>NC_084828.1:53112599-53415629 GCF_033115175.1 Lepus europaeus
ACAAGCAGGCAAAACCAGCTGCTTCCTACAAGTGTTTGATCACTTCTCAGCTGTTCCCTGTCCTAGTCTCCCTCTGCTTACCCTGACAGCTGTACCCTCGCCAGTATACTTCCCCCTGTGCAACAAGATTCTGAACTATGTATGTTAACTCTGGACAAATGCTCGTTTCTTTACTCAGTTATGATCAAAGCTATCCTTTTCCTATAACAGCAAAATAGATAACACTCTCAATACCAGGGTACTTCAGAAAGTTTGTGTAAAACTGTAATTATGAAAAAAGAAACTACACATGGCTTTCAAAATGCTTTTACACCAAAATAAACATATTTTTTAATTTCACTTTCCACAGACATTGTGAAGTATGCTTTCACTTCTTCCTTTAATCCTTGTAGTTGCCCAACAAGGAAGATTGTATTGTTATCCTCATTTTCAGTTGAGAAAAGTGAGACCTAAGTCCTGAGTCCTGGTCATCATTCTGACTTCAAGGCTGTTCTTTAGAGGACCATAAAATGTCTTCATGTCAGCAGGTGCATTGTTGAAAACTTGGATGCTCAGGCAGCTGACTCAGAGATCCTGATGGAGTAGTGCAGTGTGGATCCCAGGAATCTGTTTTTAATAGACATCTCTGGTAAAGCAACTTTTGTGGTGCTACTCTAAATTTTTGTATATTCTGCCTTACACAGCCTTTAACAATTCTCAGTTCTGATTAATCACTTCCACAGGGTCTCAGAGCTCTCTCATGGCTACTATAGCAGGAGCCACACTGTGTTAAAATGAGCTGTTTTTATGTCTGTCTCCCTGACTAGTTGGGGAGCTGTATGATGTTTTCAGCATCCTGTTTCTTTTCGACTTCCTCTTCCTGAATTGCTCTTTCCACTGTACTTTAAATAGCTGGGTTCTCATTACTTAAGCTTCCACTTTTAAGTTCCCCCTCAAAGACATTTTCTGATGAGCTAATTAAGAAGCCTACCAGTCATTCTCTCTTTATTTCACCTGGCGTAAATCACAGTGTGTAGCACACTGAATGTTCAGTTCCAACTGGATGATCCAAGGCAGATTCAGTACATTCTGAGCATACCAGAAACACAGGGACATCAAAAATCTTTTGAAGAAGTTGACAAATGATTATCAGTGGAGGAAAAAATGAAAAAGAAAAAACAGGATTTGCTAATTTCCCTCCATTTATATTTTAGACCAGTATTTATATTTCATTAAAGATTTATTTGAAAGGCAGAGTGACAGAGAGAGGGAGAGATAGGGAGAGGGAAAAGAAGAGGGAGAGAGAGAGAGAGAAAGAGAGTCCTCCCTTTGTTGACTTACTTCCCAAATGGCCCCAGTAGCCAGTGCTGGGCCAGAATGAAGCCAGCAGCGAAAAACTCCATCCAGGACTCCCACATTTTACACTGCCTTCCCAGATACATTAGCTGGAAGCTGGATGAGAAGTAGGTTAACTGGTACTTGAACCAGAACTCTGATATGGGATGCCAGAGTTGCAAGAAGTAGCTTAACGTATTGCACCACAACGCTAGCCTGTAGACCAGAATTATTTTTATATGGAAATTATATATTGGGTATGGCCTTCATAACATTCTGGGGCTTTGAATCTCCAAAAGTGTTTTTCTGGCACACTGCATAGAATTTGTTTATCAATTACCTTTTTTCCTGAAACATTTTGAAAATATATTGGGTGGTTATTTTGATGTAGTCACAAGAAGAGGAGAAAGAATTTTTAACTGAGTTTTGTCTTCCTAAATGTCAAAATTTTTCTAGGTATGTTTAATAATAAAATGAGCATTAAATAAAAGCCAAAGAATACATCCTGTCAGTACAAAAAGCTCTAGATCATTAAAGAATATACTCCCCTGAGGTGCCATTGGGACAAACCCTTCCCCATGCTTGAAGTCTGCACTTCATTTTCCTCATCTGTGAGACTCAGAGACTAAAGTAGACCTGGACCTGTAAGCCCTAGACTACCCAAACATTAGACAGTTCCTGAATTGTCCAAAGACACCTGTGAGCTTGAGAATCCAAAAGGCTGTGTGATCCCGATTTTTTTGGTGAAAGCTTTTCTTCCCCTGATTAAAGTGACTTACCATTCTATCACAGAAAGAAATTGCCTGGCATAATTTATGCTTCTCAAAGCCCTACTTGTTATTCTACAAGGGCTTGAGTTTTGTCTTGTTTCAGGTGAGACTTTGATTTCTTGTATTATTAAGATAAATTTAAAAGGTATGAGCATCCATTGATATCCTTAACTAGAATCTCAACACCTGCAATAGTCTAATTTTGTTGCTTCCACTCTTGTTTCATTTGTAACCCTTTCTGCTCCTAGACCCCAGGATAATGTTGTCAAAACATGTCATATTACGTCACTCTGTTTAAAATCCTTTGGTTATTTCTTTTCCCACTTACCATAAAATCCAAACTCTTTTTTAAATATTTATTTGACAGGTAGAGTTACAGGCAGTGAGAGAGAGAGACAGAAAGGTCTTTCTTCCGTTGGTTCACTCCCCAAATGGCTGCTACGGCTGGCGCTGTGCTGATCTGAAGCCAGGAGCCAGGTGCTTCTTCCTGGTCTCCCATGCAGGTGCAGGGACCCAAGCACTTGGGCCATCCTCCACTGCCCTCCTGGGCCACAGCAGAGAGCTGGACTGGAAGAGGAGCAACTGGGACTAGAACCTAGCACCCATATGGGATGCCGGCGTGGCAGGCAGAGGATTAACCAAGTGAGCCACAGCGCTGGCCCCAAAATCCAAACTCTTAACACATATCTTCAGGGTCATGTGTAATGCATGACTGAGCTCATACCTACTGTTTGATTTCCTCACCTACTATTCTCTCTTGTAACCTAGACTGATCTGCTGGTTCTCCCTCATCTATCAAGCTCATTTCCACCTGGAGTGTTGGCCTATGCCATTCCATCTTCCTGGTTAGCTCACAGAGTTGAGTTAATGTTTTAAAATGTACCCTGGATTCTTTTAATCAGCTATGGTAAGACACACAGACATGGAGTGACTGCCATGAAAGAAGTTGTCACACTTTGAGATCCCTAGAAAGAGGAGGCATGCTATGAAAGTCTGGTGGTTTATGAGGGAAGAAATGGGCAAGGCAGGTGAGCAGGCTTAGGATGGGCTAGTTTGACGAAGACCAGCAGCTGGGGGACACAGGAGCTGTCTGACGTTGTATGGCACCTGGCCTTGGGGTGATCAAGACAGGAGAATATTGGGCTGGAGTGAGAGTCAGAGGAAGGTAGGGATACAAGAGCAAGCCCTGGGTGGGTTCCTTTGAATATGAAAATCATGCTCCCTCCCTCTCCCAGAGTTAATTAGCCCAGAGAAGAGCAGTCACTCCCCAGGCAGCCAGGCCCCAGGCCCCAGAGCACCAACTATGCGTTACATAGAGTTGATACAACTGAGTCGAGTAAACTCCATAGATCACTGGGACACAACTTCAGACTTCTGGAAATCATCACCTTCTGACTGGACAAGGGCGAGGGAGAAATAAGAGCATCCTTCTTTTTCCATGGTCTCAGAAAGTATAATGAAAGTTTGATTTCGTGTTCTTCCCTAGACTTGGGAATGAAACATCCCATTTTCTTGCTCCCTTCGGTTTTTAAAGACAGAATCCTTGTAGCTGTGTTGTCCTTCACCAATATCCTCAAGAGACTCAGGTCCTGTACATTCTTTAAGGAGAAAATCATGTCACTGTTATCTCTGATAATCTATCTCTGAACAACTTGAGCTGGGCTGGCAAGCTATTTAAACTCATCCTCATTCAAAACAAACATGAGGTGGAGGGGGCCAGGAACAAAAGTGCAGAAGTGAATAGCTTATGAAAATTGTGAAATAACCTTTCTCTGCAGCCTCCATTAATTTGTGTTTGCCCTGGATATATTTTACTATCTGTTACTTGAATGTTTACAATAGCAAGAAAGCCAGTTAATCCATATATACTGGAAGTTTAGGGCAATACTTAGAAAATTTGGAAACATAAAATCTTAGAGTTGTAGGAATTCTAGGAATTACAGAATTGTCTACCTACGTAAGAACTGATTATGAAATGTAGTTATATAGTTACTCTAGGCAACTTACTCTATTACAAGCCAACTTGTGAAATTAATCATATTGCAATGATAAGTACACAGCCCTGTAATGATATGATCCAAAGATAAAATTGAAGATGCAATTTTTGTTTTCTCCAAGAGAAGAAAATAAACCAAAAAATTTGCCCAGTCTCCCACCTGAGTATCAGGTCAGTAATTTTCATTACTAGTGAGTTCTCCAAGACAAGGTTTGGTAAGAGCTCTGAGTCCATGGACATTTTCTGACGAGAGCCTCAGTTGTCAAAGTTGTATATGCGAGATACTTTTGGGGTTGGAAGAAGGAAAGAAGTATGACTGACTTTCACAACAAATGAACCTAAATACCTTACATAGTAATATACTGAGTCCAGTTTGGATTACTGATCAGGCTCTGGATGCTTTCTGTCCTCTTGTCCTGTCTTCCCTAGACCCTGCCTGTCCTCAGAAGGGTCCCTGACTGATTCAAGGCAGATGCCATGTCCCCAGGCCTCATGTCCTTGCACAGTGATGCCTTACAGCCAGCAGTCAGGGAACGGCAGCACCCACCTTCCTCACTTATCCTTTGAAGACATAGGGAAAATTTCTCCAAAGGCTTTCCTTTACCTCAGTACCAAAAATCATGCTGCATGCCCCTTCCCAACCTAATTAATGACAAAGACAATGGTTACCCTGGCTGGGAGGCAGTAGTGATAGCTCAAGTAGCTGAGTTCCTGCCACCCACATGGGATACCTGGCTGAATTTCGGTCTCCTGGCTCCTACTGATCTGGACGGTGGAAGAAGGGGCCATGGGCCAAGGAATGCAGGTGGCATCCTGAGGCTGGAGAAGGCAAGGAAACAAGACTGTAGCCTGGGGATGCCAGGGGACACAGACTCCAGAGCTATAGAAAAATAAGTCTGTATTCTTCTAGACCACTAAGCTTGTGATATTTTGTTACAGTAGGAGGAGGAGAATCATATCATAGATATTTTTAACCTGTTATTATGTTTGTATTAATAACTCAGTCTGTCCATAACATTGTTTTGATACCAGGTGTTTTGAGTTTTCAGCTGCAAGGAGAGTAATCTGAAAATACAGATTTTCTCCATATTCAATTTGGTTTCCTTCCTTGCTTTGCCCCTTCCTTCCTTCTCTTTCTTTCCTTCCCTCCTTCTTTTATTTCTTTGTTTCTTTTTCTTTTTCTTTCATAAACATTTATTTATTCATTTGAAAGAGTTATAGAAAGAGATCTTCCATTCGCTAATTCACTCCCCAAATGGCTACAGGTGTATTAGCAAAGAGCTGGATCAGAAGGGGAGAAGCCAGTGCTTATATGAGATGCCCGTGTCACAGGCAGTGGCTTAACCTGCTACACCACAACACTAGTCCCTTGGTTTTCTTCTTTAAAGCCTCTTTGGTGGTATCTGTCCTTTGCTGTTGTCACCACCATCCTAACCCCTGTTGCTTATCCCTATTGATGTAGCCTTAAAGAAGTTTGCCTCCCAAGATTAGGGTGGTGGCTTTAAGGCCCATTTATAAGAAATAACATTATGCCCCACACTCGGGACTATCTGATCATGAAATCTAACATGACAATACTTGTTATAGATGTGGTCACAGTTTTTTTACTCTAAATTTCTAAAATATCTGTTTATAGAAGACAAAAAAGTTGGTATAAGTCAAGTGCCATAAAGCATCTCAATGTCAAAGTATCTTGAGTTCTGAGTACCATTGATTGTAGGTGGTTTCAGGCTTCAAGTTAATCAATTATTACATTGATGATATGAAATATTATTATATTTACCTTTGCCTAGCTATTGATAATTTTTCTTTTATGGATGCCCTTGCTTTGTCCTGTGAAACAGAGCTATTATCTGTCTCATAGTACTGTAATAAATATTTTAAATTAGTATATTTAATCCTTCAAACCATGATTTTTAAACTGTGGCCCCTTCATCATCAGCAGTTTCTGGAGGCCTGTTAAATGCAAAAATTCTCAATCCACATGCTAATCCTACAGATTTAGAAGCCCTGGAGCAAGACCCAGTAATCTGTGTTAGATTATGTAAGAATATATTTAAACTTGCTGAATATAAGGATTGAATCTCAAGTCACTGGAGCTTCAGTAATTGCTATTGTAGTAGTTTAGATGCCAGCACTAAATGTGCTGTGCCTACTCTAATTTTATTAAATTAAAAAAATAAACATGCAAAACACAAAGCAGCAGTAACAGCAATGACAATTCTGCTTTGAGCTGTATAGGGTGATCTGAGTCAGATCACCTGCTAAGGCCCTAAAGACCTTTTTGGAAAAGTCACTTCACATGTTGGTAGTTTAGAATACTTAGGTAGAACTTTTCTTCTGACAAATTCTGAGATGCATGCTTTATTTTAAGCAAACTTAAGACAACTCTAGTAAAGAAAAGTTCTTAAGAAGTGACCCTAGGAAGTTGTTGCCTATTGTTTCTGTCACATTCTGTTTAACACTTAACGTGCCAAAAGTCATATTGGTCTACATGTCTGCTATGGTCTGGATATTTATTTTCCCTCTCCACCCCCAAGTTCCTGTGTTGAAATCCTAACTTCTAGGGTGACAGTATTAGGAGGTGGGGTCTTTGGGTGGTGATTAGGTGATGGGGCAGAGCTCCTATGAATGAGATTAGTGCCTTTATAAAAGCCCCAGAGGATGCCTTGCCCTTTCTACCATGTGAGGACACAGATGTCTTCCATGAGGAAGCAAGACCTCAGCAGACACTATGCCAATTTGACAGCACCTTTTTCTTGAACTTGTCACCTCCAGAACTGTGAAAATAAATGTTTGTTGCTTCCCCCTTACTGTAAGGTTTATTTATAGGTTTTCAATTTTATTTACTTTATGGACTTATATTCTTAGAAATACCGTATTGCCTTGATTATTGTAGCTTCTTTAAAAAAAATGTATCTATTGATTTGAAAGGCAGAGGAACAGAGAGAGAGAGAGAGAGAGAAGGAAAGAGATACCTTCTATCCACTGGTTAACTACCCAATGGCCTCAACAGCCAGATCTGGGCAAGGCTAAAGCCAGGAGCCAGGAAATCCATCCAAGTCTCCTAAGTGGGTGGCAGAGGCCCAAGCACTTGGGCCATCATTCACTGCTTTCTCGGGTGCATTAACAAAAAACTGAATTGGAAATGGAGCATCTGGGACTTGGACCAGCGTTCCAGTATGGTACAATGGCAGCCCAAGTGGTGGCTTAATCCATTGTACTACAATGCTGGTCTCTAAATGTTTGTTACTTACAATTAGTCAGTTTATGGTATTTTGTTATAGCAGCCCAAATGGACTGTGTACTTGTCTGTAAGCATAATCAAGGAAGGAACCTGCCTGATCACTGCTGTACTCTCTGAACCTAGCCCAGTGTATGTTGCAAACAGAATCTCAGTATATCTGGTCTGGATGCCTATTAATCACCTGTCTCTTACCAAAACAGAAACCTACTGTCTAGAATTCTGTATGCTGGATGCCTACAATGGCACTGTGTGGGACATATAGTAGGTTCTCTAATAAATGATTGGATTCATGACATCCATACCAAATTCCATTCCCCACTATTCAGTTCATATTCAGCTATCCTATATAATTTTGCTGGAAATAAGTAGGTGTGGGCTGATGCCAAAGGAATTTCTGTTACACTAATACATTGATTACAGAAATATTTGAGGTTGAGATTGTGCAAGCTACTGCTGTAGAAATGAAGAAAAGTCAGCTGGCAAAAAGTAGAAAATCATTTCAGACATTAACGTAAATTTGAGCCAGAATCTGTTTTATGATGTGTAACCTAAAGTATGCACTTTAAAATGATGACTAATCATATTAAATACTTACATAACAAAACATTAGAATATGATGAAAAGTATATGTTTCCAAGAACAACATAATGGTAATTTTATATTAAACCTGTCACTTCACATTTGCTTTACTACTATTTTTCTAAATGTATCTCTAATGAAGTAAGCCATACTCATCTCTAATCTTCTACATTCATGATTGACTTCATGAAAGAATCTCAGCCCTTGGCTCTCTAACTGGAAATACAGAGAACTGAATCTCCAGACATTTTGGTTTCTTTGTTTTATCTGGTTTTAGGAGATAGGGATGGGGTAGATGATAAGAGAAGACTGAAAAGTCATCCCCTACAAAAACAAACTTGTTTAAATGTGTTTGGCCATTAAGCAAAGTTGAACTCCTTTATTGCTGCTTTTATCTGACCCTGTAATATGACTGGGCTGAAAGACTAGAGTTTGGATTTGTTGACTTTCTCGTAAAGTACTTGACATACAGTGGGTGTTGATGAATACATGTTGAACTGAATGCACAACAAGCAGTCTGAGGCACAAGAATGAGACTTAAGGTAGAGCTAGAAAAAGAAGACCCCCAAGTCCTTCTATGGAGGTAGGTGAGTGAAGCTCTGAGATTTCTCACATTTAAAATAAATGTGGACTGGGAGCAGCAAGGGTGCTAGCTGTGAGGGACATGCACATTTTCCTCAAGGGATTTACGAATGGAACTATGAATCATCCTGGGGTTAAGTGAAATTTAAGGGCAATTTCCAAATATTTATCATTGCCACTATATTGCTTTCCAGCAGATGGATTAGAATTTTATCTGTCTGGGATATTCTCAGTGACAGGATCCTTAGCTCTAAAGAGCCCAGGAAGAATCAAAGTATTATATTTGGTAGTCTGTAGTCAATGAAAACCTTTAGCAGCAATAGAAACCTTTGTAGATCTTCAATATGACTCAGATGAAATGCATTAGTTTATCATGTGATAAGCGCAGAGGCATCCAGTTAAATCCTGCCTACTCTCATTTCTTTGACCCCAATTGTATATGCTTTTTTTTAGTCCCTTGGAAAGAATTCAGAAGATACTATACTTTCTGGGATAATAATAAAATGATGAGGAAGATCAAAGTTATCAGTACTTAACCACTTTTGGAGCACTGCAGATAGATGTTTGGATGATCAGTACATCAAAATAGGGCTAACACACTTGTCACAATTAACAGTCATTGCTACTAATGTTCAGGATTTGGAAAAATTGCTGCCATGTGGCAATTTGTGTACAAAAAGAAAAACAAGTTTACAAGAAGATATAGCAAAAAATAAACAAACAAAAGTGCAGTGAGATAGACTAGTACTTTAAATCACTGGGAAACAATTGTTAGTTTATTCCTTCATTTTATTTCTACTTTAGATGTTCACAAGTGGTCTTGTCAGATTGGGCTGCTATAACGAAGTGCCATAGACTGGGTGGCTTATGAACAATAGATGTTTGCTGCTGTGAGATCAGGGTGCCCCTGTGCTTAGGCTCTAGAGAGGGTCCTCTCCCATGACACTGATGTCTATCTTCTTGTATCATCACATGGTGAAAGGAGGGTGAGAGACCTCTTTGGGTCCCTTATATTAGGGCACTGTTCTTATTCATGAGGGTTCCACTCTCAAGAGCTAATTACCACCCAAAGACTCCTATTCCTAAGACCACCCTACAGGGGTAAGGAGTGCATACCATCTGGATTTTGGAGGGGACACACTCCATCTGGTGCTAGTGGTTCCTTGACTCTTTATTACAAACACTGGTTCCCATGTATTCAAAATGCACTGCAGGGTAATAAACTTCCCAGAAAGCAGCAGAAATGAAGAACTCAAGTACCAGATTTGCATACTTCTAAGGAGGCAGCTAAGCACGTTTTCTCTGATGTGAGTCTGGTGCTGTTGCAGTTACTACTTCTGCTACTGTAGTAGAAATGGGATCTATCCAAAGTGAATTCAGATGCCAAAGAGTCCACTAGGAAGAGTTATGATGAGGGCGGGGCTGGGGGAGGAGAAGAAGATGCAGGGCCAGTCCTGAATAAAGGTTTCATTAATTTACGGAACTGGAACAATGGGAACTGGAAATGACTGCAATTCAATTTCAGCTGACAGCTGGACACCCATTCACAAAAAGCTAATTAAAGCTTTGTGGGGTTCCCATTCAGTTTGCTATTGTAAATGTTTCCTGAAATGTCACACTCCAGAATAATAGTCATTAATGTTTTTCATATCATTCATCTCTTGAATAGAAAGGCACAATGTCATAGATGAGAAAAGAGGGTTCTAGAGCTTAATCTGGATTTAAGTACCAGTTTTGATTGATGAACTCCAAATCCTTGGACAAATTATGTAACATCTCTTAGTCTTCAATTCCTCATCTGAAAAATGGGAACAATGGTAGCAGCAGAGTTGATGTGTGTAATGACCAATATCATTTACGTAAAATCACCTGGCAACTGGCAAGAATGCAGTACACATGTGCTCACATTTGAGTGTGTCCAGGAACCCCTGCCTGGCCCATCTTTCCCTCCTTGTCCTCTGTTTGCCTGCAGGTGGAATGGGAAAAAACTGGGAGGGGTTCCCAGGTATGCACAGGGAGTGGTTCCTGGTGGAATCTTCAGCATCAAATTTGTGTCCCATCAATGACGCTCAGCTTGACAAGGCACCCTCTTAAATTCTTATGGTGTGTAAAGTTCCCTGGAAGTTTGGGGGTAAATGAATTCCTTTACTTCTGAGGTTGAGGATGATCGATATTCCAAACTTCATCACTATCATTATTCTGTTGATAATAGTGCACACCTTTTTGGTTATAACTTTCCAGAAAAACAACCTAACCTCTCTTCCCCAACAAATAAAACTCAATTTGATAAATCTCTAAGCAACTGTATATACAAAATCCTACAGTATAAGATGTTTTGTAAATTCTGGTGTTTCCCAGTTACAAAGTCAATAGGTACTTATTGTGGAGATCAAACATTCAGAAGTGGTTTTATAAACATTCACAGGAAGTGAAATCGCTGAAGTTCAGCTCTGTAAACCACCTGAGATAGACAAAAGTGAAAGCTAAAATTATGAAGCATAATTGGTGATCCCATTAAGCATCCAGAGTTGTCCATAATACTTTGACAGGATGGTCGGTGTCAGATCTGGAGTAAAAACGAGGGGCACATGGGAAGGCTGGTATACCTCTCTCCTCTCCTGGCACGGGGTCCATCAACTGGTGCAATAATCCAGTCTTCAAATCCTCCCCTAATGACATGCTTTGACCAAGCTGTTCCAAGATGCAGCCATTTTGTAGACCACCCCTACACAACTCCAGCAAGGTCCCATCATCTCGGAGTCTGCAGTGAGCCATTCAGCTCCTTGTTCCTGTGTTGACCAGGGTAGCCAGGAGACAGCCTAAGAGATCTTAGGTGCTTTTTCCTCCCCCTCTTTAGGTTGCTATTTGGCTTGTGGCCAAATTGTCTTCCAAGGAAGAAATTTAAGAATCCATAATTAGGGTGTTGAAATTCAAACTTGTGAACTTGATAGCAATCTCCATGTCGCTCTGTAAAAAGGAAGTACTGCTTTACACTTTCATATGGTCTTCTGACAACCTATAACAAAACCGGTCTCATTAGTCTTTTTGTTTTTTGCCAATCTTATGTCTCGTTATTATTTCATTTTTCTTCATTGGTGTCAATATAGAAGAAAATGAAATCTCTGCACATGCTTGTGAACTATTTGTATTCCTTCTGTGAATTTCTTGTCTATAGCCTGTGTCCTATTTTAAAATGAGCTACTTTTCTTACTGATCCATAGAAATTCATTTTTTTTCCAGATTTATTTACTTATTTGAAAGGCAGAGTTACAGAGAGAGAGGGGGAGAGGCAGAGACAGAAGTCTTCTGTCCAGTGGTTCACTCTCCAAATGGCTGCAACAGCCAGGGCTGGGTCAGGTGGAAGCCAGGAGCCAGGAGCTTCATCTGGGTCTCCCAAGTGAGTACAGGGTCCCCAGCTCTTGAGCCATCTTCTGCTCCTTTCCCATGCCATTAGTAAGGAGCTGGATTGGAAATGGGGCAGCCTGGACTCAAACTGGCACCCATATGGGGGTGTCAGCACTGCAGATGGCAGCATAACCAATGCCTGCCCCCATAGAAATTCTTTGTATGTTTTAGATATTCTCCCTTCATTATAATACGTTAAAATTGTTTTCTAGGCACCGGCACACCGGGTTCTAGTCCCGGTCGGGGCGCCGGATTCTATCCCGGTTGCCCCTCTTCCAGGCCAGCTCTCTGCTATGGCCCGGGAAGGCAGTGGAGGATGGCCCAAGTCCTTGGGCCCTGCACCCGCATGGGAGACCAGGAGAAGCACCTGGCTCCTGGCTTCGGATCAGCACAATAAGCCGGCCGCAGCGGCCATTGGAGGGTGAACCAACGGCAAAAAGGAAGACCTTTCTCTCTGTCTCTCTCTCTCACTATCCACTCTGTCCAAAAAAAAAAAAAAAAAATGTTTTCTAGCAGTCTTACTTATGGCTTCCACCACACAGGTTTTCCACATATTCCTATGCCTGGGAAGGGCTTAGCACCAGTCCTATCTTGGTTTCCCCTCCAGGCCATGGAAGGAGAGCAAACACAGTACAGTTTTTGAGACTGAGCTACTAAGACCACGCCTCCTTGATAGCACTGGTGGACAATGGGGACACCATCATTTATGAAGCTGCAAATAAAATTTCTTGTATCCTTGAAATCACTGTGTGCAACCACAATTCTGGGAAACTCATAACAATAGTTACATGTATAAAAATAGTTGGCTGAGACCCAGCTCTGAAGCACAGATGTTTGAGAAGAAGAATTTTGCTAGACAATGCTAAACTGCTTCTTGCTAAGGTAATAAGTTTTTGACACTTAGTGTCATGGTTTTAAGTCAAGATTTAGACTCCTTAGGCACTATGGCTTATTTTTGAAATGCATATATTCTTCAAACAATTGTACAGAGGCGATAAGGCCATAAGACAAGGCTGGCAGGATCCTTACCCTGAGTTGTATGAAGGTTATATGCAGAAAGGATTACCTCAGTCTATTTAAAAAAAAAAAAAACTTTTTAAAGATTTATTTATTTGAAAGGCAGAGTTACAGAGAGGCAGAAGCAGAGAGAGAGAGAGAGAAGTCTTCCATTCACTGGTTCACTCTCCAAATGGCTGCAATGGCTGGAGCTGTGCCGATCCGAAGCCAGGAGCTTCTTCTGGATCTCCCATGTGGGTGCAGAGCCCCAAGGACTTGGGCTAACTTCCACTGCTTTCCCAGGCCATAGCAGAGAGCTGGATCGGAAGTGCAGCAGCCAGGACTAGAACTGGCACCTATATGGGATGCTGACATTGCTGCCGGCAGCTTTACCCGCTAAGCCATGACATTGGCCCCTTTGCCTCAGTCTTAAACCAGATACTGTTAAAAACTGAAAAACTGAAGTCTTGAGAAACATTACAAAAACAAAACCTTTTTATTATTAACTTTTTAAATTTATTTTTAAATTTTTTGACAGGCAGAGTGGACAGTGAGAGAGAGAGACAGAGAGAAAGGTCTTCCTTTGCCGTTGGTTCACCCTCCAATGGCTGCCACGGCCGGCGCACTGCGCTGATCCGAAGCCAGGAGCCAGGTGCTTCTCCTGGTCTCCCATGCGGGTGCAGGGCCCAAGGACTTGGGCCATCCTCCACTGCCCTCCCGGGCCACAGCAGAGAGCTGGCCTGGAAGAGGGGCAACCGGGACAGAATCCGGTGCCCCAACTGGGACTAGAACCCGGTGTGCCAGCGCCGCAAGGCGGAGGATTAGCCTATTGAGCCACAGCGCTGGCTTGTTATTAACTTTTAAGAGGATAGTGGAAGTAAGTGATGTCTTGTCTCTTTATGGGTATCCCTAGTGCTGGGGTTTACCTGCTCTGATCTGATCTCATTTTTGTGATGCTATCATGTCTTAGGAGTAGAGAGTCTCACCATTGCTCCTCCCAGGCAAGGCTGTACTTAGGACAAGACCTGAGAGTTTGGCAAGCAGACCCTACATTGCATGGAAGGAAGAAATACTACTTTCTTTGGCCTTTTTCTAGACTGTGAGCCTACAGGTGCTGACTGGTACCCCATGGTCAGGCAGGGAACCTGGCTCCCACCTGTCACTGGGCCGACAGCAGCTGCATTCCATGTAATATTTTATTTCAAAGAGATTACACCATCCACGTAGGAAAACAAGCCTAGCAAGCAGCTGCAGTGCCATATGCATGCACACTACCTAAATGTCACGACCTCAGGGATCTCCAAAAGGCCTTGTATGTTCCAGGATCCTGTTCCTCCTTCATGGCTCCTCCTTTTCCATCTTATTAGGATAAATTGTCTGCTAAAAGGTAGAGCTAAACATATATGCTCTGTGAAAACATTTCCCCCAAAGGGCCAGCAGTATGATACAGTGAGTTAAAAGCTGCCTGTAGCACCAGCATCCCATATGAGTGCCAGTTGGTGTCCTGGCTGCTCCAAAACTTCCAATCCAGTTCCCTGCTGATGTGCCTGGGAAAGCACAGAAGATGGTCCAAATCTCTAGACCACTGCACTCACTTGGTAACCAGATGGAGGCCCTGGCTCCTGGCTTCGGGCTGGCCCAGCTCTGGCCATTGCAGCCTTTTGGGGAGTGACCCAGCAGATGGAATATCTCTCTATCTTTTCCTCTCTCTTTTCTCTGTAACTCTTTCAAATATAGTACTTAATTTAAAAAAATCTTTTCTCCAAAACATTGACCAAAACAGTAACCCAGAGAGGCTAAAATCTACAATCCCATCATCGTACTAAATCCTTATCTTCTACAGGAATTAAAAATATTTTCTTTATAGCAATTATATGTCTGTATATCCTCAATTAAAAAAAGATTAACGTTATACAGATCAAAAGCCCCTGCCAAGGAGAGTTACATACTAGTGACATCCTGAAAAGAAAACTGATTTTGATTCTACTACTGTCATTTAATCACAGATTCAGCATGGGCAGTATGGCCTGGGGCACTCTGTCTCTTCATTTCTGCCAGGAGATAATTCTGGCTTGCAGGGTTAGGGAGGGGAGCAGCGCAGCTGACTCATGGTGGGCACTGACTGGAAATGTTCTTAGTATTATTTGTAAGGTCTATATTTTACTTCCTGAATGGATGGTTTTTGTGGTAAGCACTGTGCCAATTAATTCTTTACACCATTATACATCAGTCCTTCTAACAATCCCTTGAAATGCGCTTTACAGCTGACAAAGCGGAAGTGCACTGAGGGTTACACAGCAGAAGGGACAGCATTGGAGCTAGGCTGGGGTGAGCAGTTGCCTTTCTTGGCCTCAGTTAAATAGGAAGTCCAAGTGTTGTGGAGAACAGCAGATGGCCCTCACTTCACACAGACTCAAAAAGTCTAGACAGGCCAAAGGGGAGAAGCCAATACCGATGCGAGTTTGAGATCATGGAGAAGGAGGACAACCAGGAACTCAGACGAAACCAAAGGACAAAGCAGCCCTTCAGGAAAACTAGCCAGAAGGGCAAATTCCCTAACTTTCTATGCCGGCCCCGGACTCTCAGGAGCCACGCTGAAAATGACAAAAATCTGTGTGGGTTACCGGCAAAGCAAGTTGCAGAAAGAACAAAGGACATGAATACTTGGAATCCTTTTTTTTTTTTTTTAATCAGCGAAATTGGGGAAATAACAAGTGCGACCTCCTAGGCCTGTTCCTATAATTAAGACGAAAGCAGGAAGGCCACGGCAGAGCCAGGGCTTTGTTCCAGTGTGGGACACCTGGCCGGCTCTGAACCGCACGCAAACGGGGCTCTTTTCTCTGGGGCGGTGGATCGAATGGAACCCTGCGGTTCAGCGCCTGAATGCTGCCGCTAGGAACTGAATGTTGGTATATAGTGCAGCATATGACAAACACGGACATTTTAAAACTATTCGGATGTATACATATCTCAGGACATTATCGACACAGACTTTTCCCTAGGGAGAACCTCTCTAACGAGAAAAAAAAAATCCCACCTTGGTCCTTCTCCCTAAAATAACATCGAAAGACAAAAAGACTAACACATCTGTCCTTGAAAGGTTCAGCCCGCGAATCGGGAGCGCTCTGAACACACCCCTCCTTCTGCTCCGGACCAAACCTCCAGCCGCGCCCCGAGCTGCCAGCAGTCCCCGCGGCCACCAGTCTCCCCCTCGCCCCAGCCAGCGCGGCGAGGCCAAGGAGGACCCGGCCGCCCCCACGTTCGCTCCTGAAGTTTTCCAAACAACCCCGGGCGGGATGGGAGTGTCTTCTTGGCTGTGGAAATCGATCCTCCTACCTTGTCCCGAAGCCACCCGCCGCCTTGCCCCGGCCCTCCCCTCGCCTTGATTTTCCTATCCCGGACGCCCGGCGCGGGCGCGCGGCTGGAGTCCGCCCCGCCCGAAAGGTAGGCTTCCCCACAACGCACCCCCCTCTCCAGCCCTGCGATCCCGCATCGCTGCCCCGGGAGACGCAGGAGCCCGGCAGCCTCCCTGCGCATAGCACCTTCCTTCGCGGACTCAGGGGCGGCCGCAGCCACCGCGCATCTGGCGCCAGAGGCTGGGCAGGAGGAGCTGCGGGGGGCGCTCCGCGCAGTTGCGGGGGATCGGGACTCTGGCTCGGCAGAAGGCGCGGGGCTGGTGGGCGCCTCGGACTCCGCACGGCGCCGTGCCCTCCTCCTCCAATCCGCGGCCAAGTCCCCAGGGGGAAGGACTCACGCCCACGCCACCTCCCTCCTGTTTCTGCGGGCCGCGGGCTTCGGCGGCTCGATGCGGCAGGCGCCGCGGAGGCAGCAGTCGGCTGGAGCGAGCGGCGCGGGCAGGCGGAGAGCAGCGGGCCGGGCCAGGAGCCCAGCGCGCCTGGGCGGTCATCGCGCCTGGGCCTCGGCGGGTAACTCTCCCCGGCTCGCTGGGCTGCGGGGGTGCATGGCTTGGGCGAGGGAGGCTGGGGGAGAGGGGGACCGCCTGCAGACCAGGGTCGAGGCTCCTGGAGACCGCGCTGCCCGCAACCCCGGGTTTTGGAGACTCTGCGGCTGAGGGCTGGGAGCTCGGTGCGCGCTCTGTCCCGGCACCCAGCCTGCCAGCCCCAGAGTGCGTCGCAGGCGGCGGCACGAGAGGCTCGGGGACCCGCAGCCGCCGAGGGAGCGCTGGGGGTCCGGGAGCGGGCAGCGGGAGCCTAGCAGATCTGCGCTGGGACCTTCTGTCTCCGAATCGAGGCGGGGCTGGGCGCTGGGGAAGCCGACGGGGGTGTCCGGTGCCTGGGTCACTATTGTTTTGTGCTGAAGGGTCTGTGCGCCAGGAGGGGCGATGGGTCTCGTGGTTTCTGGCCTTTGACGTTAGAAAGTTTTTGTGAGAAGCCCCTCTTCCCGCCACTGGGCAACCAGACCTGACAAAACAAGCGCCGAGGCAGTTTGGGACCGACCGGCAAGGAGCAAATTGCCGTGTTGGGGCTGCCGTTAATTTTCTGGGTCGGGGAGAGGCAGTCTCTTTGCAGCCGTTGGCTCCGCAGCTCTGGGCGACCTCAGCCCTTTGCTTATGTGCTGGTGTTTTGGCTTTATTTCAAAAGCGATTTTCAGAGACCAGAAATAAACCCAAAGCACCTTCTTTTGGGATTTTTCAGTGGAAGCGATAGGGGGAGGGGAAGAGGCTGCGGGCCGGCGAGGAAGTGGGGGCGGGGGAGGGGGAGCCCGGCTGTCGTTCAAAGGTAGTGTTTAGAAAAGCGTGGGGTGGCGATGGGGGAGACCGAAGCTTGGCGGATCCGAAACCACCAGTCACGTTTGCTGTGAGAGGACCTCCTGAGTACTCGGATCGGGTTGCTGGCTGAGGAAACTTTGGAAGGTTTGCGTCCTCTGTGGTCCGTGTCCACATTGACCTTCAGGTCCCTGAGGGCCGCCTCTCTGAAGTCAGCCTGGAAATTTGCCTTTCGGATCTTCAGCCTCCCTTTCTCAGCTGCGGCCCAGGCAACTGTCTTTTTATTTACACGGAGAAGTTAAATATTTGAGAGAATCGGATCAAGGTGCCAGATTACTTTCCGTCAGAAAGCATGCTGATTTGGTGTTTTTAAATCGGTTTATGTTGCTTCCTGCCCTTCTCACTGAGGACTTCTTTTCAGACCAACATGTTTAAAAGAGGCACCCTTAAACTGTCCTTTCCTTTGTTGTCTCTGAACGGGGCCAAGTGCATTAGATAATGGCAACTTTGGTTTATAGGAAGAGAACTTTTTAAGAAAATATTTCTATTTCTGCTTCTTTGATCTGGCTTCCTAAATTGCCTTTAATGGATCTCTGGAGTGGGAGGACTGGTCTCCATTCCGTACCTGATTGTGCTTTCTTTGAACCCAATTTTTGCCCTAGTCCATGAATGTCAGTCTCAGATTGTACCATGTCTTGTTTTAATGGGGCAATAAAAACAGAACTGCAGGTCTGACTACATTGCAGTAGATTAATTGGAGATGTCCCATTTGTTCTGATGCCTCAAATCAATAAAAATCCCCGAGAGGCTTAGAAAACAATAGACGGTATTGAAGAAAGAATGCTTTTAAGAGACTTGCCATGAAAATACATCACTCTGTCTTTTGTGAAATGGTGATTCTCAGGGTTTCCCACTCTAGAACTCAGTGGCCAAGGAGTGAATTTCACAGCAGTATTCTTCTGTTGGAGATGTATTTCTGTTTCACATCAACTAGAACATTCTGAGAGCAGAAGTGAATAATGCCATTCTTCCCGTGTGTACGGTTTCCTGAGAAGCATCATCTGCTAACCGTGCAGGTTGCCAGATGGCTTCTGTAAATTGTGATTCCATCCAGGGTTAGGGACCAGAGATCTGTTTCGCATGCATTCTAGAGGCTGCTTGTTGAGAAGGTGAGGAAGCATGGAGCGCCCATGTGGCACCTATTCAGAACCGCAGCATGTTTAAATAGGTTTTGCCATTTAATCTGCCTGATAGCCCTGTGAGACAGCGATTTTTAGCTCCATTTAATAGGTATAAAACAGCTAAGAGTGCCCTAGGTTAAGTGAATAACAGTGGGTCACAGAAAGCTCTGCCCGTCTCTGCCTTATACCATCCCAGGAAGCTTCCACAGCAAACATTCTTAACAAATCCTTCCATTCCTTGCATGTATCTTTCTCCTTTGTCTCAAACATACATAATTACCCCTCTGGCTGGGCTCTTTGAACAGGTGGTCTGCATTTTTTGCCTCTCTTTTGACAGCTGCAAACTTACACAGGTGAGGTACTTTCTATGTTCTACACATCTTTGATGTGCCACTTAGGTGTGCTACATCTGGCCAGTCTGGGAGATTGTCCTATCTTCACTGGGTTGTACTCCAGAAGTTCTTTTCTTTCTGAGTGTGTCTTCATGATGCTCCTGCTCACCCTTCAAGGACCAGATGCATCTTTCCTGGAAGAAGTTGTCTCAGGGCTCCATCTTCACTTGGCTGAAATGAACCTCTTTCTCTCATCTACTTCAACTGCAATGGATGATAGCACACAGCACAGTTTCCAAGTTGGCTCGCCTGGATTAAGAACATGTTTGATTCAGAACGAGCTTTATGGTGTTTTAGTAGGAAACTATATTTATGGTTCCACATCAGCCTGTCCGGAACACACTTCCCTTAGCATTGAAAGGGTAGTAGGAGTTCATTCCTCTGGAAGTGACACCTCAGCCTGATCTCTAAGAGGTGCCAAAGAGTCATCCTTAGCCTGTTGATTAATTTATTGTCTCTGGTTAAAGCTAACTGTCTGAGAGACACTTGAGATAATAGCAGTTTCCACTGCACCTCATCACTGATTACAGTTTAGGAAGCCAAATGAAGGAAGTAGAAATAGAAATACTTTCTAGAAAAATTATTTTCCCTCTCTCTCTCTCCCCATCTTTATAAAAGATTTATTTATTTATTTGAAGTAGAGTTACGGAGCGAGAGAAGGATAGTCAGAGAAAGAGAGATATATCTTCTACCTGCTGTTTTACTCCCCAAATTACCACATTGGCTGGGACTGGGGTAGGTTGAAGCCAGGAGCCCAAGAGCCTCATCCAGGTCTCCCACATGAGTGCAAGGGCCCAAGGACACATTAGCAGGGAGCTAGATCGAAGAGAAGCACCCGGGACTGGAACTGGTGCTTTACGGGATGCCAGCACCTCAGGCAGCAGGTTGACCCATTGCACCACAGCGCTGGCCCCAAATTCTGTTCTTGTAAACCAAAGTTACCACTATCGAAAGAATCTCTGAAGCAATTATCCTTTTTCAGAGACAACAACTAAACAACAATCCAGTGCCATGATCACTGTGCTGGGTGGGGTGGCAGCAACGGAGCACAGGGTGGTTTTTTGGTGGATCTTGGGTGCCTTTCTACATGGTCCTCCACAGATGGACTTTCTTCATGATCAACCACTATTTTCTGAGTATCCTCTACGTAACAGGAGATGTTCTTGAGGGTAGAAAATGGGGTGTGTGCCCTGTTGAACAAAACAGAAATAGCCCCTGCTCTTATAGAGCTTCTGCTTTTGTGGGATACAGAGTTAGTAAACAAGTTACAAGTCATTGGAAAATATGTTTCAAATAGATACAGTATTACAAAGACAATGGAGAGGGGGCGGGTATGATAGGGCACAGGGGAAGCTCCTCTTGAACAGAGAGCTTCAGATGAGAGGAGGTTCGAACCATGTGAATGATGAGAAGGAGCCAGTCAAGTGAAGAGAAGCAGCACTCTGGGCAGCGTTAACAGCAGCTGTAAAGATCCCGAGGCATGTGGGAATTTGGGGTGGTTGAGAAACGAAGTCAGCATGTGTGGAGTTGCACAAGTTGCAGTTGGTTTTTCTTTTCCTTGTTAATTGGCCATCCGTGATTTCTCTCTCCTTGTCCCAGGTCAAGGCACAGGCCTATCCATATTATAGGGCACAGAGGACCCAGTAAACTCATATACCCACTTAGTTTCACATTCATGCAAAAAAACTCTCCATCATTAGTTCTGATTCCTCACCTGCTCTTCTGATCAGAAATCTCTGAAGTCTCTGGGTTGGCTGGTATCATCTTAAACTAGGTACTAAAAATTAAGTTAGTGAAATCAAATCACAATTGTTATCTTTTGCGAGGCAATCTTTCTTGCAAGAGGCAATATTCTCAATAATCCAAAGCCCGGCACTTTGCTGAATTCCCACTCCCTGGGATCTCTGCAGTCTGTCACAAGAAGTTCATGGTCTATTTAGAGTGCAGTTTCAGTGGAAATGTGCAGGGCTCCTGCAATATTTGTTGTAGGAATATACTATACCTGAGAATTTCATTTCTGTTTATATATGATCTTGGCAATCTTAGAGCAGCACTAAAATGACCTTAAATTTATTATTTCTGATAAATTTGTAGTACTGCTTTGTCAGCAATGTACAGAAGGTCCCAGGAGTTTATCAATATATTTTTTTTTATTCCATGATGTTTTTATTATCACTATTATATTATCCTCTGGGGAAACCTGGCACAGTTTTTAGAGATTTAGAGGTTGTTTTTGAGATTCTTTAGCCAGATGAACTGCTTATTTATTAATTGATGTATTCAGTGTAGCCAACATATTACTTATAGCTTTTTGTGTTTGTTTGTGAGGGCAGTGATGTGTGTTGTCTTGACACCCCTATGTCCTCTGCAGCTGGCTCAGTGGCCAGTGTATTACAGAATTAGCAAACTCTTGTCAGATGACTCAGTGAATGTCCATTGATTGACTTACAATGTTAATCTCTCAGCTCAGTTGTACCATGTTTATAACAAGCATCATTTATCTTTATAATGATGATTAACAATCTGTCATGGGGCTGGCGCTTAATGGCGTAGCAGGTTAAGCCTCTGCCTAAAGTGCTAGCATCCCATATAGGGGCCAGTTCAAGTCCCAGCTGCTCCTCTTCTGATCCAGCTCTCTGCTATGGCCTGGAAAGCAGTAGAAGATGGCTCAAGTCCTTGGGCCCCTGCACCCATGTGGGAGACCCGGAAGAATCTCCTGGCTCCTGGCTTCGGAATCTGCCCAGCTCTGGCCGTTGTGGCCATCTGGGGAGTGAACCAGCGGATGAAAGACCTCTCTCTCTCTCTCTCTCTCTCTCTTTCTGTCTGTATCTCTGCCTCTCAAATAGATAAATCTTTTAAAAAAAAATCTATCATCTCAGAAAGTTTACCCACTGGAGGAAACAGATTCATCCCTATGGATTTGTATAGATTAATTAAAACCCTCTGGGTTGGCATTGTGGCTTAACAGGTAAAGCTGATGCCTGCAAAGCCGGCATCCAATATGGGCTCTATTTCCAATCCAGCTCCCTGTTAATGGCCTGGGAAAAGCAGCAGAAGATAGCTCAAGAACTCATGCCCTGCACCCATGTGGGAGACCCAGATGAAGCTCCTGGCTCCTGGCTTTGGCTTGGCCCAGCCCCAGCTGTTGCAGTCATCTGGGGAGGGAACCAGTGGATGGAAGATCTCTGTCTCTTCTTCTCCTTCTGTAACTGACTTTCAGATACATAAATACATCTTAAAAATAAAAAAAGGAAGAAACCTCGGAAAAAAAGTTTTTCTCCTTCTGAAAATATTAGTGTATTTATGTTGACAAGGAAGAGATTAGTATGTAATGTTATCATGTGACTCTTCTCATATTTGTTTTTATGTACAATAGACTTTCAATATAGTTTCATAGTTCCTAATTTGTGATAATTTGGATGGGGCTAGTTAGGTGTTGCGGTTACATTACTGAGGAAATACCTGTGCCAAGAATGTGAACAGCAAAATCCTTTCCCTCTGTAATAATTAAGTACAGCATCTTTATGGCCATGATTTCATGCTCTGATTTTCAAGCACTTTAGTAGGCCAAGATTTCATTGCCTAAGTTCCAATAGCTTTGATGTTTCTTAGCTTTCTATTAGATAGCACTCATTTGAGAAGACACAACTAATACCCTGGGGATTAAAAACTGCACCAAGACTGCCAGAGCTGGTTGGGCGGAGTCGGAGAGAAGCTCCTTGTGACTGAGGCCAGCGCCCAGGGTGCAGCCTGGCCCCATGGGGGCTCTCGCTGAGTGTATGGTGACACTCTCACACAGACCGTATCTGCAGAGGGCATCCTTTTGCTTAATAGAGGTACTGTGTGTTCTGATTTTCAGATGGCCCAGAAAAGGCTCTGGCTTCTAGCTTTCTTTTCTCCTGCCCTGCAAGAATGTGATGCTATAAAAACATAGCCTTCTTGTCTTTGAGCTCATTTTAGAGTTCCTGTCCACCATCCCATCAGGTTTGGGACCTCAAAGGTCTTTTTCTGACCTCTTTGCAGAGTTTTCTTCTTAGGATATATTCTGTTGCAAATGTTGAGGCTGAAACCATAGAAGGAAGTCTCCAATGTTTTTATTAAAATCTTGTGCAACTCTAGTACATAGAGGCACTAATGTGTTAAGGAGTGCAGGAAGCAGAGAGAGGGAATGTGTCTATTTTGTATGGTCATCATAGAATAAAAAGAGATCACAGATTTTAAAAAATTTCCTGATTCCTCCTTATGTGTAACTAATCACATTTACCATTGCAAAATGGGTTATCTGGGAGCAGTGAGGTGATGATCCAGCATCCTGGTAACGCATGGGTGGATTTTCATCTGCTTTTCAGCAACAATTAATTTAATTTGCAATTTTATTTAATTATTTAATTGCTAGAGTTAATTAGTTAATTAGTGATAGTTAAAGGAGCTTTCTGTTGTCAGTTATCTTCTGAGATAAAGGACATGGCTGTCAAAACACTTCTGATATTTGGAGCTAATATTTTAGGTAATTTAGGTAATTATTTTGTTGTATCCTAGCTGTGTTACAAATAAATGATGAATAATTGGAATTTTTTAATAAACAGGATGATAGGATATGTGTGCTTTATGATCATGATCTATACATGCTTTGCATGTACTGATTGCTTTGGATGGGCAAATCTGGCCCATCTATTTCAGAAAAACATATTTATACAAATTGGGTAGTTATGGCATTTCTGCTTTAATCATAAAATAATCACTTATTTAAAAAGTTTTATTGTTATTATTATAATTATTTTATTTGACAGAGAGAGACAGAGAGAAAGGTCTTCCTTCCGTTGGTTCACTCCTCAAATGGCCGCTACGGCTGGAACTATGCTGATCTGAAGCCAGGAGCCAGGTGCCTCCTCCTGGTCTCCCATGCAGGTGCAGGTGCCCAAACACCTGGGCCATCCTCCACTGCCTTCTTGGGCCACAGCAGAGAGCTGGACTGGAAGAGGAACAACCAGGACAGAACCCGGCACCCATATGGGATGCCAGTGCCTCAGCACCATGGTGCTGGTCCCAAAAGTTTTATTATTTTTAAAATTATTTATTTATTTTTTTGAAAGGGAGAGGTACAGAGAGAGAGAGAGATCTTTCATCCACTGTTTCAGTCACCAAATGGCTGTAATGGCTGGAGCTAGGCCACTTGGAAGCCAGGAGCCAGGAGCCTTTTCCAGGTCTCCCATGTGGGTGCAGAGGCCCAAGCCCTTGGGTCATCATTTGCTGCTTTCCCAGGCACATTAGCAGGAAGCTGGATCAGAAGTGGAGCAGCCAGGAACTGAATTGCCCCAGTAATCACTTCTTATAAAGATCTTTTACTTAAGTTCTCCACCTATGACCACCAATATTTCTATAATGTATCTTCATAATTACATTTCTTAAGCATGGTTTTGATTCTGTAATTTGTTTTTCCACACAAAATCCACCAGTCATGCAGTTTTCTGCCATTTCCCACATTGCTAACTTTATTTTTACTCTCCCATTTGACCCTGGAGCTACGCAGGCCTCCTAGGGCTGTTGTTTGGGTTCTTTTACATTCAGGACCTTTCTCCTTCAACTCTGCCAGGCAAGCCAGGTTATAATTGCTTTTAGTTTCTAGCTTCCTGGCTTATAACTGCATGATTCTGAACAATTTGCCTAACTGCTCCAAGCCGTACTTGTGTACAAATTTGAAATGTTCACATCACAATTTAGTATAATTAAAAAGAAAATACATATAAATAGTTCAGCATTGTTTCTGCCAAATATCAAACTTTTTTTTCAATGTTGTATGCAATTCTTACTATTACAGCTCTATTAGTATAGCCATTGTCACAACTCTATTGTTCCTCAAATACTTAAAATTAACCAAAAGGCCTTTCTGGTTCACTTTATGTCACTCTATCCTTCCTCAAGTCTGTTTCTTCTTAGCACCTGACTTTATCTGGAGGATATTAATCTACCCACATTGGTTTAGTTCTTTAATTATTCTCTATTGAAGAGCAACAAATATTTGGGTCCCTCTCCTCTGCCAAGCACAGTGTGTTATATAGGGATCCACAGACACATAATAGAGAATTGCAGAAAGTGTGTGTGTGTGTGTACACATGCTTTTAATGGGACTGGGGAAAGACCATCTGTAGGTTAAATAGGGCTATGGATTTTTTCAGGGTAAATTAGCGGTAAGGAGTAAAAATTACTTTCTCCATATGTCCATTTAAAAACCTAACATCTTTTAATTTGAGGATTTTTTTTTTTTGACAGGCACAGTGGACAGTGAGAGAGAGAGACAGAGACAGAGAGAAAGGTTTTCCTTTTGCCGTTGGTTCACCCTCCGCGGCCGGCGCACTGTGGCCGGCACACCGCGCTGATCTGATGGCAGGAGCCAGGTGCTTCTCCTGGTCTCCCATAGGGTGCAGGGTCCAAGGACTTGAGCCATCCTCCATCTGCACTCCCTGGCCACATCAGAGAGCTGGCCTGGAAGAGGGGCAACTGGGACAGAATCCGGTGCCCCGACCGGGACTAGAACCCGGTGTGCCGGCGCCGCAAGGCGGAGGATTAGCCTGTTGAGCCATGGCGCCAGCCTGAGGATTTATTTTTAAGTGATTATAGTTATCCCTGTATTTGGTATGGCCTTACATATGCTTTCTTTCATAGATTCTTCTCTATCCTCATCCAAATGCAGATGAGAGGTAGAAAGGGAACTCCTCCTTGAAAAGCTGAATCCCAATACATGATAGCATGGAGTGGTAAGGTTGGGTTGAGGCGGAACAGCATTTCATGCAGCAGGAACTGTAGGGTCAAAGGTGCTGGGGTGAGTAGGATTAAGAACTGCACAAAGTTTGCTGTTAGTGGAGCATGACGTTCAAAGTCGAATATTTCAGGATGAGGCCTGAGAAGCCATGGGAGTCAGCCCAATTGGAATTGCAAGTCTGTGGCCTCTGTATCTATATCTCCCTATGCCTGTGCACTTAGGGAAGTAGGTCTATGTAGGCAATTTATAACAGGCAAAGTCTACATTTGTGACATACTTCTAAAGGTGGACTTGGATTTTACATATGGCATAGTAAGGCCTCTCTTCCAAGGACTGTTTTCATAAGCAAATGGAGAGACCATTAGTTGAAGTCATACATGCATCCTCTATAGTGTAATTATATATACTCTATAGTGTAATAATATATATTTTTATATATTATATAGAATATTTTATATAGTGTAATTATATATACTCTATAATATATATACATATATACATTACATATACACATACATATATAATGTGTATATATACATTATTGAGTGCATATAATTGCATAAATATAAATCTAAATAATTTATAATTTATAAAGTATAATTTGTATAAGTGTCAATTTATGTAATAAATAAGTATAATTTAAGTATAATATAAACATAATTATATATGCTCATACATGCATATAGTATACTCTATATATACTCAATAGTGTAATTCATAGCAGAGCTTTCATTTTTAATAATGCAAGTGTTGAAAGGCTTGAAGTGTTGAATATCATTTATGACCTCAGGGTGTGGGGTTCTTTATGAAATGTGATGGCAGACAGGGACTTGGGCCGGCTGGTGTCCCTTAGTGAGAAGTCGCAGGATCACTACAGATTCACGCCTCCCTGACACATTTGGCACGGCAGAAGGCCTGCCAAGGCTTCTGTTCACAGCCTCGCTTTCTGTGAGCACATTTTTTTCGCTGTGTTTCAAACTTTCTCTGTCTGTTTTGATCCATATTTGATGTGTGTGTCTTTGTTGGCATTTCAGTTAAGGTTTGGCTCCTTCCTCCCTTCAGGTCCCTGATTTGCTAGATCAATGAGCTGCTGTTCACAACTTTCTGCAATAACTGCTTTTAAATGTCTGAATTATTTTGAATTGTAGAACATCTTGTGTTTTTACTCCAAAAATATTTTCCCTACTAAGCTGAGTGTTGCCTGGTAGCTTTTAACTCTCTCTTTTGGTGGCAATCTCTCTTCCTTAGTAATTAAGCAACAAGACCCAAAGCACCCTAACCACGAGAGCTTAAAATTCCCGAGAAGAATTAGATGCAAAGGAAATAAACACTGGAACTTGAACTGTAATTAGCCCGTAAGTGGGAGGTTGAGGAGAGGTTTGCCAGGCGGCTGGGCAAACAGAGGGAAGCAGAAAGTCCCAGCATACTTGCAATACTGCAGGGGAGGATGAGCCCTTCCCATGGGTCTGTGCTCACCAAATAACTTTAATTATCACTCAGGGATTTCCAGGTAAAGTTGCTAACCTGATGGTTCAAAACTGTAGAATCTTTGGCACTTACACTTTATGTATTAGAAGAGAATCACTTGGGCCTTTCCAATTATATGCCAGGCTCCTAGGAATTGCGCCCCTCAGGTGAACTAATCCCTCGCATGTCTGAGCCTGCGGGGCTGAGCTGCCAGTCTTTCCTGGATAAGGCCCCTCTCGGAGGGTCTACCTAGGCTATCTCTAGTTCTTAGCTCCATCTTCTGCAATGTTTCACAAAATTTCTGGGGAAATAGATCAGGCATATCAAGGAGTAAATTTCCTCACAGTCAGCACCTCCAGGTATATCACCTTCAGCTGAAACAGGACACCTCCAGCCTCCCACCTGAATTAGCACCCGGCAGATTCTGAATGGCTCAGAGCATCAGGTACCCTGGCTGGCTGAATGCGAGGACTGAACACCCCTAGGAGGGTGGGAGAGGTTCATCTGGGTCACCCCTAAAAGAAGCTGTGTTGAAGTCCTAACCATCAGTGCCACAGAGCCTGACCTTATTTAGAAAGAGGGCTGTGGCGGATATAATTTGTTGAGATGAGTTTGGAAAAGAGGAGGATGGGCCCCTAGTCCAGGATGACTGGCATCCGTGTGAAAACAGTGACAGGGAAAACACAGAGGAAGGTGGAGGGTTAGTGAGGTGACACATCTGGAAGCCAAGGAATGCCCAAGATTGCTGGTTCACCACTGGAATGAGGAAGAGGCACTAGAGGATTCTCCCCTGCAGTGTCCAGCGGGAGCACAGCCCTGCTGACACCTTGATTTTGGGCTTCTAGCCTGCTGAACCCTGCTGAACCAAGACAAGAAATTCCTGTTGTTTTAAGCCACCCAGTTTGTGGTGGTTGTTGTAGCAGCGCTACACAGAAGCTCTGCAATGGGGGACTCTGCTTTATATTCCCTGGAGCAACCTGGCTCTTGGTCTTGGGGTTGCCCACCAGGCTGAAGGCTACACTGTGTCCAAGCTACTCCTGTGTGACTATCTCACCCACGGCTTCCTTTGCTGATGCTTGCTCCCAGTCTGTGGTGTGCTTCTTAGGAGCACAGATTCATGACCATTAGATGGCTTTTTCTTCATCCAATTGGCTTTTCACCAGCACCTTTGGGATGAGCTAGTTTGGTTTCCTGACATGCTACAGACTGAACATGGCAGAGCAGCCACCTTGTCTGGCTTACCTCCCAGACCCAGACTGGGCCAAATCCTCGTGCAGTTTCCATCAGCTCATCTCGTCCCAAACCATCTTTGATGGGAAAAAAAAAAAAAACTCATATTACTTTATTTTTTTTATTTTTATTTTTTTGACAGGCAGAGTGGATAGTGAGAGAGAGAGACAGAGAGAAAGGTCTTCCTTTTTGCCGTTGGTTCACCCTCCAATGGCCGCTGCGGCCGGCGCATCGCGCTGATCCGAAGCCAGGAGCCAGGTGCTTCTCCTGGTCTCCCATGCGGGTGCAGGGCGCAAAGACTTGGGCCATCCTCCACTGCCTTCCCGGGCCATAGCAGAGAGCTGGCCTGGAAAAGGGGCAACTGGGACAGAATCCGGCGCCCGAACCGGGACTAGAACCCGGTGTGCTGGCGCCGCAAGGTGGAGGATTAGCCTGTTAAGCCACAGTGCCGGCCAACTTTATTTTTTAATTAAAAATCTTCATTCATAGAAGTTTAGATAGATAGGTAGGTAGGTAGGTAGATAGATAGATAATGGATAGATACGACTCTAAAATAGGGATTGGTAGAGGCCAGGAAGGGTGAGGGTATAAGAGGAGATCTGATTATGGGCAGTGACATGCAGCCAGGTGAAGGTAGTGGGTTGTGGTACTACCCAGAACTAAATGGTCTGTGATAAATTGCATGCTATGATTTATGCTGTGTGTCTGTTGGAATATTGCACTATACACTGTGCATTAAAATGTACAAGAATTTCATATTAAAAACCCAAAATTTAAAAAATAAAGAGTTCAGAATGAAAGATGGATAAATACCTGGAATATTACATTTTAAGTGTAAGATCTAGTAAATGTTAGTAAATTGATAAAAATCAAGTTTGATTAATTAGAGCACCAGAATCATAGGATTCCCTACACGATAAAGTGGTGTCTGAGGTGCTCATGAGGCCGTCATATGTTCGACCTTTGGCCAAGACTGCTAAAACCACTGTAATTGAGTCTCTGTTACCTTCATTTCAATCTTGCAGAGATATGAAAGATGTCTTTGTTTTCAATAGGAAGCATTGAAATAGTTTCAAATAATAACAAAAAACAGTATGTTTACTAACACCGAGAAAGAAATCTTTAATTTTCAGTGTGGCCTTCTGTAAATAAATGCTTCGTTTGGCTGCACTTGGCTGTACCATAGACCTGTCCTCATTGGAGAAAATGAAAACTGTCAGATCCAAAAGCAGCTCAACAGCTAGGCCTTCAGCAGCAACAGGGAACTCTGCAGAGCCTGAGACTACAGGATGTGCTTTCTTTAGCAAATGGTTTTCAACCGCCTCACCACCTATCTGTTCTTTATTTTGAGCTGAGTTTCTGGTGCTTGTGGAGTCACAAGGCTGGTACTGTTGTAAAGTCTCCAGGGTGACCACAGGCTCAGGTCAGTTCCCATGCTCCCCACTTCTGCTCTCACGAGGGGACCTAGGGACTCTACTGGCAGCATTTCTTGTACATTTAGAAAATTTTAAAAAATTATTTATCTAAGAGGCAGAGAGACAGATACAGACTGCTCCCAACCATTGGTTCACTGCCCAAATGCCTGCAATGGTTGGGGCTGGATTAGGCCAAAACCTGGTGCTGGAAATTCACTCCAGGTCCCCCAAATGGGTGGCCAGATCCAAATTACTTGCCTCTTCACCACCATCTGCCAGGCTGTACACTAGCAGGAAGCCAGCGTTAGGAACCGAAGCTGAAAATTGAATCCAGGCACTCTAATTTGGGACATGGGAATCTTAACCACTGGTCTGAATGCCTGCCCTGACATTTCTTTTAAATGCTCTTAGCAGAGATTCTTAGTCTCGAATGGCCCCAGTCTAGATGATCGCTGAGGGCATGAGCTCTCTTCTACTTCCCCTTCTGTTTTATTCAGAAGCCACTGACTACTGCTGGTAACTATGTCTTGGGGACATGTAAAAAAATCACAAACATGGAGGACTTGCAAATATTTACGTTATCTTATTTTGTAGTTTATTTGCTGTGCTTTATTTTCTTATTAAGCCTTTTTCCACCTCTCGCTCCTGATGTTTATTCTTGGCAAATACTTTCTTTTTATGGAGAAAGTCTCAGGCCAGTCATTCTCTATGAAGATAAAACATTTTAAAAAATTGAAAAATTATAAAATAGTGCACTTTAAACTCAGAATTAGGGGATCTAGGGTAGGGCAAAAGTTATGTTTATGTGTGTGACTATATGGACCTGCCTTTAGTTTGTGCTCTCTCAGCTCAGACAGCCCTTGCATCCTGAAATGCCACGGATAGATGGTGGATAATGAAGCTACTCCATATGCTTGACCGGTTTTCTCATAAAAAGAGAGGGATGAATTTGGGTTCAGTTGGGTTCTGGTTTGTCTCCTGAAGCCTGGGAGAGTGTTCACAAGCCCAGGAGGATTTCTTGGCCTTAAGCTAGTGATCTAGAAGAATACATATCTTCTTGGCTTGCCTCTGGAATGTGCTAAAACATTTTTCTAGTTGTTTGCTAATTGTAACGCCCAGTGTGCTGAAGTTACTTCTTTCATTAGAACCCAGATTACACTTGTCATTTACCTTCTCAGGGATGGTGCATCTACCTTGGCAATCTGCTAGTAGAAGAGATATTTTCCCCATCTCTCCCCTGGAAGAGAAACACCCCTTTTTTAATTTCCTCTGACATTTTCTACACTGAATTGTTTTATAGTGTGAAGAATGCAGTTATCAGGAAATAGATATGCATATTTTGAAAGCTCTAACTTTTGATGTTTTCTTAAATTCTTCTTTAGAGAAGAAAATGTTAAAGCTATAGGAAGCCCAAACATGCGACTTCATATATTTGTATACTTGATGTCAGTTTACCCTTGATAGTATGAGGAGTTCTGAAAAAGTTTATGGAAAATGTATATTATTCAAAAAATGAAATGACACATGGATTTCAAATTTTCTTGCATCAGAGAAACATGTTTTAATTCTGCTTCCATATACTTTTTGAAATGCCCTCATAAACTTTGTTAGGGTCCTTGAATGAAAAAAATGCTGTTAATGCAAATAGATCATTGTTTATAGTCAAATCATTTATATAGGTCTGGCCATGTCGGGATAAAATACCAAGCATTTTATTGCTTTAATTGTTCACCCTACCAAACATTGTTTCTGTCACATACAGGGCACTTATAATCTCTTGATTCTTAAAAAAAAAAAAAAAAAGGGTCCCCTTTTTGCAAAGTTGTGCCTTGGATTATATCTGGCCAGAACATGGGATGAAGCATTTCGGAGAAACGGTTGGTTTGCTTATCTACTTTCTCCAACATGCTGTTTTCCACCCAGTGGTGTGGTTATCAGGAAGAGAAAGTGGCTGTAAGAGCATTTGCTGCATCTGCTGTCTCTTCGATATGTTTTGTTTTCAAAAGGATTATTTTGGATTCACACAAGCTAACAATTTATTTTCTTATTTAAAATAGTTTACTTTCCCTTTTCAGATGTTCATATTTTAGATATCTAGGTGTTTTTCTATGACTTGAACTAATGAGGTTTATATTTCAGGAAAAAAGCTATTTTAAAATGTAATTTTAGTTTTGAAGTATTTCTACCAATTTCTAGGACTTACTGGCCTAGTCAACTGTTTTTACTACATTGGGAAAGGAGACTGTATCCAAATGACATTTAGATAAACAGTTTTCTGCAAACAACCTAAGTGTCTACTCCAAGGAATGGATGATTCCGACAGAATATTCAACAGTGTTTACAGTGAATGAAATGGACCTTTAGGCATCAAATAGATCTCAAAACGAAAAGTGCAGAGTAAAAAACACAGATTTCAGCATATCATGTATGTGCTGGCAAATGTTAAGTTAAACCTCAGTATCATAGACCATATGATGTCTTTGAGAGAGGATGTGTGTTTGTAAATGTATATGAATAGAAAGTAGAGTGGCTAACTATTAAAGTCATGATAGTAGTTATCCCTGGGAGAAGAGGAACAGGTATGGGGAAGGAAACATACATCTGTGTTTAAAATAAATCTCCAAGAAGATATGATATTTTAGCTAATGGGTTCATGAGTATTTGTTTAAATATGTATATATGTTTATATATATAGGTTTATATATATATATGTGTGTGTATGTATATATATATATATATGTGTGTGTGTGTGTGTGTTTATATATATATATATATTTGAAAGGCAGAGTTACAGAGAGAGAGAAGGTCTTACATGAACTGGTTCACTCCCCAGATGGCTGCAATGGCCAGAGCTGCGCGGATCCGAAGCCAGGAGTCAGTGGGTTCTGCCAGGCCTCCCACGTGAGTGCAGGGGCCCAAGGACTTGGGCCATCCTCTACTGCTTTCCCAGGCCATAGCAGAGAGCTGGATCGTAAGTAGAGCAGCCAGGACTTGAACTGATCCCCATATGGGATGCCAGTACTGCAGGTGGCAGCTTTACCCACAGTGCCACAGCGCCGGCCCCAGGTATTTGTTATATTAACATTTGGACTTTTATTAACATTTTTGTGATGAAAAGCCTCCATGTAATATTTCCTAGTGAAATAGATCCCAACTAGGACTAGGAACCATGTAGTTTGCAGGGCCCTGGGAATGAGACTGAATCAATTGTTGAACACATCTAATATTTCATGATGCTATTCTGCAAAAGATGCGAATGAGCAGGATCAGTTTTCACAATGAGGGAGACCCCCAGTTGTCCTGGCTCCAGGAAAGCTGTACTAGCTTACAGGTCAGGAATAAAGACCCTTGCAGCAAAACCAGGACCAAACCAGGCTTGACACCTGCTAGCTGGAGAACTAGGCAAGCCTTTATCTTCTCCAGGCCTCCATTTCCCTCTCTGTAGAATGAGAGTAATAGTGCCCATCTCAGCACCGTTGTGAGGATCAAATGGGTTCCTGTGTGTGAAGCCTGGGATGCAGAAGCTGTGCTACAGGATAACCTATTATTGTTTTCATCACCACCTCCATTTAGCAGCCTTAGTTATTCCAATGGACCCTTCGTTCTTCCTGCAGGATCTTTACCACTGTTATTTCCTGTACCTAGGATGCTCTTCCTTTCTCCCCTGTTGCATCTGGGTAACTCCTTATCTTTCCCTTCCAGGGTCAGCTCCTACTCATACAACTGTAGTTTGATAATAGCTTATGAACTACTTGCTAATGTCTGCTTTTCTCACCAGATTGTAAAGTGCTTTTCTGCTTTACTGCTGTGTCTCTAATGCCTAGAACAGTATTCGACATAGAGTAGGCATGGGGAAATTCTATACTGAATAAGTCAGTAAATCAGCAAAGTTACTGTAGAAGGAGCAAACATTCAGAGTTAATTTTAGCAAGAAATGAATTTGATTCAGTGCACTTTGGCTTAAGGATTAACCTACTGGTATTAGGAAGTAAAACTAGGATTATATAATTTCATAAAATATATGCCATATGTACTGGTATATTTTAATAATAAATAATATGGTAGCACAATTTACTTGACTGACCCCATGTTTATAACTCAGTTTGAGGAGATCATCTGATGGATGGTGATGTATATATTCACACATTTTGTTTGTTGTAGAAAGCAAGACAGTTTCTAACCTTGGAATCTTAAGGCTTGATAATATGCCCTCAATCTAATGCCTTTCCTCAAAAATTGCAGAATAGGTAAGGAGAAAAATGAACAGGCAGGAGAAGATGCCTCCTACGGATTAGATCAACATAGCCTCATTCAGAATAAACTGGCATAATAAATGGTTTGGAAATAGGGATTTTGTAAATCAGATAGAATGTTATTTCTAACTTCTAGGCAAACCACAACAGTAAACCCTTTGGAAGGGTGACTTTCAGAGTGGAAGAAAGGCAGGAAACTGACTCCATAGATGAGGGTTTATTTACTCTGGGAGAGAAACATCAGAATGCCTTCACATTTAAGGAAGCGCTGTGGATTCAGATACCAACTTATTTCTCCAAGAAAGGCATCCCATAGGATTTTGAGTTGTTTGACAGTGCAGATTTATAAGATAAATTTGGGGAGTAGAGCAAAATACAGCCAAGCAACAAGTGGGGACTTTCAAAAACTGGACTTTCAAAAACTGAAGGAATTCTCAAGATTTAGATGGGTGGTAGGAAGGTGAAATTCTAGGACTAGGGAAAATTCTAGGACAGGGTTCTAGCCAAAAACAATGAAAACAAAAAGAGTAGAATTTGTGGCCTTGGGAGACTCTTGCCTCTCCCACCAGGTACAGACACATGATTTTCTTTCTTTTTTTTCTTTTTAAGATTTATTGATTTATTTGAAAGGAAGAGATACAGAGAGAGAGGGAAAGAGAAAGAGACACAGAGAGATCTTCCATCCACTGGTTCACTTCCCAAATGGCTGCAATGACTGGAGCTGAGCTGGGCTCATCTGAAGCCAGGAGCTTCTTCCAGGTCTCCCACATGAGTGCAGGGGTCCAAGCACTTGGGCCATCTTCTGCTGCTTTCCCAGGCACATTAGCAGGGAGCTGGATTAGAAGTGGAGCAGCTGGGACTTGATTCAACACCCATATGGGATGCTGGCATCACAGGTGGCAGCTTTACCCACTATGCCACAGTTTGGGCCCTGACACAGGATCTTATAATAGAATCACTGGGGGGTTTCCAAGATGGTGGAATAGCAATAGGACAGTCTGAATCACATGGGGCAAAATTAATGTTTAAAAAGGGTTGAGGGGTCAGTGCTCTGGTGCAGTGGGTAAAGCCGCTATATGGGCACTGGTTCAAGTTCTGGATGCTCCACTTCCTATCCAGCTCTCTGCTGTGGCCTTAGAAAGCAGTAGAAAATGGCCCAAGTCCTTGGGCCCCTGCACCCACATGGAAGACTCAGAAGAAACTCCTGGCTCCTGGCTTCAGATCAGCCCAGCTCCAGCCATTGTGGCCATCTGGGGAGTGAACCAGTGGATGGAAGACCTCTCTCTCTCTCTCTCTCTCTCTCTCTCTGTCTCTCTCTTTCTTTCTCTCTCTGCCTCTGCCTCTCTGTAACTCTGCCTTTCAAATAAATAAATCCTTTTTTTTAAAGGGGTGGGGGCTGAAACTACATGCCTGAGATAAAGCCATGGGGAATTCACAGCAGAAAACACAATGAATGGCAGGGATGGTCCAAGTCTGCACATAAAGAGCGAATAAGAAAAAAAAAGAAAAGGAAAAAAGAAATGATGGAGGCTCCAACCCATAGAGGAGAATGCTAGGCCTAGTGGACCATGTGAGAGGGGATGGATTGGTGGAGCTGCAGGTAGCAGCAGGAGGGAGTCCTTGGCGAACTGCTTTTGAAGTTATATGCAGGGAACGAATAAATGAACAGATAGAGAGGTGGTGTACCTCCTTCCCTCTCCCCCAACCCTGCAGGCACCAGCAGGGGCTGAAAGAAGCCATTCTGCTCCTCTGGTTTTTTTTTTTTTTTTTTTTTTGGACCAAGCAGGTAGTGGCTGTCCTCGCCTCCCTTGCATGCACCCAGTAATAGCAGGAGTCGCTTCACCCTCCACCCAAATAGTAAGGAACACAATAATTCAGAAGAATACCTTCCCTCAACATGCAAGCTGTGTGGCAAGGGGAAGCCACACCTCTTGAAAGCTCATGCTCACCCACTACCATTGAGAAGTGAGCCCAGTAAGTGGGGGCTCTGCCCACATGCCCACAACTCATAGACCAATAGTAGCTCACAACAGAGGGAACGCTGCTCACAGGAAAATCGCCACAGAAGAAAGGTTCAGTTCATTAAGTAGTCCCTCTAGTACTGAAAACACCAGGAGCTAATACCAGGGCATCCCACAGCTGTGAGGAGAGGGGCTGGTCACACCAACAGAGGTGAACACCTTCTCTACAGACAACCAGAGAAGAGCTACAAAGCCCCTCAGGGGCCTTACTTTGGATACTTGCTCCACCCTGGAATATTGAACAGAGCAACCAGGTCACACCCACCACAGGCCTCCTGGTACTCACTGAAAGTACAGAGGTCTCACTAAGACACACAAATGGCAAAAAACAAAGGGGAAACTTAAATAATAAGGAAGATATGATGAGCCCCCCAAAGGAACCCTACAACAGTAGTAGAATGTGAAGATGAAGAGATTGGGGATATGCCAGAAATGGAATTCAGAAAATTAATCATCAGACTACTTAGAAGTAACCAAAAGCAAATTCACAAACTAAATGAAAAATTTTCCCACAAAGCTGAGAGATTAAAGAGAAATCAGAATGAAATACTAGAAATGAATAACTCTATAGATCAAATAAAAAATGGAGTGGAAAGTCTCAGCAACAGAGTAGGTGAGACAGAAGAAAGAATATCAGAACTAGAAGACAAATTTCAGGAAATTTTACAGTCAGACAAAAAAAAGAAGTTAGAAAACTAAAAAACACTGTTGGACATCAAATGACCCAACATATGGGTTCTAGGAGTTTGTGAAGGCATGGAAAGAAAGGATTAGAAAGCCTTTTTAATGGAAGAATAACAGAAAACTTCCCCAATTTGCAGAAAGGGACATCCAAGTACAGGAAGCACATAGAACTCCAAATAGACATGACCAAAATGTAGTCAAACTCTCCACATTGATGACACATTGTAGTCAAACTCTCCACAGTAATAAAGACAATATTCTAAAATGTGCACAAGAGAAATGCCAGATTACTTTCAGAGGATCTCCAGTTGGACTCACAGCAGACTTCTCATCAGAAACCCTACAGGCTAGGAGAGAATGGAGAGATACATTCCAAGACTTAAGAGAAAAAAACTGTGAATCCAAAATACTGCACCCTGCAAAGCTCTCATTTATGAATGAAGGTGAAATAAAGACCTTACATAACAAACAGAAATTGAAAAAATTTGTCACCCCTCATCTAGCTTTACAAAAGATGCTTTCCAAGGATGTGCTACACAGAAACACGGTTATCAGTATGAAAGAATGTGAAGACAGAAAATCTCCTAGTAAAAGTGCAAAGGAAATCCAAAGTAAACAATAGGAATATTTATGGAAAAATGCCAGAGCAAATTGTTACTTATCAATAGTCACCTTGAATGTAAATAGCTTCAACTCTCCAGTTAAAAGAGAGACTGCTGAATGATTTCAAAAAGAAAACCCCGCCGGCGCCACGGCTCACTAGGCTAATCCTCCGCCTTGCGGCGCCGGCACACCGGGTTCTAGTCCCGGTCGGGGCACCGATCCTGTCCCGGTTGCCCCTCTTCCAGGCCAGCTCTCTGCTGTGGCCAGGGAGTGCAGTGGAGGATGGCCCAAGTCCTTGGGCCCTGCACCCCATGGGAGACCAGGAGAAGCACCTGGCTCCTGCCATCGGAACAGCGCGGTGCGCCGGCCGCAGCGCGCTACCGCGGCGGCCATTGGAGGGTGAACCAACGGCAAAAGGAAGACCTTTCTCTCTGTCTCTCTCTCTCACTATCCACTCTGCCTGTCAAAAAAAAAAAAAAAAAAAAAAAAGAAAACCCCTCTATTTGATGCCTATAAGAAACACATGTCACCAAGAAAGAGTGAGAATAAGAAAGAGAAGAAGAAGGGGAGTAGGAATGAGGGTGGGAGGGTGGGTACAGTGGGAAGAATCACCAAGATCATAAAGTTGTAATTGTGAAATGTATGAAGTATGCAACCACAGAGCAGTATAGGCCTATATACATTCATATGGACATACCTCTAAGGGTATACAACCTAACAACTAGCCATAAGACTCTGAAATCCCTTAAGCTGGCTGATACAAACAGCTGCTTAAGTGTTACAAAGATCAAATGGATAGGAACAAGTGGTAAAATGAAATATAGATACAATCAAGAGTTCAAGTGATCATATTAATAGGACTAAGTGTTAAGAAACAAGAATAGACAGAATTAAAAAGAAGTGGAGGCCCCAACATGGGAAGCAGTCCATACAGAAGACTCACAGAATAACAATCACTTTAAGTAACAGTCCGATCTCAGAATCAGCCTCAAGGCATTCTAGTCTGCCTGGAAAGCCCAGGGGGAGCATTTTAGGCATGGAAAGCCAAGACATTCTGGGAAAAAATGCCCTACATAAAGGACCCTTGTGGGTGAGACACCAGTGGAAAGAAGTGGCCACCAAAGAAAGTACTTTGCTTCAAAGGGAGGAGAGAATGTTCACTTTGCTTATGGCCTTGTCAAGCTACTGGATCCAAAAGGCTTCCATAGCTGAGGCAGCTCATGTCAAGAGTATTAGATGATCATTGATGTCCTATATAAGAGCATTATTTGTTAAGTAAACAACAAGAGTCACTGTGCACTAACTTCCCATGCAGGACCTCTGTCCACAAAGAGTTGTATCATGAAACTTAATAGTAAAACTTTTTCTCAAGAATCGCTTCCTTTTAGTGTATTAAAAGGAGGATATTATTATGTCTGCCAAGTTATAGTCATGTCTAAGAGCTCAAAATAATATTCTTGGGTTCTTCTTTAAAGACAATCAAGTTTCAAAAAGGAAAGAAGGGGGAGGAAGAAAGGGAAAAGAAGGGGGAAAGTGAAAACACTTTTGAGAAGTAATAACAAAGAATACCCCTTGTTTAGACTGTTGAACACTTCTCTTAGTTTTTCTTTTCCATTCTTTCTTCCTCTCTTCCTTTCTTTCTCTCTTGTTTCCTTTTCTATTTTATTTTATTTTATTTATTTGAAAGTCAGAGTTACACAGAGAAAGATGGAGAGTCAGAGAGAGAGAGGTCTTCCATCTGATGGTTCACTCCCCAACTGGCCGCAGAGGCCAAAGCTGCACCAATCCAAAGCCAAGAGCCAGGAGCTCCTTCTGGGTCTCCCACGCGGGTTCAGGGGCCCAAAGACTTGAGCCATCCTCCACTGCTTTCCCAGGTCATAGCAGAGAACTGGATTGGAAGTGGAGCATTGGGGACCTGAACTGTTGCCCATATGGGATGTCGGCACTTCAGGCCAGAGCATTAACATGCTGTACCACAGCACTGGCCTTTTCTTTCTCAGACCAAACAGGAGAAGGGGGAAGAATGGAGAGGGGTGTGTGGGAGGATGGGGGTAGTGGGAAGAATTACTATGTTCCTATGTATTTATGAGAGACATACAAACAAATAAAATAATAGAATCATTGGGAAAATTACTTCTGAGTCATGTGACAATCTACATTTCCATGAACTGTAATATTCTGAAATCATAAACTTATTCTTTGGTTTCAGTTACTTTCCAAGCTCAGAATAAGGGTGCTCTTTTCTACATTTTTAAATTAATTAATTAATTAATTAATTTGGCAGAGTAAGAGACAAATAGAGGAAAGAGGTAGAGAGTGCAAGCTCCCATCCATTGGTTCACTCCCAAAATCCCACGACAGACAGGTCTGGGCTACACTGACAAAAATCAACGTTGGAGATGACATTTTCTTTACAAAATAAGTTTAGAGCTGGCACTGTGGCATAATAAGTTAAGCTTCCACCTGTGGCGCTGGTATCCCAAATGGGTGCCAGTTCATGTCCCAGCTACTCCTCTTCAGATTCAACTTTCTACTAATGGCCTGGGAAAGCAGCAGAGAATGTCCCAAGTGCTTGGGCCCCTGAACCCACATGGGAGACCAGGAAGAAGCTCCCAGCTCTTGGCTTCCCACCGGCCCAGCTCTAGCCATTGTGGCCATTTGGGGACTGAAACAGTGGATGGAATCTCTTTCTCTCCCTCTCCCTCTCTCTCTCCCTCCCTCTCTCCCTTCCTCTCTCCCTTCCTCTCTCCCTCTTCCTCTCTCTCCCTCTCTCTCCCTCTCTCCTTCTCTATCTCTAGCTCTCAAATAAATAAATCTTAAAAAAGTAAATGTTCATTAGATGTTAGAAGATATTATATACAATTCATAAATTCCTTATGAAACAATTGCCAACCTTTTCCAATTTTGTGGGTACTTTCAATGTATTTGCAAATTTTCTGTGAAAGAGGGTCTATAGTTTTAAGCAACATGCTTAAAACTGAAGTCTGAATGAAAATGATTTCTCAAGGGGCTGGTGTTGTGGTGCAGTGGCTTAAGCTGAAGCACTGTTCAAGTCCTGGTTGCTTCACTAACTATTCAACTCCCTGCTAATATCCCTGGGAAAGCAGTGGAAGATGACCCAAAAACTTGGGTCCCTGCCATCCACTTTGGAGACCCACATTGAGTTCTGGCCTGCTGGCTTCAGCCTGGTCCTTCCTCAGCCATGAAGGCCATTTGAGGAGTGAACAAGTAGATGGAAGATCTTTGTCTCTCTGTCTCTCTCCCTATAACTCTGCCTTTCAAACAAATAAAATCTTAAAAAAAAAAAAGAAAATTAGCTCTCAAATGCCCTTTTTCTTTATTCCAATGAAAAAATAATGGGCAAAAGAACATTAAATTGACTTACTGAGGAAATGAAAGTATTCTGTAACCTCAAATTCACCTAAATATTTTAGAAGTAATGCTATTATAAGTTACCAATGACCAAGCACACTAGGTGCTCAAATGAAATGTATATTCATGAAATTAACATTCCAAGGATTAAAAACACTGTTGCCAAGAAGCCCCTCTTATGGTAAGATATGGTTAAAGAAGTCTCATTTACATGGCAAGCCTATAGCAAGTGCCATAAACACTATAGGAGACACTCCCTACACAGTAAAATGACAGTCCATCAGTTTTAGGACTGAATAGTATCTTTTTAGTGGTGTTGCTGGTGTAAAAAAAAAAAAAAAAAAAAAGAATATACAAGTTCAAAATATGATGGCACCAGTCAAAGTAGCCAGTAGTGTTGGTATCTCTTTGGGAGCGCACCCTGCAGTTTAGCAAAGACTGGCTTCCAGTCTTCTGCCTGCAAGCACGCTTCTTTCCCAAAAGGATGCCTGCTCAGCAGACGCCACCTCAGGGAGCAGGCTCCCAACCACCAACCTGAAAGGGATGTGGTTCAGCAAAGAAGAAGATAGACCAGAAATCAAAAGGAATTTTACAATGAGTGTTTTGCAGATTTTCTCTTGAGCCAGAGATGCTTTTTCTGTATATTCTCTAGTGAAACATTCCAAATTGTACTTACGTCATGATTTCGGTGTGATAGCTAAGTTAGGTCTGGAACAGCACACAGCATGTTTCGTGAAAATCTTTGGCGAGATGCAGTCTGCAGAAGCCTCCTTACTGTTTCCTTCATCACGATATGCCTAGAAGCTTCAAGGGATTTTCAGAGGGGAAACCACAAGACCATAATGAAAGACACACAGACTGCCTACCTATTGTGAGATTTCCCTTAGAGCCTGACTGGCTCCAGCAGGTGATCGCCACAGATGATATGTACCTGGCAAGTTAGATCAAGAACCTTTTCTCTTCTGAGAAATTTTTTCTACGTGCCCAAAAATTGCCTCTCCTAGAACTTCAATAAACTTATTTTCCAGTGGATTACAGTTGTCACATGACTTCCTCAGGCACCAGTGAACTCCAGTACTAAAGACATGTCAAGTTCAGATGGAATATGAAACACGGATTTTAGGAGTCTTGGATCTTTCTCTGCTTGAAGGGACTGGCTGTGGAACAGCAGGGTTAGGGACTTCCAGGCCTCTTTACAGAAGTCCTACACTTACTTCCCCCCTCCCTTTTCTAATTTGTAGACTATATCTTGCAACTGTGGGACCAACCTTAGGTTACCAAGAGGTTATGTCTGATGTATTACTATGTTGCATTTTTGACATCTATTGCTGTTGTAAAAAATGTTACAATGCAACTTTTACAAAAGTTTTTACAAACCTTTTTACAAAAGGTTTGAAGACATTCTGTAATGGTAATAGTAGCTATTAAGTAACCTTTGCCTAGAGGAAACAAGATGTATGGGGTCAGCTCAGAAGTATTACTGGTCGCCTGGCCCGGTCTCCTCCAGCCTCCGGGAGAAGTGGCTCATCTCTTTCTGTGCCTCCTCCTCATCGTCTTCCTCCAACTCGTGATTCTTCAAGTGGTCCAGGCTGTGCTCCCGCTCCAGCTTTAGCGTCAAGGCGCCCCCATCCATCCTCTCTCCTCCCTGATACTACCCCCACCTCCGCCTCTGCAGGCGGTTCCGGAGGCAGGGGACAACCTTGGCAGTGCCTGTGCCGGCCACTATGCAGTGCCCCCCACGAGGCAGGCTAGGTCAGGCCAATAGGCCAGAGTGAGCAGGTGTTGGGGGCCTGGAGAGGACTTCTGAAATCGTGTACTTAGAAGACTGTGCTGGACCACACTTGGGTAAACACTTGTTTAACTAATAGTCACCTTTTTTCCAAAAACAATGTTATGTACTTCTCACAAAGTTTCTTTTCAACACATTTACTGGGGCTGGCGCTGTGGCCTGTGGTGCGGCATCCCTTATGGGCCCTGGTTCGGGTTCCAGCTGTTCCTCATCCAATCCAGCTCTCTGCTTATGGCCTGGAAAATCAGTGAAAGATGGCCCAAGTCCTTGGGCCCCTGCACCCATGTAGGAGACCCAGAAGAAGCTCCTGGCTCCTGATTTACTGTAGGCCCAGCTCCGGCAATTGCAACCATTTGGGGAGTGAACCAGTGGAAGGAAGACCTTTCTCCCTCTCTATCTGTAACTCTACCTCTCAAAAACAAAACAACAACAACAAAAACCTTTTACCTGAGAGGCAGACACACGCAGGGAAAGAGAGAGGAACTCCCATCTGCTATTCACTCCTCAAGTTCCCTCAAGCCAGCAGCTCAGTGCAGGTCTCCCACATGAGTAGCAGGGACCCAAGCACTCCAGCCATTTCCTGCTTCCTCCTAGGGGCTGCATTAGCAGGAGCACCTGGACTCCAACCCAGGTACACTTATATGTGTTGGGGTACGAGCATCCCAACCAGCACCTTAACCATGAGATCAAATGTCCACCCTAAATTATATTCTAATGCTCCTGTTCACCTTATAACTTCACTATTCAAAGCATAGGCCACCAACGAGCAACAGCATTGTTACTTTGGGGCCTGCTGGGAATGCAGATCATCAGGCTCCACCCCAGATCTACTGAATCAAAACAAGATGCTCCGGTGATGCAACAGACTTTAGAGTTGGTTCAGTTCTGCCCTGCAAAGCCCTAGCAAGTGGTCCTTATAACAAAATAGTAATGAATGACCAACCATGAAATCTGTTATTTTCTTTAGGCAGCTTAAATATTAGCAAGTTCTTCCTGGTACTGAGCTCAAGCCCAACTCCTTGAATTTTGAATTTAGTGGTCTTGGTTTAAGCCCTGGTGCCTCGGGGACCAGGCTAATTCCTCTTCTAGAAGGCACTTCACAAGATTAGAATATCCTGTTTCTTCCTGGGATTTAAGCTTTTCCAGGTGTAACTAAATCCACATTGCCAGGTGTTCCTGGTATGACTGTTGGAGGTTTCTTCTCTAACCTATTTAGACTACAAATCTTTATTTATTTGAACGAAAAAGAAAGGAGAGAGAGGGAGAAAAAGAGAAGAGAGAGAGGGGATAGGGAGACAAAGAGGAGAGAGAGAGAGGGAGAAAGAAGATATAAGAGAGAGGGAAGGGGGGGCAAGGGCGAGGGCGAGGGCGAGGGGTGGGGCAAGACCATATTTGCTAGTTCACTCTCCAAAGGCCTGCAACAGCCAGGCCTGGACCAGACTGAAATCAGGAGCCTGGAAGTCAATTCGGGTCTCAGGTGGGAGACCCAGTCACCTGAGCCGTTGCCTGCTGCTTCCTGGGATGCACATTAGCAGCAAGCGGGGATGGGAAGCAGAGCCAGGACTTGAACCAATATGGGATGTGTATGTCTTAACCGCTGCTCCAAACATCTACCCTGGGGACTATGTAAGTCTTAAAGGACTCTTCCAAGTTTAACGTCATGATTGATCCTTTACTCAAGTTGATAGTGGGTAGAAGATTATAGAAATACAGCAATGGTAGTATCTATGCAAGTAAGGAGAATATTTTTTTAAAGATTATTTATTTGAAAGAAATACAAAAAGGCCGAGCTCTTCCATCCACTTATTTACTCCCCTAATGGCCACATGGCCAGGACTGGTCCAACCTGAAGCCAAGAGCTTCATCCGGGTTTCTTACATGGGTGGCAGAGGTCCAAATACTGGGGTCATTTTCTGCTGATTTCGCAGGTACATTAGCAGAGAGCTGGATTGGAGGTGGGGCAGCAGGGACTTGAACCAGCACCATATGAGTTGCCAGCATCCCAGGTGGAAGTTTAACCATCTGTGCCACAATGCTGGCCCCTGGGAGAATATTCAGAGGCAAAAATTTATCATGACCCATAATTTCTTTAGATTCAAAATTCTCTCTTGGTGAAGACGTCTCTATTGTGATAGTCACTCAAGGGGTACCACTTTGCTTTCATTCTAATTTCTATGTAGGTCTGTTATTTAGTACTTTAAAGGTAAAGTAAATATAGACACATATGAAAATCAGTGTTTTCTCTACAAATTTATGTTTTAAGAAAAATCCCCTGTAATCCTTAATTTAGCAAATCAAATGTTCAGTAATATGTACCACACCCATTCATCTAATGGACAGATCTAAATGTGTTCAATGTTCAACATTTTCTGTCTTTACTGGTTAGAATCAATTTGTGTTACTAAATGATTTTCATAATAATTAAACATCATTATTTCCCTACTAAAGGACAATACTTTTCACAAATGCCTTCAGAAATAAAAAATCATCTTTTTTTAAAAAACATTGCTTCCTTAGAATTAAAAAAATATATATTGTCACATAACCCAGACAAGTTGCAGGTTTTCTTGATGGGTTTTGTGTTAGGGTTGATTAGTTTATAAGCACTGCAGCAGCTGGGGCAGGAGCAGTTTGAATTTTTTTTTTTTTTTTTGAGGAAATGGTCCACAACCCATTCTGATAATTCACCCACGCTTCCTTCTTTTCACTCTCTTCTACATGTTTTTGCTCTCTCTGACCTCATCCTCATCCTCCCTGTCCCCTCTTTCCTTCCTCTTCTGAGGGTTTTCAGAGCACTGGCTCCTTCTCTTACCTCTGCATTTTAACAATAAAGCTGTGTGTATGTGGAGAGACGCTGGAAAACAGGACAGATGGTTCTTTCATTACCAGGGTGCTTTGGATTCATTGAGCTGGATATGTTATTTCTTTCAAGGAGACCAGGAGACCGGGCTGGATCCTTTAGAAAACCAGTCATGAATGACAATAATGTAATATGTGCTGTGGGTCTGGCTGCTGGATTTCGTTCGGTAATTACATTATCCTATCAAGCATGTTTTTGAGATCAGAAGTGAGTTTACTCAGTGTTTTCCTACAATGTTTTCCTGGCTGTAAGTTTCTCAGGTAGCTGAGTCACTCTTACAAGTACGATCTCTGTGTGTGTGTGTGTGTGTGTTTCATTTCAGCCCTTGCAAGTGAAGAAGCAGTGCAGTTCCTGGTCTTGGATAATTTCTAGAAGAGAAGCCCCAGCCATTTAGCAGACAGCATCCTGGTCCGTCCTTACCGTATTCTTCACCTTCAGGAGCCAGGGCCTTTGGGAAAGAGATTCCTCCAAGTGCAGGTAAGCGAAGGCAGCACGCCAGTTGTCCCAACTTCAGACTCAGATGTAAGATTGAACAACCGAGATGTTGTTCTTCTTCAGTGTTTCCATAGCTCGCAAGTGATGTTAAAAAGCAAATCCCTCTCCTGTGTTGACAGTGGCCTATAATTTTCTCTCTTACAGGTTTACAGGTGGCCAGAGGGCTTAGGAGACTATAGATGGAACTAGAGCCTTTGCAGTGTATTCCACAGTGGAGTTAAGGAAGTACTAAGTGTTTTATTTTCAATCTGAACAGGCCTTCTGAAGGACAGTACTAAACCAATACAGAAGTAAGGAATAAGACGATTTTGGAGATAAAATGTGAACTTCTGGCATCACAAATAATTTTAGAAGTTCTGTGGTTAACAGGCAATGGACAGGAGGCCCTCTCTGCACCTGTTATTCTCAATAGAATTACTTCTACTTTTCTCTGAAGTGCAACAATGAACAGTAATTTCATCCAAGTACCTTACTATAATTTTTAGACTTATTCTCCTTACTGTTCCTGGAACCCCATGCACCAAGCTCAGGCACCAGTTTGGAACTTGATTCTGAGAACATTCTAGTGCTCAAATGCCCACTCACAATTAACTACACGTGTTACCCATGAACACCCATGCAGTCTTTCTGATTCTTTGGGGCTTCACCAGAGAACAATTTTTCTACTCGCAAATCTGTTACATTAGAGTTTTGTTTGGAGATATTTTTGTGAAGGGCACTTACTGCTGGAGAACATTATGTTTCACATGCCCATGGCTAATTTAGTCTTGGGATCTAACTTTTGGGAATCTCTTGAGCTCTTGCCTGTTCACAATGAGATTGTTGATGGTGGTTTCAAAACCCTTTTCCGTCACAGTCCTGAGCCATTAGACGTAAGGGAATTCTTGATTGCCATGAGCCGAGGCTGAGGGTAGGACCAGGTGCTCTGGTTTTCTACTGCCTGCAGCACCTTAATTTAATAGAATTCGGGCCCATAATCATCTAGATGATTTGTGGAACTGCCTTTCCTGTCAACTTTCACATTTTCCTTCATGAAGAAGCTGGAAGCATTTTGAGATTCCTTATGGGATAATGATGAAGAGTATGGATTCTGGTGTGTGTCCGATCTAAGTCCTACGTGTGCTGCTTGTTACCTGGGTGTCCTTGGGTACGTGGTAACGTTTGTTTTAGTGCCTTTATATGTATGCTCTCGTTGACAATAATATCTTTCTTAAAGTGTGGTTTGGAGGATTAAAAGAATTCTCCATCTAAGGCATTTGGAATCATCCTGTCATGGTAGGTATTAAGTATATTTGAACTATTTTTATTGACATTTGTTGCATGGTGTTTCTTCTTCTACCCCTATTCTTTGGTTTAGGACTGGCAAATATTCTAGCTTTATCCTTTCCTTGTTGGTCATGCTGAGTCACCACAATATTTGCTTCTAAGCCTAAGACAATATTTGAATGCTTTTCAACATTATAATGGATCTAAATGAAAGTATTAGATGGAACGTGTTTGCCAAATGAGATTATTTGTAGAGTTCTTGATTTCATTTCTTGTTTTAAGAACTGCATTTAAAATTCTTATTACAAATCAGGTTTTTGTTGTTATTTCTACTAAGCCTCAGTGTAGTTTCATTATGAAAAGCATGAAAAGCTGTGGTTTCCCTAACCAGAACTAACATCTAATTCTAATAGATGAGTTTTGCCAATGAACTGGTCTTTTGGATGCCATTCATTTTATATTCAGAATCAGGTAAGTAAGGATTCCTGCCCAAGACACTTTGAAATGTTAGAATGAATGGGCAAAAATAATAGGTACTACAGTAATAGAAATGTAATGTTAAAAGAATTTTCTTACAGTTTATTCATTTTATTTGAAAGCCAGAAAGAGAGGGAGAGAGAATGAGAATTAATCTTTCAGCTGGTTCACCCCCAAATGCCTACAATAGCTGGGGTTGGGCCAGGTCAAGGTCAGGTCTCCCACATGGGTGGCAGGGACCCAAGAACTTGGATCATCATCTGCTGCCTCCCAGAGCTTGCATTAGCAGGAAGCTGGAATTGCAAGTGGAGCTAGGACTCTAACCCAGGCACTCTGATATGGGATGGGGGCATCCCAAATGGTGTCTTTTTTTTTTTTTTTTAAGATTTGTTTGAAAGGCAGAGGCAGAGTAGGGAGAGAAAGAGAGAGTGTCTTCCATCTGCTGGTTTGCTTCCCAAATGGCCGCAATGGCCAGAGGAGCCAGAAGCTTCTCCCGGGTCTCCCAAGCAGGTGCAGGGAACCAAGCACTTGTGGCTTGCCCAGGCCACAGCATAGAGCTGGATCAGAAGTGGAGCAGCTGGCATCCATATAGGATGCCAGCACTGCAGGCTGTGGCTTTACCTGCTGTACCACAACACCTGCCCCTAGAGAAGTCTTAATTGTAGGCTTAAGTGATGTTTATTTGGCAGGCAGCAGGAGGTCAGGGAAAGCCTTCTTGGGGGTGGGTGACAATGTGAGAGCTGTGCTTTGAGAATTTTATGCCAGGTACAGCATGTGGGCTGATTTAAAGAGATGGATTAGAGGTCATTGCTGGCAGCTGAGGCGAGAAGGAATGAGAGCATGGGTTTAGGCAACATGATTAAGATAACAACTTGAGAACACCTGCATTTGGGTGGGAAGATGAAGGGAGAGCTAAAAGCAAAGGCAAAGTGGGTTTAGAGATATCATTCGTTCTTTCACTGGCTTGCTTATTTTCTTATCAATGAGTAAATATTGGGCACCCCTGATGAGACAGCAATTGTGCTGAATGGAAGTCCATGGAAAAATGTTCTCCTGTGCTACCAACTCCACTATTACATTTGACAACTGAATTTTTATTTATTATTTATTTATTTGTTTTAGGCAGAGTGGATAGTGAGAGAGAGAGAAAGGTCTTCCTTTTCCGTTGGTTCACCCCGCAATGGCCGCTGCGGCCAGTGCATTTCGCTGATCTGAAGCCAGGAGCCAGGTGCTTCTCCTGGTCTCCCATGTGGGTGCAGGACCCAAGCACTTGGGCCATCCTCCACTGCACTCTCGGGCCACAGCAGAGAGCTGGACAGGAAGAGGAGCGACCGGGTCAGAATCTGGCGCCCCGACTGGAACTAGAACCCAGTGTGCCGGCGCCGCAGCCGGAGGATTAGCCTATTGAGCCACGGCGCCAGCCAATTTTTATTTTTTAAATCATGGCTGGCTCTCCTGTAATAGGGTACATGGGGCCTGACCCTGTCTAAATACCCCCCCCCCCCACTTTTCTGTCCTTTCCAGCTCTGAAATCTATAGTTCTTGGGCCCAAGTGAATAGCAATAATTGCAAATGATCATGTAAATGCTTGGCTGGTGATTGAGGTGGTACTTTTAGGTGAATCGGGAGTTGTGGAAGTAAGAGTGTGTCCTGCGGAGAAAGCAATCAGACATATTTCCTCTCAAAAACCCCAGCAGGGTCAGTGTTTCTGGTGGCAGATAGAAGGTTAAGACTGGAAATGCCATTGGAAGGACCGTGTCCAGGGAATTCACGAAGAAACCACAAACATTCCCTAGAACGATGAGGGAAATTTTTCTCAAAGTCACCCATTTTTTTCCAAAGGATGTGACTAGTTTCTAAGAGAAAGTTCTGCTGATTGGACATTTTAAAAGGTCAAGCTCTAGGACTTTTCAAAGATGTAACTGACAACATGGAATGAGCTTCCAGTTCCTTGCGAGAACGGTTTCCTGTGCTGCTGATCCCCTCAGAGGGGTATGAGTCCTCTTTCTCTGACTTCTCCAGCACTGCTTTCATGCACATGTCTCCTGAGCATCTTGCTGAGCCACAGACCTGACTCGGTGGGTCAGAGGGAGGGGCTGAGACTCCGCACTTGTGCCAGCTTCCCAGGTGATGCCATTACTGCCGGTCCATGGACCACACTTTGTTTTACTTCTCCTAGCATAATCAAAATTACTTTGAAACAATATAGCTTGCCTCCTTCACCAGGCTGGGAGCGCTGTTCCTTATATCCAAGAGTACATATGCATTATGTATATGTGTAAGTATATGTTCTATTGCATTGATATTAATAGATTGAGAGTTCTTATCTTGGTGGGTGAATTGTGTTATTCAATAGCATCAATAATTTGAGTTGTTATAGGCAGAGGATTTTCTTTCTTTCTTTTTTTTTTTTACTATAGCTAAGAGATTGAAGTAAATGTGTTGTTTAAAAAATAGGCACCAGGGATGGCATTGGCATGCAGCATATTAAGCCACCACTTACATACCCCAGCATCATATATTGGAGTCTTGGCTACACCCTGCTGATCCAGTTCCTGCTAATGTGCCTGGGAAGGCAGTGGAAGATGGCCCAAGTCCTTGGGTCCCTGCCACACCTGTGGGAGACCAGGATGGAATTCCTGGCTCCTGGCTTCTTCCTTGCCCGTATCTGGCTTTCGTGACCATTTGGGGGAATATACCAGCAGATGGAAGATCTTTTTCTGTCACTCTGCCTATTGAATGAATATAGAATATATTTTAAAAATAAGCACCAGAATGAAATATAAAGTTTTTCTATAAGCTCATAAATTTACTTTACCACCCATGAAAACATATGAATATGTCCACCTGAAGTGTTAGACTTGAATGTTCAATCCAGCTTTATTTATACTAACTAAAAACTGCAAGGCAATCAAATGTCTGTTGTCCGGTGAACTGATAACCAAATTGTGATATAATCATATGATGTACTACTTAATAATAAAAAGAAACAAATGCCTGGTGCTAGCAACAAAGTGAGCAATGCTTTGCAAAGCATTATCCTAAGTGAAAGAATCCAGAAATAAATATATACTGTATAATTCCTTTTCCATGAAATTTTAGAAAAAGCAAAACTTTAGTGAGAAATTGCTAGGAGCAAGGAAGTGGGTGAAAGGAACTTTTGATGTTGATGGAAATGTTTAGTATCATGTCTTTTGTGGTGGTTGTGTGATTGTGTACATTTCCAAAAATCATCAAATTGCACATGTAAAAAGTGGTGAATTTTATTATATAAAACTTTTATCTCAGTAAAGTTGATGGTAAAAATCAATAATAATCACTATCTATTAACAACAGGCAATACTTCTTGGAGACTTGTTTCAGTAGAATAATAGTATAAGGAAATAGAGAAATTTTCCACTTTAGGAGAAGAAAGGAGTTACTGGGAGAAAATATGAATAAATAGTAGGAGCATAAGAAGTTCCTCTAAAAGCTTCCTTGTGTACTTGCAATTGAGCAGAGTCTAAAAGGAGAGATCTTGAAAACAGGAACTCTAGTTCATTTATTACTAGCATCCGGTGTAGTTACTATTAGCTGAGTGATTTTAGTGTATACAGCTGCACTGTTGAAAAACAAAATTCTGCTGAAAAGTCATTTCTCTCCTTTTTTTATTCTTTGCAGTGAGCACAGGACATGTTCTGGGGAAGACTGGGTCATCTGCTTTGGCAGAGAGAGTGTAGCTTCAATTAGGTGCCAAGATCTGACTACATATGCAAAGGAAGAAGTCTGGCCAAAGCACTGCCTTTCTGGAAAGACTGAAAGAGAAGGGCATGGGTTTGTGTCTGAGAAGTAGCTGCCCATCGCTGCATTAGAGAACTGGGGAAAGGGAAGGAAGGGAATCACACATGTTCTGCCTCTACTATGCAGAAAGAGAACAGCTGTGTATTGAAAAACAGGTCAGAATATAGACAATTGGTCCAGTTTGTTGAAACTATGTAGACCTATTTTTTAGGAGGCATAAATCAGATTATAATGTTCTATTTACCCAGTAATATCAGATTGTTAAAATTTTGTAGTAGAGTAGTAGCTCCTAATCTGATTTAAATTTAGCTTTTTTGAGTTAATATTATATTGATTAACTCTGTGTGCTTTTTTTTTTTTTAAAAAAAGATTTATTTGTTTATTCAAAAGGTAGAATGAGAGGAGGGGAAAGAGAGAGAGAGAGAGAGAGAGAGAGAGAGAGAGAGACCTTCAATCTGTTGGTTCACACCTCAGATGCCTACAACAGCCAGGGTTGTGTCAGGCCAAAGCCCAGAACCTAGTATTTTGGCCATCACCTACCACTTCCCCAGGCATGGAGCTGGCTGGGAAGCAAAGCAGTCAGGACTCCAACTGGGACTCTGATATGGGAGCCAATGTAACAAGAGGCAACCTAACTGGTTGTGTTACAGTTCCAGCCCTGTGTGTGCTGGTCTTTATTTCTTAATTATGGCAGTGACAGTTTGCCGCCAGCTGAACTAATCTAGTGATTCCTGAAGATTTATTTTTTAATTGTGACATGAGTACTTTTGCATGTTCTTTCTAAATAACTGCTTTACTACTAAATGCATACATTTAATGTGTATTATCCCCTTGTCTTATTTTTAAAATACATCTTTAAGTGAATATAGTTCATATTAACTGTAGTAAGTGAATACATTTTTAAGTTTATACCATTGTATTTTTAAAAAGCATAATTAAGGGTTTTTATGATGTATAATTTAAATCAGCAGTCCTTGAAATAAGATGGAATTGAATTCTGGTCACTGCTCTGGGTATTAATGTCTGGCACGGGGATGAGTGATAGTCGCTCTGCTTTCATTATATGTGGACAAGCGCATGGTTCTGTGCTGGGCATTTAGCAGGTACTTTCGTGTGCTGTTATTTCTGTGAGCATTGTTGCTGGAGGCTGGAAGTCCCTAGTGGGGTAATGAGACTACCATTTCTCCCACCTAATTAGTAGTAAGGATCCTTCTTAAAAGAACAGGAAATCGATTGGCCTTGGGGCTTTTACATTTGTCACTGGGAAGTCCTGTGTTTCTCCTTGAAGATTTGGGCTATATGGAGATAGATAGTTCTGAGAAGACTAGGATTAGGAGACTCATGGGGCTCAGCCCCCCAAATCTAGACATTCATGTGTGGCTAGAGCTGGAAAATCTGTTGTTGTTTTGTTCACATGATGATGCGGTTACAGAGAATGATCACGAACTGGCAATATGTACCAAGAGGAGGGAAGGCAAGGTGTTTGAGATCTGTTGACCATGGACACAAACAATTGAGTGTATTTCAGTGTTAGCAGAGGACAGGTAGAGGCCTCAAAGGAAGAGGGCCTCTCCAGGGGCTGAGTGGACACAGGTGTCACCAGGATCACCTGGTAAAGGGTGTGGAGGTGATGGGTGAACAGGGCACCTGGCATCTAGCAGCTGCCAAGAGACTAGATATTAGATGCCCATAGGGCAATGTGGAGCCAAACTGGGTGTTCTGTTCTAATTCACATAAAGATGCAAGTTATTGGCTATTATTTTTGTGTGCTAAAAGAGTAAAGATCTAGTAGCAAAATATAAGGCCCTTTGTCACTGAGGAAGCAGGGCCTTGACCCAGAGAGGATAGGGGGGAGGTTTAGGATTGTAGTTATTAAAAAATTGGAAGTTTGGCTGTGAACCTCATGGGGTGGCTTAGAGAAAGAAGAATTCAGGCATTGGACATGATACAATTTAAGGACCCCTGGTGCAGGCATTTTGCCTGGCGATTAAGATGCCAATTAGGATGTCCCAGACCTTTATTGGAGTACGTGGGTTCAATACCTGTTTTTGACTCCTGACTCCATCTTGCCTATAATGCGGACCCTTGGAGGCGGCAGATGATAGGTCAAGCAATTGGATACTTGCCACCCTATGAGAGACGTGGATGGAGTTCTCGCCTCCCAGCGTTGGCAGAGCCCATCAGACAGAAGCTCGCTCGCTCTCTCGCTCTCTCTCTCTCTCTCTCTCTCTCTTCCTCTCTTCCTCTCTTCCTCTCTTTTCCTCCCTCCCTCCCTCAAACAGAAAAGGACCCAGCAACAAGAAACAGGAACTCAGGTTTGGTGGATTAGCTGCCCATGGCCCGTAAGCAATCCACAGCAACTTGCCCTAACTGTGAGGCTGCTAGTCAGGAGCTCCTCAAGATCCATTTCCTTGGGCTAGGATCTGTTCCAGGGCTTGGCGTGGCTGAGCTGAGGATGGCATCAGGGGACACTTGTAGCTAGGTCAAGAGGAAGTGGGAACCGAGGATCTGGACAGACTGGGTGTGCCTGTGCTCAGCACCTGGAGGGGAGACTGCCTTGGTGTTTACAATGTTGGGATACCCACAAGGTGTTTGTGCTTGATGAATGGAAGAGTGTTTCCAGAATTATTGCTGAACATGCTGCTGACTGTGTGTGTGTGTGTGTGTGTTTGTAGCTGGTTGGAAAAACAAGCTTTCTTTGGTTTGAAAAAGCTTTAGGAGGGCCCCAAAATAAAAATCTGACCATTTTCCAGTGTCCTTCTCTAGGGATTGTTTCGTTTTTACAACAATGCTAGCATGGCTGGGAGGAGCAGGACTGGGAAGAAGAGTGCTCAGAGTTTTGTGGCTGAATTTCAGCAAAGCTTAAATCAAGAAGCCTGAAAGCTCTCTATTTTGACAATCTGTAGAATTAATACTGCGTAAGAAGCTGGTGGGATGAACAAATCAAAGGCATGTTCTGTAATGGTTAGTGCGGTGTGCAAAAGACGGGCCTGTGCCCACGTGTGAAGACTGGTCTAACCAGTAAGATGTGAGTCCTGCTTCTGTTGCTGGTCAGCTCAGGCGCATTAGTATTCTTCCCAGAGCTACAGCTTCCTTAACTGGAAAGTGGGAATTGTGACTTCATTACTTCCCTCCCAGGGACATTGTCAGCCTGACATGAGATGATATACCAAAAGCATTTGTCACGTGCCAAGAACTCATACACGTTAATGATTCAATTCAGCCATCATTCATTGGGCATTTGCCATCTGCTAGGCATGTAGGGGGGAAGCATTAATGCAAAGCATCCAGTTGTGAGGTCTGTAGCTATATTCAGCAGCTATCTCCTTAGAGTCTTCTGTGTGTCCGTATTATTAGACGTGTTGGAAATAAAATGATAGAGAAGACACCATATTGTTATGGTGCTCGCATTCTTCTTGGGAAAATTACTATACAGTCTGTCGTGGACTGTGTATTTCTTCAGCAAATGTGTGTTTCCCTTCCATGGCTCTCATACGTTAGTGTACCTAAGAGTCAAAATGGAGGATGCTTGTTTAAATACACACTCCTGAGCCACAGCCATCCAGATCAAGTGGGGGTTCAGACATGTGCAGTGCAAAGGCCCTGCAGGTACTGTCCCTTGTACTGCCTTAGAGCATCCGCTCCAGCAGCTTCTGAATTTCTCCTTCCCACACACTAGATGCCAGCTGGTACCTCAAGGGAAGTTTTAGATTAGAACTGTCTCTTTTGGGTTTCCCGCATGCCTTTTATCTTGAGAAACAAGATGACACTAAGAATAGAACTCCAAGAAAGAAATGGGAGGGCCTTAAGTCTATTTCTGTCTCCCTTTGACTACGTAATCTGAAGTGACCTTCAGTTTTTTCATTCTTCAAGGAGCAAATAGGCACACCACTTAACAAGCAAAATTTGAGTCTTAAATGAAGTGAAGGGAATACCAACATTTTATGAATTTTAAAAGTCCGCGTACTTTCATTTTTAATTAGGAGGGAAAAACTATTAAGGTTTGGCATATGCTGGGTTCTAGGTCATAGTTTGAGAAGAAATGAACATTTGACCTTTGCCAATGAGTCCTGCTCTCCCTTGCTGCCCTTTATCCACACTGTAAAGGAGTAACGGCTTTGTAACATACAGCTGGTAAAAGGTGTCTTAGGGTCTCTTGGTTTTACGAGTGTCTGTCATGTTACTGTCAATGTTTAATGTCAAGGTCTTGCATCTTGCCTGTTTTGCTAACAGGAGCTATATTCAAGGGCCTTGTTTATGTCTTTTTTTTTTTAATGACATGCACCCCATATTAAGTTCTAAATGGTTTTCCTTTGAATGCTTTAGCTCAAAGAAGATGGTCCTTCCATTTATAGAATTATATAATTAGGGAATTCATTTATTTGTAGAAGCATTTTCCTGTGAGCAGGCAGAGGAACCATATATGTTTATCACAAGGATATCCTTGCTGGCCCTCACCTACTTTGCAGCTTGAATATCAAAGCTTTAAGTTGCTCCAGAAATACAAGTGGCTAAGCTTCCTAAAACTTTTTCAGATGATATGTATCATGGCTTTCCAAGAGCAGTATCATTTTAGCTTTTAAAGGGAAAAAGAATGTGCTACCAAACTTCTTTGTGTTCAGTTAAACCACATTATTAGTGAATCAAAGACAACAAAAGAACAGAAATCTTGCTTCCCTGCACCTCCTTGCTCTGTAATATGTATCAATTACCCAGAGAATGTGTTGTAGAGAATAGATAAGTAAACTGAATTGTAAATACCAACTTTTTTCTTTAGACCTTTATACATTATCCTATCTTATATGTAAATATGTTTTTTGAATATACTGGTAAATTGCATCCTTGTTAGACATTTGCATGAACTGTTATTCTTGGTGGTGCATAACATGTTTAATTTCTGTGTTTAAGCAAGTAGTTGGTAACTATTTTGTCCCACAGTAAACTGCCTTCCAGGACAGTCTAATAACTTAAAGAGGTATAGGGTATGCTCTCACTTTCAACCACATGAACACACTTGGGTAAGCACTGACTTACCTATGACCCCACCCAAGCATAATCTGGCCTTGGGCTATGAATCATATTTTCTGATTTCTAAAGTGTCAACTCTTCATGAGGATTATATATGCTAAATTAGAATTGTGTGTCACTGAAGTTTGCTTGCTTAACTCACTTGTTTATTTGCTTTCTCATGCCATAGCCTTCCTTTCTAATTTATAATAGTGGCTTGTGGGAATGGTGGCTGCCCTAGCAGGAAGAAGTACCAGGTAACACACCTCAAGGAGCAGGCTAAGTCAGATAATCATTAGGGTTTGGGACTATCTAGAGAAGAGCCTCCCACCCTCATGTACTCCAGAGGATCTCAACTCTAAGAAAACCCAGCACAATTTGTTTAAGAAAAGAGTATGATTAGCTTATGAGTAGCCTACTAAAGAAGGCAAGGGAGTGGTTTACTTTTAAGATTCCTATTTGAAATCACTACCGAAAGGAGGCAACATTACATAATCTAATGTTTTGTACTCACATGTGCTAGTCTATATTGCCCTGCTGAAAGTTAATAGATAGAGTAGAGGTGAAATGGTTAACAGGAACCAGAAACTTGATAAGGCAGGCAGGCAGAGAAATGGTTCACCTATTGAAAGTCATTTGCATTGAAATAGATCGGTAATGGGACCATATATTAAATCTGTTTTTGTATTTAATTACATTTCAAAGTTAGCTTTGAAGCAAAAAAAAAAAAAAAAAAGGAACTAAACAAATGTGTTTTAGAAGATTTACAAAATGTATTCCATGATGTTTTTCTTTTTTTTCTTTTTGACACTTACATTCTAGAAAGGATTGTATCCATGTTTTTGCCTGTCTACAAATGTGCAAAGAATGATACTGTTAATTCAATACAGAAACAAGCAAGTACTTGGCTTACTACACCATGCTGAGGTTGAAAAATTAAATCAGTGCATCTAGAAGTATGTAAAAATTGATGGTATGGGCAATATTTTTTAGTAGCTTTATTTCTTTGGCTTTTCAAAATTAGAAAATCGAGTCATATAAGTTATAGTATATATAATTTAAAAGTCATTTCAAGTACTGATGAAATATTCACATCTTAAGGTATGTACTCACTTTCTGATGAGAGGGACAAAATGAATATTCATCTGTGTTTCTGAAAAATGTTTTGGATATGGAACAGATGTGTAAAATTTTGTTCTGAAGGAATGTTTTTCTTTCTTTTTTTGTTTTTTAAAGATTTATTTATTTGAAAGTGTTAGAGATAGGTAGAGACAGAGAGAGGTCTTCCATCCCCTGGTTCACTCTCCAAATTGCTGTAATGGCTGGAGCTGAGCTGATCCGAAGCCAGGAGCTTCTTCCAAGTCTCCTACATGGGAGCAGGAGCCCAAGCACTTGGGCCATCCTTTGCTGCTTTCCCAGGCACATCTGCAGGGAGCTGGATGGGAAGTGGAACCGTCTGTACTCGAACCGGCACCCATATGGGATGTCAGCACTACAGGTTGGGGCTTTAACCTGCTGTGCCACAGTGCTGCTCCCCTCCCCCTTTTTATTTCTTACCTAACTTGAGAAAGTAGTAGGGAAGCCCCTAGCTTGAAAACCATGGAACTGTACATTGGTGTAAACACTTCTCATGTTGTGTTGGATTCATTGACAGGAGGACAGTCAGAAGAAACATGTTTTCTTTTTTCTGTACATTTTTTAGTATTTCCAAAATTAAAGGCCTACATCATTTCTTCTATTCCTTCTATATATGCTTATTCACTAGTGCTTATATTTGAATCACTGTGAGATTCTACCTAACAGTCTTCACTTTTGGACTTCTCTTGTGTTTCAGGTGGGCCAGCCATGAGAGGGTACCTCGTGGCCATATTTCTGAGTGCTGTCTTCCTCTATTATGTGCTGCATTGTATATTATGGGGAACAAATGCCAACTGGTAAGTTTCACCTTACTACTGACACTCTAGTTTGGGAATTATGTTTATCTGTCTCTTTCATTTCCCCATCACACACATACACACACACACTGTACTGGAGGAACCTATTAAAAAAGAAAGCCTATGACATTGTAACATTTTGACTCTTCTCTAGATTTACCTTATAAATTGAGATTTTAGCATTCCAGTGTCCTATAGGTTATACCTGTAACAATTTAAAAACTGGCAAGCAAGCCCTTTTTTGCCTCTCCAGGGAAAGGATAGGATTGAGCATCTTTGGGACATAACATTCTCTAATTATGTGGTTATTCATCCCTTTGAATTAATGGAGTAATTTTACAATTCAGTGATACTTGACTTTTAGAGACCAAAATGCTTAGATAAGAGATTGTTGATAAAATATGGACATTGCATATGGTTTCTTCTGTTTAAAATACTTGGTAAATGGTGACATATGTATCATTTTAAATAGCTTTGACTTGAAATATCACACATGAAACTGAAGAGGCACAGATAGTTTTCCTGTGGAGAACGCATCTCCAAGTTTTTTAACCTTCCCACTGTCAGTTCTTTGGCTAAGAACAAAGTTTCAATGACCTTTAGATCTTGAATGGGTGGTAGTACATAATTAAATCCAAATAAACCACATGGCAGCTTCCTGTCTTAGACAAAGGGGCAGTATTTTTTTTTTTTTGCCAGTGTTTCAATAATAGATCCTACATCATGTTTTTAGCTTGTGCTTAGGAGATTAAAAAATGATGTGTTTGCATTTAATTTCATCACTACTTGAAGATAATTTTAATACTTTTCATTGAAGGAAGTTAGGCAAGTGACCATAAGAAAAACTCCAATGCCCAGTGGATGTGTTTGGCCCTGAAGTTTTAGACTTTGGACCTAAATTTCGGGCTACAGCCCTTTGAAGTCTGTACCACAAGGCTTTATCTCTCCGTCTCTGTCACATCCTGTCTCTGTCCCACACTTGGTAGTGGGAGACAAAAATAGAAGTGAAAGCCTTTAAAAAGCTTACTAGATTGCTGCTTTCCTATAAATTTCTATTGTAGGTCACAGGGGAATGAAACAGAAGATAATGAAAAGGCTCTGAATTCAGCACAGTCTTTTGTCATCAGAATTTGAGGACTGTCCAAATTAAGCTAACACATTACCCCAGTCTCAGAAAGTACCGTGGGAAACCACCCCTGGTGGGTGTTTCTGCCATGAACTTGCTTCCTTAAAGGCTATCTCAGACAGATAATTATCCTTTTGAAAAAAAAAAATCCAAAATTTTCTTTACAATATCCTAAAAGTTTTTTTTTGTTTAAATGACTTCAAATAATACATGAAATAATATACCTCATTTTGTCCTCTGAATGTAATTCAGCTTTTGTGGCTTCCTGTGCTGGTCTACCACGTTTATGCATCCTCTCTACATATAACTCGAGGGGTCCCTGCCATTTGTGACATTTACCAAAGAGGTTTCCCTGCATGAGGACATTATTAGCCTTATGTTCAGACATGAAGCAGTTCTAACTATGGGGGATTTTGTACACACACACACACACGACAGGAAATTGTGTTTATTTAGGCTATTTCTTTGTTTTAATCCTGCTGATTACAGAAGAAAATTCACCAATTTTCTTCTTATATATTGATTCTTTACATAACTGATGACCATTAGTAAGTTCTTGCATTAAGCTATTTTTCTTGGCTAAGTCTAGATCCTGCCTCCCCACACCCTCTTTATTTATTTTAATTGTTGGGCTCTGTCATGTTTGACAATACCCCTTTAAACTGTGGAGACAAGTACTCCATTCAGGAGATGGGCAAGGGCCTAACCTGTGTCGGTGTGGACTCCAAACAGTGTGACGTGTGGAATCCACAGGATCACAAGGCCGGGTTTGTGGGACCTGCTCAGGTCAAGTGTTTCTGGTGTTTGTTGCCAGTAGATACCCCTGATGTGTGCACCCGGGCTGAGTTTGGTTTCTCAGGCTTTGGGGGGCTTATACGAAGCAAGCCTGGTGTGGCTTCCGCAGTGTGTAATTCTAGTCTTCCCTCGGGGCCCCCTGAATCACGGCTCTGTGTATCGCTTCTGGGTCACTGGGCATCTCAGCCTTGCCCCTGTCCCCTGCCTTACACCCATGAGTCCTCAAGGGCTGCTGGACTTGGAAGAGGTCCTGTCAGACCCAAGGGGCTGCTGGGAGGAACTGTAGTGGCACTGAGTGGTTCCCAGGGCATTTGCTTCCCTTTGGGCGGGCTGCCCAGTTCTGGTTTCTGACCGACACTATTTTTGTCTTGTAGGGTTCCACCTGTGGAGATGAAGCGGAGAAATAAGATCCAGCCTTGTTTATCAAAGCCAGCTTTTGCCTCCCTCCTGAGGTAAAAATACACAAGATGAAAACCAACTAACCAAACAAACCCCTGTGGCATACAGAATGTTCAAGCTGTTTTAATCATTTCCTATACTTGTTTTAACTTACCCCTATGAATCTTAGCAGTATAAAGTGGATGCCCCAAATTTAAGGAAGATCTTGAATATCCTGTTTCTGTTTGTGTTCTTAGAGCTCTGCATGTGTTTTAAGAAAAAGCATTGAAGAACTCAATCAAACCAGTGTTCTTTTCACACAGGTGACATTAGAGAGGACTATTTGTGTTTGATCATAAAAAAGTAGAAACGTTCTTTGGGGTTCTGTTTTTTCTCCTTGTCCACAAGTTAATTTGTATTGTTATTTATTTATTTTTTATTTTTTATTTTGGGGTGGTTTCTTCCCCCCTTGCCTCTAGGTTAAATCTCGTGCTTAGAAATTTTCTCTTTTTACTGTTAGTGAACTACGTAGAATGTAAATAATCATTACACATTGTGGTTGTCAGTACTCATCGAGAATTTGCTCTTCCAACCACAAATGCTCTTTTCCACTGCACCCTGACTTTCACAGATTACTGGTCACAATGCTTCAAGATAACGGGAAGTAAATGACAGCCTGGTCTGGGCGTGTTTAATTGTGTAAAATAGGCACAGGCTCTTTAAACTTTTTCCATTAAGCATCAAGAATTCATACTTTCTTCTAATATACAAAGGGTTCTACAAAGAGCTCATGGGAATATGTGAGAAAACTACATGTGAGTTTCAAATATTTTTTGCTCCAAAATGAACTGTTACTTCCATTTTACCACAAACTTTACAAAATACTCCCGTCATACTGTGCCTGTCCATTATCAGTTCTGAATACTTTGGGCTTAGAGATTCCTTTAAAATCAATCAGCTCTCTGGAAAAGTGCATGCATTGAGTTGTTTTTGCATACAATGCCTGTCACCTATCCCTGGGTGTGTGTCCTATTTGGACTACTGCACAATGAGAAAGGTCTTCGTAAAGCTTTTTTTTTTTTTTTTTAAACCATCTCTCATCTCATTTTACTTTGGAATCCTGTATTCATATTTCTAATAAGAAAAACAAAACATTTTTAGCCTTTGTAGTCCAGATACCCTGCATTCTGTTCTATTTAGTTTAAAAAAAATATTCTGATCATGATACAGTTTGATTTCCTGAGCCATTTATGAGTTGTGGACTACAAATGAAAATATTACTTTAGGATCAAGGTACTCTGTAACTTTAATGAGCAAAGATTTCCTTCTTGTGAAAATTGGAAAAAGGTTAAAGTATTTATGCAAGAATGCTCAGCAGGCTACAGTTTGAGCACAACTGATTTGCATTTGTCATGTGAACAGCATGAGGGCAATTTTCTGAAGTGTGCTGGTTCTCAGCCACAGAGCAGAAGCAGCAGCCATCAGGAGACACTCTGCTTGGAAACATGGAGCTGTTGCCTGCAGCGTGCTACAGAGGACTCCTTCCCTTAGAATTAGGCTTGGGAGTGAATTTCACCTAGTGACCTCAGAGGAGTTACTTCGCTTCCTATAGCCTCAGCTTCATCCACATTGATGGCTTCATTTTGCCATGCTTTTCAGGCCTTTGTAGAAATGACAGTCACAGGAATCTAATGTCATACAATGTACTGTGATGTAATATCATACATGTAATACAATGTAATGTAACAAATGTTCCAGATAAGGCTGCTGCTTACCCAGCTCCTGCCATGCCTGAAGTTGATGCCAAAGAATTATTTAGAAATAAAATGTGGGTCACCTAGAACAAGGTCCTGACTGGGAATAGACAGCAGTAATTAGTTACTATCATTAACACTTTCAGCGACTCAGAAGAAAGTCGTCATTGGTGCAGTTATTTAGGGTTCAGTTTTCCAAGTAAGACTGAGAGACTGTTGAGCCTCCCAACCCTCAGGAAGGTGACCTGATGCCTCCTCTTCCCAAAGCAGATCCTGAACTCGAGCATCAACATTGCTATAGAAAGAACTTTTGTAGGTTGGCTGGACCCTTGAGGCTCCTGCATTCATTATCACAACTGAATTTGGGATGTGCTTCATATCTCCGGCAGGGAGATCTGGTCTCTCTACTGGTGTCCTTGGTCTGACTGCAGAGTGATCTCTTTTTTTTTTTTTTAAAGACTTTATTTATCTATTTGATAGGTGGAGTTAGAGAGAGAGAGAGAGAGAGAGAGAGAGAGAGAGAGAGAGAGAGAGAGAGAGAGAGAGAGAAAGGTCTTCCATCTGCTGGTTCACTCTCCAAGTGGCTGCAACGGCTAGAGCTGGGCTGATCTGAAGCCAGGAGCCAGGAGTTCCTCTAGGTCTCCCACATGGATGCAGGGGCCCAAGCACTTGGGCCAGATTCCATTGCTTTCCCAGGCCATAGCAGAGGGCTTGATCATAGGAGGAATAGCCAGGATTAGAATCAGCACGTGTGTGGGATGCTGGCACTGCAGGCAGGGGTTTAGCCTGCAGTGCCACAGTGCTGGCTCCCAGAATGAGCTCTTCTTCCCACTCTGAAGACAATAAGCTCCTGTGACTTGCCCAAGTCCAGTGGCTCCTGAGTGGCAAAGCCAGGATAAAATTGCAGCTATTTTATGCTGGCTGACCTGCTTTTTATTTCTAGTTGGTCAGTCTTACAGCCTTCTGAAACGTCAGCATCACTCTGGTCTCCACCTGCAGGTTTTAGACTAGGTAAGCAAAAACCTGCTATGACAGGAGAGATGGTACCAGATGTGGGGCTGCGGTAAGGATTAGCTAGATTTGTCCTGCGGTGTGTAGGCAGCGTGCAGTCCTTCTGGTGGTGAAAACAGCATTTTAGTGTGAATTTTAGGACACTTTCCTTTTCCTAAATAAAACCTAAACCCTATTTTTTTCCTCCTGTTTCATAATGGTCCGTATAGGAGTTTGCTTTCCATTGCTTTAACAAACTACCTGAGGCTGGACACTTTACAAAGAAAAGAGATTTTTTTTAGCTCAGTGCTGGAGGCTGAAAATTGAAAGCACATAGTGCAGGCTCTGGCGAGAACCACCTTCCTGGCCTTGCTGTGCCAGGTCATTCCAGGTGGGATTATGGTGTTAATGTGTATAAAAGGGAGAGCACCTGGTGACACGGAAAGCCATAGAGTGAAGGAGGCTAGTCTTGCTCTTTTCTAACAACTCTGGCAGCAACTAACTGGAATCCCACATGAACAATGTTAATCACTTCCCAGGGCAATGTCCCCAGTGACCTACTACTAGGCTCCGCCTCTGACAGGTCCCACAACCTCTTACATGGCTGCATTGGGAACCATGTTGCCAATACAGAACTCGGGGAGGACACATTCAAACCCTAACAGTTCCTTAGACAATTGATTTGGAGTTGAAATTCATTTAATCACTTAATAACCATGTGTTGCCTGCCTGGTCTGTGCCAGGCTCTAACAGTGAGAAAAGACCACGGATAGTCCTGCCTTCATCAAACTTTGTCCCTTGTGAGAAGGGAAAAGCACACAGAAAAAAGACAAATGCCATAATTCTTGTTCTTAGGTAAATCGTAATTTAGCAATAATACGAAAAGTTGGATTCTAGCCAAATCTAACTTTGGACCCATTTTTGTTTTCACAGCTGATACAGGCATACACAAATGATACTTTAAAATTTAGGGATGGCTTGGGATCAATACTTTTATTACTTCTTTTCTTTGTGTATAAGGCTCTGATTGGTTTGCTTTTAAATTTTGTTTTCATTCCCTGAGGTGTAATGTTTAGAGCCCAGTGCTTGGAGAGTGTTTCTGTTCTTGTGTAGTTCCATTGCACATCCTATTCCATGGAATATTAAATACAGTTTAAAATTATTTCTAAAAAATTCTAATTCTACATTTACCTACAGTTAACATGACTTACATACTTCAGTTATTTTTGGCTGCAATTTTAAAGCATTTGACAAGATTTTTCTTTATCCTTTCCTTCCAGGTTTCGTCAGTTTCACCCTTTTCTGTGTGCAGCTGATTTTAAAAAGATTGCTTCCTTGTATGGTAGTGATAAATTTGATTTGCCCTATGGGATAAGAACAACAGGTCAGTGGTGTTATTCTTACCCTGCCTTGTTAAAGTTGAGTGGTGTTTGATGAGACTCACTGCTTTGTGTAAACTTAAGGCCTTTGAATCCTTCGGCTTCCCAATGATTCCTAGGTGGTATGATTTTGGGATGGGATGAAGGGAGTTATATTTTTAAATAGAAATCTCCACTCCTTTGAAGGCAGTGTAGACTAAAAGCAATAAAGAAAGTGGGTTTTTTTTTTTATGTTATGAGAAACTGCTTTTTAATTCTGTCACTGTGTGATTAATGAATTCTGATGCCTTACTTTATTGTATGTTAGAATTAACATGAGGCCGGCGCCATGGCTCAATAGGCTAATCCTCCGCCTTGCGGCCCCGGCACACTGGGTTCTAGTCCCGGTCAGGGCGCCGGATTCTGTCCTGGTTGCCCCTCTTCCAGGCCAGCTCTCTGCTGTGGCCCGGGAAGGCAGTGGAGGATGGCCCAAGTGCTTGGGCCCTGCACCCCATGGGAGACCAGGAGAAGCACCTGGCTCCTGCCATCGGATCAGCGCGGTGCGCCGGTCGCAGTGCGCCAGCTGCGGCAGCCATTGGAGGGTGAACCAACAGCTAAAGGAAGACCTTTCTCTCTGTCTCTCTCTCTCACTGTCCACTCTGCCTGTCAAAAAATAAATAAATAAATAAATAAAAATTAACATGATAGCCCTGAGGGTTAGTTGTCACCCCTACTCTCAATTTCCCCCATTTCACCGCTTTACCTGTCAATTTTATTTTATGTATTTCTTTTTATTTTTTGAAAGATTTATTTATTTATTTCAAAGGCAGAGCAACAGAGAGGCAGACAGAGAGAAAGAGAGAGCTAGAGAGACAGAGAGAGAGAGAGGTCTTCCATCTGCTGATTCACTCCCCAAATGGGCACAATAGCCAGAACCAGGAGCTTTTTCCGGGTCTCCCATGCTGATGCAGGGACCCAGGGACTTGGGCTATCTTCCATTGCTTTCCCAGGCCATAGCACAGAGCTGGATTGGAAGTGGAGCAGCCAGGACTCAAACTGGTGCCCATATGGAAGGCTGGCACTGCAGGCAGTGGCTTTACCCACTATGCCACAGCACCAGCCCCTATTTTGTTTATTAGCAAGTCTCAACTCCTTGCTTAATTTTTTTTTTGACAGGCAGAGTTAGACGATGAGAGAGACAGAGAAAAAGGTCTTTCTTCTGTTGGTTCACCCCACAAATGGCCGCCATGGCCGGTGCGCTGCACCGATCCGAAGCCAGGAGCCAGGTGCTTCTTCCTGGTCTCCCATGTGGGTGCAGGGCCCAAGCACTTGGGCCATCCTCCATTGCCTTCCCGGGCCATGGCAGAGAGCTGGACTGGAAGAAGAGCAACCGGGACAGAACTGGCTCCCTAGCCGGGACTAGAACCCCGGGTGCCGGAGCCGCAGGTGGATGATTAGCCTAGTGAGCCGTAGCGCCAGCTCCTTGCTCAATATTTTAATTTAATCAATATGTATGTTATTTTTGTATTCTAATGACAAATACTCTTCCTTCTGCTAACTTAGAATTGGTTGGCCTATTTATATAGCTTTAAGTCCAAAAATTTTTTACAAGATTTATTTATTTATTTGAAAGAGAGAGAGGGAGGGAGGGAGGAGAGAGAGAAAATCTTTCATGTACTGTTTCATTCCCCAATAGCCCCAACAACCAGTTCTGTGCCAGGCCAAAGCCAGGACCTTCACTCACGTCTCCCATGTAGGTGGCAGTGACCCAAACACTTCCACTGTTTCCCCAGGTGCATTAGCAAGTAGCTGGACCAGAAGTGGAGCAGCTGGGTCATGAACTGTTTGTCCATATGGGTTGCCAGTGTTGTAGGCTATGGTTTAACTGGCTATGCCACAATGCTGGCCCCTAAGTCCTAGATTGTTGAGAGACCTTAAGAGCTGAAGACATGATAAGTTTACAGTTTAGTGAATTACATTGTGTTTGTTCAGCTGATCTTGGAGTGTTGCCTGTTTGTTTTCATATTTTAAAAATATTTTGCCAATAATTTGATAATTCACTTGGTTTGAACTTAATATTTCTGTGCTAACATCAGTTTAAGAATTATCTCATAATGCTAATTTCTTGATGTTTTAGAATGAGTGTTTTTAGATGAAGCTTCTTATTCGGGTGGGGGGGTTTGGAAAGTGTCTTTAGAATATGAAGCATTTTGAATGTGTCATAAATGGGTAATGATGACTCATTGCAGTCATAACGTTAGCATTTCACAGAATAAATCATATGTGGCTATACCATTTGGAAATGGATTTGGTGGGGAGGAAGCAGTGTGGCTTACTATGTACCTAAAAAGTCGTGTTTGTCCTTTTATTCATAATACTCCATTTGTTTTCTAGCGGAATATTTTCGACTTGCTCTTTCAAAACTGCAGAGTTGTGATCTCTTTGATGAGTTTGACAAGTGAGTTTACTTCCTTGCTTCTGTCTGACTTGTAGCTTTAGGTAAGGTGGTTCAAAATTTGTACCCCAAGGGATGTAAAATGTATTTACTCAGGAAAGTCCCATAGTATTGTGCATTGTACATACTAAAATATTTAGTTCTTTCTGTAACACTTAAAATAAACCACAAAATTAATTTAACATCTGTATAACTGGTTGACTCAAAAGTTTGTAGAGAATATTAATGATGAGCAGTCCCTAGTCAGGACACTGTTAATCCATCATCATCTTTTCTAAGTTGTTGCTGCTTAAGAATTAACACCTGCTGTGGATCAGTTCACAGCCTCCCTTCCTGGGCTGTTTCCATACCTTCCCATACATTCTCCAAAGTATTCACGGAGACTCTTCTGACTCACTTGTCTGGAAGGTTCAACATTATTTTGTCAGCATCTCTCTTTCTTTCTATAAAGAGTTATATTTGAAGGTAGCAGACAGCTTGCTCATAAATACATTTTCTGATTACAAAGGTAATTTAGTTTGTAGAAAATTTTCTATAAATTTTTCTCTAACCACATATTTACTCCCACTTATGTCTCTTGGCAACTTCAGACAAAGCAGTCAATACGACCCTGCCCACCAACCGCACTCCACTCCCTCCCAATACAATAAGAAACAGGCATAGGCTAATAGTGGATAATGAGGAGGGGCACACTCTCTGTGACCAAAGGGGAAAAGAGGAAAAAAAAAAAGTGAATCCCATAGAAATTGAATTGCCAAGGATAAGCTTCTTGGTAGGTAGACTCATGTTACAGAGGTAGATTTATTACCAAGGTGTTCATCTATTCTTTAGAACGTGACTAGTGGGCCAGACTGATAATATGAGCACTCTATCAATGTCAGACCTCTGTTACAAAGGAACATGGCAGAATTTCCCCTCTTGCCCAAGAGAATAGAGGTGCTGTTTGATGGGTGCAGAAGGTAGGAGGCAGAGATGATAAAGTGGAAATGGAGTTTCTGAACAGAACAGGAGGAACAGAAGGAGGGTTTAGTTCCAGTTTATCTCAATTTTCTCTGTCGTGGATTTGGACTATTAAAGTGGGGATTATGTAATGTGCCTTCATTCATCTCCACTTGTAAAATTTATAATTTGAAACACCTGATCAAATTTGACTTTATCAACAGCAACCATGTCTTTTTTCCGATCTGAACTTTTATGTGGCTCTCATTTGTAGAATGTTATTTTGTACAGATTTTAAACATGTACTTCACGTGAATTCTCTCTCATTTTTAAGTGGGGAAACTGAAGCTAGATAAATGGACATAGTTTTTTACAGCTGGTAGATGCCAGAGCTTGGACATGCACCTACAATGTTCTAACTCCAGTGCCTGGAGTTAGGAATGATAATGACTGTTCCTTGTATGCTTGCAGCAAGTGTCTCAAACATCTGTAAAGATCGTGACCCTGTAAATGTGAGATCCTGTCAGGATGCTTGAGGGTATCTGACTAGAAGTTTCATCCTTGCCTGGCTTCTTAGAATGAGACAGTGTTTTATTTAGTTGCTTCCACAGCGGCTTTGCCCACAGGTGCTGCTCCATTCCTATGTGCCTTGGCCAGGCTATTTCCTGTCTTCTTGCCAACTTGGTCTTGTTGCCTCCCTTCCTCTTTCCCTCTTTGGTCACGGAGAGTATGCCCCTCCCCATTATCCACTATTAGCCTATGCCTGTTTCTTAGCTTTACCTGTATTGGGAGGGAGTGGAGTGCGGTTGGTGGGCAGGGTTGTACTGACTGCACAACAGTGCTTTGTCTGAAGTTGCCAAGAGACATAAGTGGGAATAAATGTGTGGCCAGAGGCTTTTAGATAGTGAAAGGCAAATATCCCTGTAGGGTCTCCACTGAGGAGCAGTGTTGCTTTGTCAGCTTTGTTGAATTGTTTGACTTGTACATACTTGTTCTCCAGAGATTTCAGAAAGACTATTTTGAAAATAGATAAGGATATGATAATTTTTGGGAAGGATTCACTTATACTAAATTTTACCTATATTTTAAATGAGCCATAAGCCATTCTGCGCTTGTCTGGTGACAAAGTACAATGCAATTTTAAAAAATTTATATTTAGTTACCTGAGCAATTCATTTCCAGCAAATGGTAGAGAGGAAAAATATACTAAATCTGCCTAAATATTGCCACCTAGTCAACTCAGTTTGTCCCCTAAGTGATCAACACAGCTACCATTTCTCTTCCTGGCCTGGGGAAGATGCTCTGGGAGAAAGATGTCTGAGGACAGCAGAGATTTAGACTCCCCTTGGCTGAGAGACCTCTCCCTGAGCCCTCGGCCTGTGGAGCTGGGAGGAGGAAGAAGCCTGTTGGCTTGGGCTGGTTAGCTCTTGGTCACGATCTTCAAGTCAAAGACAAGGGGCTGAGGTGGAGACAGCTGAGATCTGCCCGTTCAGTCCCCTTCACTCTTGTTCTGCACTCTCTACTGATGTTTATGTAGCTGCTGGCTGTTTCTTTCCCTGTGCTCTGGAAGACACGACTTGCTTTTGCAGACAGCCGCTAAGGACAGCTCTTTCCCCTAAATTTTATTCTTTCTCTATCCTTTTTTTTCCTTTCAGAATGGCTCATACTTTTTTTGTTGTTATGCATCCAAATACTTGAAGGTTCCACCAGATAAATGTGATAGTTTTGTTCAGAGATCTTGTCCAGTATGCATGAGGCCCTCTCTTGGGACAGGTGCCACTATGACAGTTATGTCTGTAAGATAGATATTTTTCTCTTTCTCCCGTGGCCGCCACGGCCGGCACTGCGCTGATCTGAAGCCAGGAGCCAGGTACTTCTTCCTGGTCTCCCATGCGAGTGCAGAGGCCCAAGCAATTGGGCCATCCTCCACTGTCCTGGGCCACAGCAGAGAGCTGGACTGGAAGAGAAGCAACTGGGACCAGAACCCAGTGCCCATATCGGATGCTGGTGTGGCAGGTGGAGGATTAACCAAGTGAGCCACGGCGCCGGTCCCTCTGCCAATCCTTAATATATACTGCTTCCTCCACAGGGTCCAATGAAATTGTTGGACTTCCATCTGTCACTTCTTTGTTCCTGCCAGTGGTGATGAGGAAAGGGCAAAGGCATGTCCCCACCATTTAAAACTTCCTTCTTCCTTCTTTAAGTACATCTGTCAGAAATCACATAGAATACTTCCAAGGGAATCGACAAACGCTACATACCAGGGCTTTCCCCCTTCTTACCCCAGAGAACTGATTGGTAAACATTTACTGGCAACTGCTGATTACATAGTATTGGTAGGTGTCAATCACAAGGCCCCACTGAGCTGAGAGGTGGACTAGAAAATGTAGCCTTTATTGCAGATGATTCTGTGCCCAGCATTAAAAACAGTGAGTCCTATTTTAAGGGACAAAGGAGACATTAGTGAAGGGCAATTAGCCATCCTTATCAGTAAATGCCATTATTTTCCTGGTCCCATCTATTTTTGTGCCTGGTCACTTTCAGGATTCTGAAGTCAATTATATAAATCTGCCCTGTTACATAAAGCTCAGGGCATCTTTGCTTTATGCTGCTGGTGTTGATTTCTCAAGACCTCCTGTTTCTCACTTTATTCTCCAAAACACATTAACACAGCACTACTGTGTTCAACCAACTTCACTATAGATTAAGGATTTAAGGGAATTCAGCAAAAAAAAAAAAAATGGTAATACTTAGTATCCTCGTCCCTGGGATTGTCGCTTTCTCATCAGTGGGCGCTCATCCTCTGCAAGCCAGAAGCAGCAGAAGCCCTGAAGCCCAAAATCTTTGCCCCCACTTGAAATGCACAAAGCAGCTCCCTACTCCCAGCCCTACTGCTGCCTTCTGAAAGCAGGCCAGATTGGGAGGCAAATGCGTTATTTCTGGAAAATAGGTGGTTATACAATAACTACACATAACGGATGCACCTGTGACAAGTCAGTTGGCTGCTGCATGGATGAGGATTTGTAGAAGCTACCCGGTTGGTCACTCAAGCAGAATTCATTATGTCAGCACCAATACAGCTGGGTTAGATTGGCTACCAGCCAGGGCAGGAAATGTAAATATATATATACACACACACACACACACACATATTAGCAGTGTAGGTATTGAAAGAAGTCTCAATTCTGTGAGGCATACCAATGCCTGTGTCCCTACTTTAGACATCCTTCTGTTCTGTACAGTTTCTCTACATGGCAGCCTTTCAGCCAGGGAGAACTGGAGGCTGAAGGGAAACTGATCAACAGTGAGTCACATGTAGTGAAGGTGCAGGTGTGGCCGTAGCCTGTTGCCTAGTGTCTGTGGGGTCAGGCATCTGGTAGAGAGACAGATACCGTGGGATACAGGCCAGAGTAAAGGGTCACAGAAAAGAACAACAGTCAAGGCTTCAACGATTCTCTGACTTCACAAAAAGGAAAACGGAGTAGTCGGGTCACTAGGCCAAGGTCCCAGAGGTGCTAAGCCAGAACTAGAAGCCAGATCTCCACCCCCAGGTCTCTTTCACTGGGTTTTAAGTCTTCTGGCTGCAAGTAATAGTTTCCTAAGGGTGATTTAAACAAAGAGAACATTTATTATCCTCCATATTGCATAGAAATACGGTTCCAGAAGGCCAGGCATCCTGCTCAGAGCTTCATATACTGCAGATCACAACTCCAGGGAGTGCCAGTTGCCCACTTAGTTGTCTGAATGATGTTCCCTAAGGTTGGACTTTGTACAACCTGAACATCTGCTGGAAGCGCTTCTGGTGGTGGGATTCCGTTAGTGGCTCAGCGATGGCAAGGCTCCAGCGTCGCTCTTCTGTGACACTCTTCTCCTCAGAGTTGCAAGATGGCTGTGTCACATCCGTGTCTAGGTAAAAAGGAAGGAGTGGCTGAAAAGAGAATGTTCTGCTTACCCATTCTTCTACCAGGGGCAAAAGTCTTTCCAAAAGCATGGAGCAGGCTGCTGTAATTTCTTACTTCCCATAGGCACGTGGCTATCTTGAAACCCTCGATTGGCAGCAGAAAGGAGCTCACCAGTGCAGGCTTAGCAAGGCAGGGCTAGCAAGGCACACAGTGTGATGGTGTGGGATTATGATCAGTAGGGTCTGCCATGTACTGTTACACTGAAGAGGGGATAAGTGAATGCCAAAAAGCATTCAGAAAAGAAGATCCTCTGAAAGGAGCAACTGAAGTTGACTCTCTCTGTACTGATTGTGTTGACATTTCCCTGTGCACACAGCAGGATCTCCTCCAGCTCTAACTTTATAACATACATGCCTTTCACCTGGGAGAAGTAGAATCTCTCACCACTACTGTTCTAGCAGCTTTGCAGATTTTCCATTAACAGGTTCAGGCACTCTGGAATTATTTTGTTTTCTGGGTGAGCAGTTTTTTGGATCATGTGCATAGTCTTTACCAGTTTCCAAGGTTGGGGGAGGAGTTACAGGTACCTGCTTCTGCAGACACAAAGTAAGAAAATGACCTCCACACACTCGATGTCACAACTAAGCAGGTTTCTAAAATGCTAATGAATTGGGAAGCTGTAACTGGAAGGATACAGAGATATAAGTGATACTGCTGTTTTTGTTTCTGGGGACTCACAACTCATGGCAGCTATTTGTGCATGAAAGTTGTATTAATTAAATGTGGTGAAGTTAAACAGTCACCCAAAGGACACCAGAAGTCACTGTTGTACACCAAAGGAGGCAGGGGCATACAGAAGCCCAGACCAACTGGACGAAATCAAGGAAGAATAAATAAGACTTTTCGTAGCATGTGGGTACCTGCTGGGGAGACGCAGAGGAAGCCATGACTTGTGAGGGATGTGGTTCAGAGAGTTTATCTGTACTACTTGTATTTTTCAAGAGCCATGATGCAACTCTGGCTACTAGTAGTAGATATGATTGGCAGAGAGTAGTCCTAGGCACACTCTCCAAAGGGCTTCTAGAATTACATATGATCCTCATCATCTGCTCAATGTTCTCCTTGTGGGGCAGCAGTCCTTTGTTGAGTTTCCAGGAGAACCCTGCAAATGTGCTTGTGGCTTGCACATCTGGCCTTTGCCTCTACATGCCTGGTATAGTTGGCCACGTAGCCTGATGTCAGACTGGGGACTCCAGGCTGGCATGGATGCTTGAGCCCCAGGTGTACCTGAGCTCAGGGCAAGGGAGCTCATCCCCTCCACAGGGGACTAGGCCAGCCTCCGTTGGAGAGAGACAGTTAGGCTAGTTACCATCATTACAGATATTCATGCCTCACCCCATGCAGGTTATCTAATACAAACTGTTATTTCAATCCTGTCTGTTCTTAGCCACCCCTCCATTGTCTAGCATTCTCTGCAGAAAGATGGAGCCAGCTTCAGGAGGTTCAGCCTCTGGTGTGCATTACACTGACCGCAAGGTTATGGAAAGGTCTTGCAAGCTGTAGGTGTGGGAATGCATTGTCCCCTGCTGGAGAGCCTTCCTGGGATGTGTCTGGTGAGGATCATGGCCACCATACCCCGAGAAGAAGGGTTCTGAATATCCAACAATGCTCCCATCTCAACCGTGGTCCCAGCAAAGAGGAATTTTAATAAAGTTGACTTCCTGAAATTGGGATTGAAGTCAAACTTGTTTATGGAAGTGTCCAGAGAAATATATTGTTTTCTTAGTTAAAAACAGATTTCAAAAATAAACACCTCTGGTACATATTGTGACCTGGAACAAGTCCATGATGGGAGGTTTCCAGCACACCCTCCAATGCCTTTCCACCCTCTACTCCCCGACCCCTGCCTCCTGTGAAACTCATCATACTTGTTCTTGTCTGATGAAGTAGAAACCAATTTAGGCAGGATTCTAATATTTGAGAGCTAAGAGAGCTCAATTAAAATGAGTAGAAACTTGTGTGTTTTGCTTCAAAGGCTTATTTATTTGAAAAAGAGGAGAGACAGAAATCTTCCATCCACTAGTTCACTCCACAAATGGCCACACCAACTGGGGCTGAGCCAGGCTGAAACCAGGAGCCAGAAGATTCTTCTGGGTCTCCCACGTGGGTAGCAGAGGCCCAGGGATTTGGGCCATCTTCTGGTTCTTTCTCAGGAACATTAGCAGGGAGTTGGATCCAAAGTTGAGCAGCTGGGACTTGAACCAGTGCCCATATGGGATGACGGTGCTGCAGGAAGCAGCCCCAAAAAGTGTTTTTAGTTTATGTTGAAACTTAGATGAGCTATACAAATTCTCCATTAAAGAAGTAAACTTACAGTGCAAAAATGTGTACATTCTCTTTTCTTAATCTGAAAAGGCCAATGCTTGGCTCTTCTAAATAGTTCCTGCATCTCTAGGATTTGGGATTTTATAGCATTTATATAATTTTGCTGCTTGTTCATTTCCTAAAATCTTTGAGGTCTGCTAATTTCATGGTTTTTGAGGAACACTGTTTTTCTTCAGACTTTTCATGATTGCCCTACAATGGCAACCTCAACAGCCTTCCCTTCTGCAGTTTTGTTTCCTGGAGGAGAGGGACAGGACCTATTTTTGTCATTTCTCTGGCCTGGTCTTGCAGTTGTAAGAGCTGGGAGACAGAAGGGCCAAGGCCATGTTTACTGAGAGCAAATGGTATACGATCTATGGTTCTAGGCAGATCCCAGCTGGCAACAGGAGGTCCCCCTTTGTGGCCTATCTTATGGTTCTGATTCAGGAACATACAGTGAAGTTTTTGTTTGTACTGGTTAACTGCCAACAACCAGTCCATGTTTAGGGAATTCAAGTGAGCATGGGCAGAATACAGAAAGCTACGCGTGGCCATCAGGTTGCAAATTGTCCATCTCCACGCTTAAAATGTAAAAGAGAGCCAGAGGTACAATCTTCAAGGAAGGGGTAGCACTGTTAAAAATATATATATGAGGAAGTTTCAGGAAAGTTTGTAGAAAATAGACTTAAAAGAAGTTTATTTTGGTGCAAAAAATTTTGAAATCCACTCGGTTTTTTATTAGACACATTTGTTTTAAACTTTTTGAAGATCTGTTGTACATGGATTTAAAAAATATTTTACATGAGAATAAACTGCAAATTTCATTTTCCAAGAACTTTTTAATAGTACCCACATATGAGAACATACTTTTTTAAATATCAACATAGAGAGTTGGAGGGTTGTTTGTATAGTCCAGATCCAGGTGCTCGTTTAATCTCTCTGTAGTGTGACTTTGAAGTGATATGTAATAGTTTTCTAAGCTTCTTTCTTCATTTGTATAATGGGGATATAAGGCTGACTTATTTCAAGGTATAGTTATGTGAATCAAATGTAAATGTGCTGATAAGTTAATAATTGCTGAAAATAATATATTACCATTGCATGCTATTTATTGCATTTCTTATCTAATACATATCTAGACCTCTGTCACGATTCTTTGGCTTTTTCTCTACTTATGCAACAAGTGAAATTTGGCACTGGGTTCTTGAAAGGAGGAACAAGTTTTTGGAACCATCCCATTTGGCAAAAGATTGCTCAGTCTCTCACTTGTCTATTTGCCCCACAGCGTGCCATGTAAAAAGTGTGTGGTGGTTGGAAATGGAGGAGTTTTGAAGAATAAGACATTAGGAGAAAAAATCGACTCCTATGATGTAATAATAAGGTAAATGTATTTCCTATTTGCTAAGCTAGAATTGTTTCAAAAGAATATGCTTTCCTGCCTTAGTACAGCTGTGTTATAAAAAGAAAGGGAGTTGCTTGAATTTACTATGTACTTAATTATGAAAACTTTTCTCTCAATTGCTGGCTAGAATTAGATCCAGATTTCAGATCATTGATTCAGCAAATGTGTATTAGGTCCCTTTGCTCTGCCCAGCACGCTTCCCCAGTGAAGCCTACATTCTAACAAAGGGAAGAAAACGGTCTTTAAGTACATAAGGGTATACACCACATGGGAAATGAAAAAACATGATAGATGGATGATTGCTTTGTGGAGAAGACATCTCGGCTGAACCTAAAAGACCATATGGTATCAGCCACATAAAGATTAAGGAAGAGTTGGGCCGGCGCCGTGGCTCAACAGGCTAATCCTCCGCCTTGCGGCGCCGGCACACCGGGTTCTAGTCCAGGTCGGGGCACCGATCCTGTCCCGGTTGCCCCTCTTCCAGGCCAGCTCTCTGCTGTGGCTAGGGAGTGCGGTGGAGGATGGCCCAAGTCCTTGGGCCCTGCACCCCATGGGAGACCAGGAGAAGCACCTGGCTCCTGCCATCGGAACAGCGCGGTGCGCCGGCTGCAGCGCGCTACCGCGGCGGCCATTGGAGGGTGAACCAACGGCAAAAGGAAGACCTTTCTCTCTGTCTCTCTCTCACTGTCCACTCTGCCTGTCAAAAAAAAAAAAAAAAAAAAGATTAAGGAAGAGCAGTCTAGAGAGAATGCTCATAGCAGGGCTTCAGGAGGATATGGTCTGAGTTTGAGTAGCAAAAATCCAGTGAGGTTGGAGGGCAAAGAGGATGAGGTGGGAGTAGTGGTGCATTCAGAAGCTGACAAAGTGGGCAAGGAGCAGCCTATCCTGATCTATTACCTAGATTAAGTGAACTAGAATTAGAGCTTGGATTTTATGTACAGTAGGCAGCTGTTGAAAGTTCTTAAGAGAGCAGTGCAACCTGGTTATATATTTAAGATACTCTGGTTGTAACATCACCGTGGAATGTGAGGGACAAGGCTAGAAGGGAGGAGGCCAGTTAGGTTGTTGTATTTGGGTAGTAGATGGTGGTGGGTTGAGAAGGGACTATCATGGAAGAGAAAGAAGTGCACAGACTGAAGGCGTATTTTACAAGTAGCATTATCAGGATTTGTTGTTTTATTAGATGTGAAGGGTAATGGTGATAAAGTAACCAAGATGGCTCCTACTGTTTTCAGCTTAAGAGACTGGCTGGAGAGTGGCTATCATTTATTGAGTTAGAGAAGACAGGGGTAGGAGAAGATTTAGAGAAAAAACAGGATTTCTCTGTGAATATGTTAGATTTGAGTGCTTATTAGAGTTACAGTGAGTAAGTCATGTAGGAAGTTAGATCGCTTAAAGTCTCTCTGGTGAGCAGCCTATGGGCTGTATTTACACCATGGATGGGGTGATGGTTCCCAGGGAAGACTTCAGAGACCCAGGAAGGCCCACAAGAGAGCCTGGGGGCACTCAACACCTAGAGGTTGAGCAAAGGCAAAGAGTAAGCAACAGAGATGGAGAGAGGATTCACCAGTGAAGTGGGAAGAAGATCTGAAGGTGATCATGGAAGCCAAGTGTTTCAGGCCAGAGGGGCAGGATCAAGCAGGTCCCAGTGCTGGTGAGAGGTCATGCAACATAAGGAGAGAGATGATAATCTAGTTGGTAACCTGAAGCTCACTGTGACACTCAGGACAAAACAGACTTAGAGGCATAATGTGGCAAGAAGCTAATCGGGATGAGTTGAAGAATGACAGATGAGGAAGTAGAGAAACCAATGAACTCCTTTGAGAAATTTTGCTCTGAAGGAGAGCTGAGAAATCAGGAGGCAGCTGGCCGGTGGTTACGGAAACATGGGAGGCTTGTTTTGTTTTGTTTTGTAAAGATGGGAGATGCCAGAGCAGATTGGCAAATACAGAATACAGAAAGAGGTTGGTGTGATAGAGAGGTGGTGGGGTATACAGCAGATGTGAGGTTCATCTTTTAAAATGGAAAAGAATCCAGATTATGTTGACAGCTGCCAAGAGTGTGGGGAAATAAGGACATTGCCATCTCTGCTTTCTCAATGAAAGGTTAAGGTCAGGTCATCTTCTGGACTCAGTGTGTGTGTGCAGAGTGACTGTGCAGCCTTTTGTGGGAAAGTGACCTTGCTAGGACAAAGCCACTTAAGGGACCTGGAAGTGTTCCAGGGTTGTGCCAGATTACAAAGTGCCTAGGACTTCTGCAAGTAAAGTGAGGTCACCCTATTTTGTGTATTATCCATTTTGAGGAAGCTGTGACAATTTATCTACCAAACTATCTTGAAGCACTCACAAATTTCTCTACTCATAATGATCTAAACTGATTGCTTAAAGACACAGCAAGCCCTGTGGAAAAGCACCATGAGGGTACAACATTGTCATTTCAATTGATGTTAAAGACTGCCTTATAGAGTCAGTGGCAAAGTATAAAACAGTATTTATCCTCCTGGGGGGACACTGTTTTGGAAACAAAGCATTTCTTTTTTTATAGCAGGTCTTCATAGCATATGCATAAATAGTTCATGTCTACCCCTGCCAACAGGAGACCCTTTGTGGCTCTTTAGTTCACACTAGCAATAGACATGCATTGGGTTGTTCTTGAATACTTAACACAAGCGATTTTATGTGGTTACTGTATTTCAGAGCACAACAGTTTTGAAGGGCCATCAACTTCATGATGATGATTCTTGTCAATCACTTAGATATATCTCTGTGTGATCTTGGACAAATAACTTTGTCTCCATGGACTTCAGGGCTGTTCTCTGTAAATCCAAGGAGATCTGTATGGTTGTCCTCCAAGATCCCTTTTAATTTTTGTACTTTGTATTCACATTTCTTTTATCTAGCCTTCAGTTTTCCTAGAGATGGAATTATCAGTTTCCACAATGAATTTTCAAATACAAATATTTCTGTCTTTGATCAACCAGCTCTTTCATGAAAGGGAATTATTTCCTTGGCCATCATGTACAAGAGATTGATTAGTTGCCTTGTGGCTTTGGGTAAATGGCTGATGCTTGTCCATCTCTGAAACCTCTGAGAACTGTGATGAAGTGCTCATACATCACTTGGTATTCATATTTTGTGTTTTATGACCCACAGAATGAATAATGGTCCTGTTTTAGGACATGAAGAGGAAGTTGGGAGAAGAACAACTTTCCGACTTTTTTATCCAGAATCTGTTTTTTCAGATCCCAATCACAATGATCCTAATACTACAGCAATTCTCACTGTTTTTAAGCCACTTGACTTAAAGTGGCTTTTGGAATTGGTGACGGGTGGCAAAATAGTAAGTTTGAAAAACTGATCTGCCTTTAAGTTAACTTCAGTGTTTTCTTCCTGAAAAAAGAAAACCATCCACAAGTTGTGTTTTCTGTATTATTTCAGGACACTAATGGTTTTTGGAAGGAGCCAGCCTTAAACTTGATTTATAAACCTTACCAAATCAGAGTATTAGATCCTTTCATTATCAGAACAGCAGCATATGAACTGCTTCATTTTCCAAAAGTGTTTCCCAAAAATCAGGTATGTATTTATGTTTGTGTGGTTTCAATGTAAAGATTTGGCTGAGGTAGGTGAGGGGGTCCTCAGGTGTGAGAAACTGTATGAGACCCACACCCCATTAAGTGGTTTCTGAGGACCACATCCGAGTTGGTAAAAGTAGATATCTGTGGCCTTTATGTTCCAAGGAAAAGAACCTTGAGCAGAGGGTTTTTCCTGCCTTTGCAGGGCCCTCCTGGGTTGTCTTACAACATTGCCTTCAGTGTTGTGCTCCAAGGAGACTTTGCATGTGTGTGTTGACAGGCAGCTTGTGCTCAGAGCAGCAGAACTGGCACCAGGACAAGTGCATGGTTTTTCAGGCTGAAAAAAAAAAAAAAAAAAACCTGCTTGAACACTGTGACAAAAATATCACAGGAAAGCCAGAAGAAAGGTGAAGGGCCACATGCTAGTCCAGAAATATTTCTGTGGTCAGAGGGCATAGTGGCACTCTGTTTTTAAGAAATGCAGGAGAGAGCAATAGTGAGAGTTCTTGAGACTTCAGCATGTCATACACATCCAGACACACAGTGGCAGGGATGTTCTTCTCATTTAAGTTTGGGTAACTGTATCGTGGTACCTCAGAAGAGAGGAAGGCTTCTGTTTGTAATAGGGAAAAGCCAAATACATATACATCACACATCTTTTCTTTGGCATGCTAAAAATTGTGATCAGGACATTCTAAAGTGTTTAAAATCAAATAACTTCTAAAGGAATTTTTTAAAAAAGGAAATTGTCCTCTTGCTAATGTAATCCAGGTAATTTTCCATTTGCCACTGTTTACATTCACAAACACATACCCATACCCTTTTAGACAGTTATACCATAGGTATTCTGCTTTCTTTTTACCCTGTGTAACTATTTTCCTATTTATAGACATTTACATATATTCAACTTTTTTTCCTCTATATAGTGTCACAATGTATGTGCTTATATGGATTTTTGTGTACTAGTGTGATTTCTGTGGAAATAGAAGACCCAAGTAAAAAAGCATACACATCTGAAATTTAAACCCCATTTCTTTGTAATTTTGAGGGTAAACGACAGCTTCCGATTTTGTTTTGTGACTTTTCAGTTCCTGTTTCCCTAAGTGGCTGTGATCAGATGCATCCCTGGCTTTCTGACTGGGGTAATGTTACGTCTTTGACACTAAATGTGCAGCCAGACCCTCTCATACTTAGACATGATGCTGAAGCTAAGATTAAAGTGCCAGTAGGACATGGTGTCCCAAAAGATTAGGACACTGCTACATCTCAGGAGAGAGCAGTCAGCCATGTCATGTGCTGTCTAGAAGTTGAACACAAATAGTAAGCCCTTGTTTTATAATCATGGAGATCAGATTGGTGAGACTGACAAGAAAGAGGAAGATAGGCTGCTTGAATTAGGTCACAGAGGATATGGGACATGAGCAAACCACAGACTTGTCTTTAGTGGAGTTTTGCTGGAACAGGCTCAGAAATGGAGCAATAGTTTGAAGATGACAGCATTTTCCAGAAAGTTTTACATTTGTATTCTGAAGGCAGTAGTCCGAGAGAGAGAGAGAGAGAAAGAGAGACAGACAGACAGAGATGAGAATCTTCTTTACTAGTGAACTTGCTTCCCAGATGCTTACAACAGTCAAGACTAGGCCAGGAGCTTGGAAGTCTCCCATTTGGGAGGCAGGGAGTCAAGCACTTGAGCCATCACCTGCCACCTCCCAGGGTGCACATTAACAAGAAGCTAGAATTGGAAAGTACTTAACAGGCATTCTGATAGGGGATGCAGGCATTCCTAGAAGTACCTTAATCACTATACCAAATGCCAGCCCTGACTCCAAATATTTAATCCAATCACTAACTTCCTTCAATAGCAGATGACAAGGTTTGTGATAGGGTCACATAGTAAATGGGATAAGAAAAGGTTTTGCTGATGGCTGTTAGGACTTAAGATTTGCCTTCTGGAGTTCATTTGATTTTATTGTGCTTCTTTTAAGTTCTAAGTAATTAATATATAATTTCCATGAGATCTGTCAGAAACTTAGTGAAAAGGTATCTTTGAATGATTGTGCAAAAGATATATTTTATTTTCATCTATGAAGTCCACCCAGTGACAATTAACTTTTGAATGCCAAGACTCTGAACATCTATTGCACTTTTAGGTTATTCATATGCAAATATAGGAAAGGGATGCTCAATTTCTATTTTTTTTTTCTTTTTAAACAATCTAGCTGGGATGATGATGTCTATATATACATTTGGATGCTTTATTTGCTAGTCAGATGCTATTACAGTTTGCCATTAAAGTTTAGTCTTTTCTCAGGGCTTAATGATTAGGAGTAATAACTATAGCTATTTTAAGTTTAGTTCATTTGAAACCTTTAAACAATATTTACTTATTTGAAAGAGCTACACAGAGAGAAGACAGATCTTTCATCTGGTGGTTCACTCCCCAAATGGCTGCAGCCAGGAGCTGCTTCTGGGTCTCGCATGTGGGTGCAGGGACCCAAATACTTGGACCATAATTCTGCTTTTCTCAGGCCATTAGCAGGGAGCTAGATCAGAACTGGAGCAGTTGGGACTTGAACCTGTGCCCGTATAGGATGCTAGTGGCATTGCAAGAGCTTTATCTGGTACGCTGTAACACCGGCCCTATTTGAAGCCATTTACAATGATCCATTAGCACCCTGAGCTCTTTACATATCATACATGCACTCAAAACCCCTAGGCTTTGCTTCTCCCATGAAGAGCCTGACTCATGTTTTCAAAGCAGAAGCACCTTCTCCCTTCATTTGGTAGTTGTTCTCTAAGTCAATACTGCAGCAAAATTTTACTTGAAAGATTTTCTAACATTCCAGCTGTGTGTGTATGGGTACATATGTTTATGTGTACTGTCTGGGGCTTGAGTCCTAGGGCCCAAAAATATTGATTCAATTTAATTGTTTCTTCACTGATAAATGTTCAGCAATCCGTGTTTTTAAAGACTAAGTCAAATGTTTTGGAAACAAGTGGCTTAGTGGGATTCTGAAGAAATTTTCTTTTTCCCTCAGAAACCCAAACACCCAACGACGGGAATCATTGCCATCACACTGGCATTCCACATATGTCATGAAGTTCACCTAGCTGGTTTTAAATACAACTTTTCTGACCTCAAGAGTCCTTTGCACTACTATGGGAATGCCACCATGTCTTTGATGAATAAGGTAATATGAAGTGATTTATTTAAGTAACATACTCATATACTTTGGTATAAAATCTTTGAAGTCGCAAAGCCCATATTTTCTCACTTTTCCATTTCATTGAACAAACAGGTTCCAAGGGGTTACAGAGCTAACAAGGAGTAGCAATAAGAGACTCAAATCCAGAGATCATTTTAGTACACCAAGTTCCAATTTGTGGGTCTCAGGCTCTTGTGAGAACCTCATGGTTTTTGCCAAGTGCCATCAAACCCCTATACGGACCTTTACTTTAGATAGTATCATGTTTGCAGCATTTAAACAATCTGCTGTGTTGGGGATATTACAGTATTAGAGTCACCTGAAAGCATTGCTATGCTCACAGTAATTAAACATTTTTCAGTTAAGCAGACAGATGGTCTAAAACACTATAACCCCACAAGTTTTCATGATCAAAAAGGTTGCAAAATTTTATACTGGATCATGCTTCTCTTACATAGGGATCATTTGATCCTGAGGGTTTTTGATTGGGAAGTTTTGTGTTTCTTTTTTTCTTTTTGTGCTAATTTTAGCGTAAGTGGTTTGATAAGTGATAGAACTAAGAGGTTATCGGTATACTGTAATATTAAGACATGAATGGCTGTAATAGATATGAATATATACCATGACTGTGACCCCCTTCAACCCACCCGTACTGCATAAGGATGATAAGTGGGACTATTCAGGTTGCAGTTTAATCCTCTTTTGTCATCCCTCCCTCAGTGTAAGATAAACACTTGAGTAGTTCAAGAACTAGTGTCTAGAATTCACTTTATATTAGACTCATTTCTCCTCAATCCTAAAGTTTCCTGTAGCACTTGTGGCATTTCAAGAATCTTCTAAAGAACAGAATATTAATACAATGTCCTGAAGAAAATTAGGATACACACCAACAGATAAACTACTATAAAGCATAATTCAGTTTAAGATGCAGTTGATCTCCAAGCCAATTTGCTTTTTAAGGGGTCCCAGGTGCTGCTTTTACTATAAAGATACAAAGATTTTGGTATATTTGAATCATATTATAAATTCAGAGGATGATCTGAAGGGATCTCTTAGGTGATAGTTTAAGAACAGGGGGCACTAGGGGAATGGTCAAGGAAACAAAGTTATAAAGGTAATAAATGCTACAATTCCATGTGACTTTTAGCTAACTACTCAGAACATCCTAGATACAGAACATTCCATTGGGGTCTTTCATGCCTGAGACTGGGACAGATACTTTCATTTTTCTTCTCTAGAATGCGTATCACAATGTGACTGCAGAGCAGCTGTTTCTGAAGGACATTATAGAGAAGAACTTTGTAATCAACTTGACTCAAGATTGACACTATAGACTCGGAAGATGATGCCAACAGTATTAGTTTTATTTTTATACTGCAATTTTTAGTTTATTTTTAAATGTTGGATGCACTTATCAAATAATTATGTATATTAAGTCTGCTGCCTGGTGATTCATAACCACCGGCTTAATTTCTGTGAATATATTTATGAAAACCAAGAAATATATAGTTATCAGGGAAATAAGTTTTGACAATGTTGTGTTTTTAAAATAAGCTAGGTTTCTTAGGTGTTTTTAAACATCTTTTTTTATAAGTAAAACATCATAGACTTTTGGAGGGATGTGACTTCCTAATAAGAGGACTTTCTAGGCCACAACAATTTTGATTGACACTGTCAGACATACATTTGGCTACTATAAACCTGGCTGGGGAAATGGCATGTGACTGTGCCTTGATGTGGCAAAAGAGAAGCACTACTTGGGAAATTTCAGTTCATACTGGTTAAATTAAACCCGTTTCCCCTGACAATTAAACCATGATTGTGACGAGCAAATCTGGTAGAATGAGGATGCCTTTTTAAGTTAAAGGAAATACGAGTAAATGACTAATTCAATTACCAAAGTCTGCTGGTTCTGCATTATTTTTTTAAAATATATAGTTTATACAAAAACAAGCTAGACATACTCAAGAAGGGAAAAATCCTTAAACATTTTTTGCATGGCTTAACTTAAGTACTAAACTTGGAAAGTTTTCTATTTGAAGTAAATTAGAAATGCTGAACACAACAAAGCAAGTAAACCTTTAAGAAGAGTCAAGCTGGGCTCTGGACTTACAGGTATTTTCATAAAAACTTTTTTCACATGACTAAGTCCAGTCTTCAAATGGAAAGCTTACCTGTGTATCCTGAGAGGCACCAGAACAGAATCTGATGGGATACAAACAACCCAGCTTTATTGATGTGCTGAGCTTGTCTCCCTTCCCAAATGTAAGTGAAACTACAAGCTATTTGGGAGAATGAGATGGAGAAAAGAAAAATAGTTTTTAATTCTATCCTACTTACCTGTCCCCTTGCAAAGGTATAACAACACCTGCTTCCCGCACAGCTCTCCATCTCTTCTTCATCCTCTCTTGATCTGTCTCCACCCTCCTCTCTCTGCCCCTTCCCTCCAGCCTATCGGACTTCCCCCATCAATAAAACCTTCCCCTTAAATAAAAAAAAAAAAAAATTGGCCATAAAATGTGTGACTGATAAAATTGAGAAACCCAGTATTTTGTGAAGTATGAGAAAAAGCTACAAACCTCAAGGCTGTTTTAATAATCTGAGCAAGACATCTATAATATATACAATTTATTAAAAACACAGGAACACATTAAAATTTCACTGTTTATACAATCTAAATTCTAGCAACATATACAAATACTGAGTGACTACAGTACATGCCGAGGTAAGAAAAGTACATTCTGGGAGAGTCACTGACACTAGGCCATTTTTATTTCCAATATGCATTTCAATACATGTTTTGTTTCCATATTCAACAGTGCCAAAGGGGAAAAAAAATAAAACTAGCCACAAGTTGGATTACATGAGAATTCGTGCCTCGGTTGATCTAAAAACTACTTTCATAACTATCCAACTCTTAAATTTTGCAGTTTAGGGACTTCAAGTTTAGAACAAAAAGGTAGAGCTCATAAGTAATTACCCTAATCTTAGGCAGAGCTTCATCAGTTCTCTGAGGAAATGTCCCCCACACTCCACTGGGCCCTTCTAGTGGACTCATCTGACAGGGTCTTTCTGCAGCACAGGAAGGAAGCCCCAGCTTTGTCACTGTCCACACTCTGGAGCCTCAGGCACATTCAGATGAGCTGGGAGTCTGGTGCCCTCTCCCAGTGTTGTGGGGGACAGGGGAAGAGGCAGGTGTATACACAATTTTAATTTCTGAATAAATTCTCTATTCGAACGATTTTCATCAGTGAATAAACCCATTGTTCAATGCAAAGTGCAAATAGTGAACTGTGAAGTTAAATAACTGGACTAGACCCAGCACATAACAGATTCTATTTATAGCATTTTAATAAAATAAAAATAAGAATTCACAATATCTTTGTGCTGGTTCCTAGGATCAAGTAACAGCCAAGTCAGTGTAATTTTATGAAACCTGTAAGGGCCACACTTGCTGTGTCATTGTCTGATTGCATTTCTATAATTGTATTAACACACCAAAAAATAATAAAAACGACTTAAGTCTTAAATGCTTCAAGCAAAGAAAAATCCAAGGGAACTGTCAAGACGGTTACTTTCACATTTTCAGATGTTACTTGATTGTCTCCAAAGCTGTATTTATATGTATATATATATATACATATATATATGTATATATATCAGACATATAAACATACTAAAAAAAATCTCTAAAACAGGAAAACAAAGTACAGAACTAGAAAAACCATTTGAATCAGGCTCAGCTCTTCATCTGGAAGGGAAAATATATAAAAGTAGTAAAAACTATTTTATTAAAATCATGGGTAGTTCAAGGACAGCACAGTGGTGATGAGAATCAAGTTTTCAAATATGCATCACTTCAGAAAGCACTTGCCTTTTTTGCACAGCAACAAAAGCTCCAGGGCAAAAAGCAATCAGGTACACAAAATTACACAGAAATAGCAAGCCTCTTTGGGTAAGTGAAATAATTATTGAAAACATCTCTCCTAAAGCTTCAAAGAGGTTTACAACTTGAGGAAGAGTATATTTTCCATGTACTAAGGATGAATTAAAAATTAAAGCCACTGGTTTACTCTTTCCACCTGAAAGGGGATGACTGCATTAACACACACACTTTACACATTCATATGTGTCTCAATTTCAACATCTGTGCTTTTTGAAACAAACTATGCATGGATTTTTTTTCAATGAATAAAATTGTGCCTCAAAGTTTGTCTGGAAAAAGAAAAGCAAATGAGAAGCCAACAAAGCATACAATGAAGAAGGGATCAGGGAGGCTGTAGAAGTACATGGTTCTCTTTTTGGAGCAATGTTTTAGAATATCATGGAAGCAAACAAAATGAATACTGTTCACCTTCATTTAAATGTAGTGAACTCTGGCAACATCATAGTCTGGTGGCCTGGCTGACAGCAATGACTAAACCAGTTTCACATTAAGTCTACAAACTAAGGTTGATGGAAGAGGGGATGTCAATTTTCTTTTTTTCACTATATGGTGAGCTTCTTATGTTGTCTTGCCAGTCTAAAGACTTTTTAAAGTTTTTTTTTTTTTTACACTACTGGCTGATACATTGCAGACGACTTTTTATTTTTGCCTTATTTGCAACTCGTTCTAGACGAATCATGAAAAAATGGTGACAAGTTGCCAGGAGGTACCAAAAACAAGGCACAGATATTCATTTGCTAGGATGTCACTACATCTGTTCCTCAGGTCTGACAAAGGACTACTCCTACCTCTTAGCATCCAACGGGCACAGTCACAGTGAAGACTGAACACCACATGTTGGGTTGGCATTTCTTACAAGAGTTTACTGTGGAAAACTGCACTGAAAATTATTTGCCTAAAAATAATAAAGTACCTTGAGATGGAAGCAGAATTTGTATGTGTGTGTATAAAGCCAAAGAGGACAAATTTTCATTGTATTATTTGTTTTCTTAAGGTAATCTGTATTACTTGTGAGTGAATGATTTTTGTCTTTTACTGTGATAAATCAGTTATGTTTACAGCATTCATTTAGAAGCCTTCAACTTTCCACAACTCTCCCAGGGAAAAACCTCATTGCAAATAAAATTTGGGGGAAGCGAGGAAGGGAATCTTTTACAGCTTTTCTAAATTGTAATTAGCTCCTCTCATGTTTCCACATGGAGAAATATAAAGACTTCAGAGGATCTGAGTTCAAGAGATGGATACAGCAAGCATCACATGCCGAAAGAAACCAAACATTTTATAAACACAAGAATGGGCCTCACCCAGAAGGACCCTGGTCAGAAGCAGCCAGGCTGAGACCAGGTCATGTACCATGAAGTGCTGAGCTTGTGAGTGTCACAACATGAAGTCGGCACCCTGCTCAGTACAAGCCAGTTTCCTAGCTACAGATCTTCCTACTGAAAGAGAAATGTATATGGCTGTAATCCAAACAGTGCTGTGTCACTATTCAAAATAATAATGCAGAAAGCAATCTAGAAATAGAACAATAGGAAATCAAGATAGTACCCACCTTTCATAGAGAATTTCAAGCCATTAAATATTTCAAAACACCAAAAAACAAAAAACAGTACCATGCGTTATTGCCAGTCTGGCTTACAGAGCCATCTCTTGAGTTCATTAATGTACCTGCAACATTGGAAATAAATACTCAGTGAATTTTAATGTCTTTGAAGTGCATTACAGGGAGCTTTTTCTGTATTAAAAGAGTGTCTTACAGTAGTAACAAACAGGATGTTGAAAACTTAAGAGGCAAGCAATGACTGGCACAGTAACACCTTTAAAGCGAGATGGCAAAATTAGTAGTTTCCTGTCCCTTGGTCATCACGTTTCCCCAACTGCTGCAGTGACAGATATGCAATACATTCTATATATTACTACCACTAATAATCTTTACAAAGGCCATGTGCTTTAAAATGATGCTTCATAAAAAGCAGCATCAGCTTCAAAGGATTTCTTTAAAAATACCACATTCCTCCTCTCTTCCTGCACCTGGTGCTTCCTGCGTGCTCTGTGGTACCTGGTACACCAATTCGTCTGGGGCAGTTGGACCTGGCTTCCCACCTTTTGGGGTGTCATACTGGGCACGGGCTGAGGAGCAGCTGGCAGTCCTGGAGAGAAGTGGACTGTAGGTTCCCAAAGGGGGAGGAGGTTGGTTCCCTGTAGCTTTGAAAGTGGATGTTGCAGGCAGACCCACTGAAGCTGTGGGGTGCCCTGACATGTCCATGACGATTGGGGTTGCATACTCAGGCCCGGTGATGGGGAGCGGTTCGGCATAGGCATGGTACACCTCCTGCACTGGCGAGGTGTAAGGATCGAGGTCTGCGTAGCCTGCGTCTTTGCCTTCCTCAGGCTTGAAGGTAGATCTCTGGTGAAGGGTGCCAACGAGTCCTCCCACAAGTGGCTGTGCGTACTCTGTGGAGATCATGAAAATGCAACACGGGAGCTGTTTTGCTAATACACAGATTACAGAACTTGGGAGTTAGCTGCAAGAACCCCAAAAGTGCTTCTCAGTGGTACTTTTGTCACTACCAACGAAGACCTATGGATTTCCCACCTGGCAAGATCCAACTTCAAAAATGGAAATTTAAGATGCTATCTAGTACGTCATGGTAACACATTAGCATGCAATTTTGCATAAAGAATGCATACATTCTTTAATTTACAGTTAGCACTTCATTAAGAAAAAGAAATGTATTGGAATAAGTCTTAGTTCTGGAAATAATATCTGAAAAGGAAAAAACTCTGAAATTAATTTTAAGATTTATTTACTGGAGATGTAGAGTTACAGAGAGAGGGAGAGACACAGAGAGCTCTTCCATTCAATGGTTCACTCCCCAAATGGCAGCACTGGCTGGAACCAGGCTGATCTGTAGCCAGGAGCCAGGACTTTTCCTCTGAGTCTCCCAAGCAGGTACAAGGGCCTAAGCACTTGGGCCATACTCCACTGCTCTCCCAGGAGCTAGATCGAGAGTGGAGCAGCCAGGACCTGAACCAGCACCCATAGGGGATGCCAGTGCCACAGAGGGATGCTTAACCCACTATGCCACAGAGCCAGCCCCAGGAATGTTTAAAAGGAATATGCACTGGGATAACAGGATAACTGTGGATATATAGCAGGGTAATAGGATAAATTCTGTATGGCTCCGTCTTTTCTGCTTGCGGCTTAACATCCTATCCTCTCTAAAAGGCCAAAACAGATGAAATCCTGGCGGGGGTTGGGGGGAGTGGCATTGTGGCAGGGCACATTAAGCCATTGCCTGCCATGCTGGCATCCCACATGGGCACCGGTTCATGTCGTGGCTGGTCCACTTCCAATCCAGCTCCATGCTAATGTGCCTGGGAAAGCAACAGAAGACAGCCCAAGTACTTGGGCCTATGCCACCCATGTGGGAGACCCAGAAGAAATTCCTAGCTTCACTGTTAGTGGCCATTTGTGGAGTGAACCAGCAGATGGAAGATCTCTCTGGGTCTCTCCCATTCCCTAACTCTGCCTTTTAAATAAATCAATCTTAAAAACAAACGAAACCCCAGGTTAAGACAAAAACGTCCACGTCTTTACAGATGAATGCCCTGATTTTACAGATAGAGCACAACACAGAAACGACTCTATTATCAAGGTTGTCATTTTGAAAGACAGTTCATCTCTTCCACATGAAGAAAGGCCCAGGCTATTCTAAGTCCCAAAGCACTTAACAGACGTAAGCAGTTGCCCCTCTGCCTGGTGCCCTGAGGCTGCCACCCAGTTACCTGCAGAATCAGCCTGCAGCATCGTGGTGACTTCTCTCGGACTCAGGTGATTCACTTCACTGTTGCTGTAGCGAACTGGGGTTTCCTCGTGTTCCACTGACTTGGCAGGGAGAAACTGCTTCATTCCTTTCCACCAACCTTCATTATGATCAGAAGCCAAAGAAACCGTTACATGAGAACCTACGCCTCAAAAGATAACGCCAAGGGAAATAGCCTGTTGTATTTAAGCCTTTTCTATCACAACAACCTATCTCTGCAACCTCGTCTTGATGTTCCCCCTCATTTTCTGCTTTGATCGACTATCCAGTGCAAACGAGAAGATGGCAGAAACCTCTATCAAAAACAAGCACATGCACAAGACAATCCCTGCTCCTACAGGGCAGCCAGACTGTCTATTGCAAGGGTGGCTTTTCCTAAGTTGTTCCCCAAAAATACTTTCCCATAGCCACCCTGGGGTGATAACAGCACGGAGGATCTGCCCCCAGCTCTGCCCTTTTACCACACTGGCCCCAGCTTGCACTCTCTCGGCTCCTAACTGGGGTTCCAGCAGCGAGACCGGGCAGTACTGAGCAGGGGGAGTACAGGTGGGGACCTCTGGTATTCCTTGCAGTGATTCAGCGATTGACAGCTCACCGCAGGCCTCCGCTAGGGAAATCAGTGGGACTGGTTTCTCATTTGGGTTCACACGGGCCATATAGAGAGCCACTATCAAGAGGAAAAGGTAAAAGAGGTGCGACACTCAGGTTCTCCAGAGGAGAAGGGACAGGAGAAATTCATGCTTCCCAACGTCACTGCTTATTAACTACAGAGATTTTGTAAAGGGGCAAAGGATGGGAAGGGAAGAGGAATGGCACTCTTCCGACGCTGGTGGAAGCTGTGACGGGCTGAGAACCCGGTCCTCTCGCACTGCTGCCGCCTGCAGGGGAAGGACTTGCATCTGATGGAAAACACAAGTCAGGGCCCCATGAGTTACCTGCCCGGTCCCAGTACGGTAAGTCGTAAGTGCCTTCTGTTTTTTTCTTTCTGGAAAAATACAGAAAAACAGCGAGCCAACAGGGTGAATTCACTGGAAAGAAATCTCTGAAGCTGCAGCATAAACACCCAAGTTAATAATTAGTCAAGAGCATGCACTTCATTTGCTGATCTATTTCATTTGACTTTCCAGTGTGCCACCACCCAGGCTTATGAATCCTGGACTCAGTCAATTAACTATCATCTGGGATAGTTACCTTGTTATCCACCTATCAGTCACTCGTGAGGGATAAGGGAAATTGAAAAAGGCCAAGTCTGTATACTAAAAGACTGAATGAAATCGAAGTCTCAGCCTTGACATGGCAAATGACGCTAGGTTGGCTTTGGTTTCAAATACAAATTTCGCAAATCAATCAAATCACAAAATTTACAGAACTAAAAAAATCATCTTCTGGATTTCTGTTCTGCATTTTCTGCTCTTTTTTTCTGACTTGTTTCCTTGCTTTTAGGGTCCTTTGTCTCAGAGAGGGATAAAGTGCTTCACACTGATTTGTAGAGACTTAATTCCCCCCAGGATTAAGTCAATGCCATCATTAACAAGTGACAAGTGGCAAAAGGATTCTCCAGGCCTGGGCGGCAGTGTATTCTTGAAGATTCTCCCCTGCTCGGCCCTTAGTACTCTGATCTGTCCTCCCCAGGAGGAACTGCACGTCTCTCTGTTAGCAATCACTGCCTCTTACATGGAAAAAGTGAACGGAAGCCTGTAAATTTAATTAAAACTAGTGCTTTGTAAGATGAAAAGAAAGCAGAAATTGCTCTAGTTTACAGATGAAGACAAGACAGTTGAGTTATTTGCTCAAGATCACAAATGTGGCTTCCATGTAGGGCCTAAGCCATGTCCTTTTCATACTAGGAAACATTATTTTTCCAGTGAAAGATGATGTATGTTTTTATTAGACACCAAAGCCTTTAAAAGCTTCCTCACTTTTTAAAGGCTGGATGTGTTTATATTATTTCATTGTTTCAGAACACAGTAAGAAATCTATGGAAGAGATGGCAGGTGAGGAAGCTATTAATGAAAACTTGGAACAGACAAGAAATAAAATATGCTGTTTTATTACTTTTCCCCCTGAAAGCCCTCTAATTAATTTTAACAAAAACAATCTTTTCTAAAATACTGAAGGAAGATGCCTTATATGTGCAGGAGAACAAATTTCATGGTATGAATATTAGCCAAGGGTTGCACTATAAAGAATTTCATGTACTGAATCTCAAGTGACAAGACTTCTGGTTACTAATTCATTACCCACAAAGTGCTCTGAACAGTGTTTGGCGTGAGGTAAGGACTCAGTGAAGTTGCAGCTGTTTTTGTCATTCTCCACCTCTCCCCATCATTACTCCTTGTCATGAAGCCAATCACTAGCAGTTTCAACTACTTTCTAAACAGCAACTTCAAGTCTCTGGCTCGGATCTTGACTGCCGCCCATCAGGCGAGTTCTCCAAATGTTTCCTGGGAGTCTGGATGTCCACAGGGTCCTTTCAACATCATCCCAAACTATCCCGGGACTTCACTCCTGCCGCCCTTGCATTGACTCTACCTTTCCTGCTCCTGTGCTAGATTATGCTTTATATACTTTATTTATTATACAGTCTGAAATGGCAGGGGCCTGGTCCAAATCCCCACTCTACCATGCAAACCTCAGGCAAGTTACTAAAGCTGTGTCTCCCTTTCTTCTTCTGTGAGATGGGATTCTTAACAGTACTTGCTTTATTGGTTGTTCTGAACAGTTAGTGAATTAACACATGTATACAGAATAATATTTAGGATAATGTCTAAAGAATTTAGGATAATGCCTAAACAATATAGAATAATGCCTAAATCCAGCATTTAATTTTCTGTGAAGCTTGGCTAGCGCTGCTGTTGGACTTGTTGCTTCTCCTGCTGTTCAGCTGGATGAATGCACGAAATACTCTCCTCTTGAACCTCCCAAAGCCCTCGAGCCACTTCCTGGCTCTCTGTTCAGCTTCACTGACACTGAGTCTGGGATCTATGTGCTCCTCCAGTTTCCTCTGAGGCACACGTTCTGTAGGCAGGGCCACAGTGGACATTTCTGTGCACTGTATCCTTTCCTCATGTGTAAGTTTCAGGGTTCATCACTAGAATGGCCGCGTGTACTTCAACACTTGGCACAGGTTAAGAGCTAACTATTCAAATGTATATTGAAGGGCTTAACAAATGAAATCATTCTCTCTCTCCATCAAACCCGTCCCTCCTGCTGTTATCTCAACACATGAGATCACTACTGGTCTAACTGCACAAACTGGAAACTCAGATCCTTCCTTCTACGTTAGGAGACAAGTAGTCTCGCATCCTTTAGATGCTATGGTCAACCCCCCCCCCCCCCCCGCCACCATTCCTTCTCCCTTCCCCCTTCCCTAGAACTGCTGTGTTGTGCCACTGCCTGGTCTTAGTAGTTTTCTAACATATCTTGCTGCCTCTTCCAGTCTCTCTCTTTCAATCCACCCCAAACTCCTGCTGCTATCTTTCTACAATCACACGATATCATCACCCGCCTGCTTAGCAACTGATTTCCCCATCAATAAAATTAAATCTAAATATCACTCTCCAGAAAGCCCTTCCTGGTCTAGGCCCAGACTGGCTTTCTATGGGCACTTCTCAGGAATCTCCCACGCCAAGGCCACTTAGGGTGACTCACTTCTCTGCCTACATCCCACACCTCTGTGCCTTCCTTCACTCTAGCAATTCGCTCAGTCTGGGCTACTCTCTATTGCCAGAGTCTGAATGTGGATGTCTATAAAAGTCACAGCTGAAGTTCTAACCCTCTAATCCTGGTGGTAAGAGGAAGTGGGGCCTTTGGGAAGTGATGAGGTCATGAAGGCAGAGACGTCATGAATGGGATTAGTGTTTCTTTTCCGCCCCTCCCACCAAGGGAAGACTGAGCAAGGCAGCACCGTCTAGAAGCCAGAGAGTGAGCCCCCCAGACACAGAATCTGCCGTGTCTTGGTCTTGGACTTTTCGGCCTCCAGAACTCTAGGAAATGAGTTTCTGCTGCTGATCACGCCCCAAACTGATAGCACTTTCTTTCAGTAGCCCAGACGAGGACATCTACATTCTTGCACGCGGCTAACTCCAATTACTTTAAAGGCAACATGTGACAAACTCGAGGGTTTCCCTTTCATGATGAATTCTGGATGACACATGGTTCTCCTCAGTACTTCATAAATAACTCATCAAACCACATGACAGTTCCTTATTTTGTGTCAGCCAATCCTGCTAACTACTTTGGGGGAAAGGAATTATCTCATTCTCTTAGGAAATATTACCAAACACCTACTAGGGGTCAGACACTGTGCTTACTAATGTTCATATACCAATGTACAATGCTGAACCTGATACAATAAAGGTATTCAGTAACTGAAATGGAACTTACTCATTTTTAACAGGAATGAAAGGGTAATATTTGCAATTTTTTTTAACTTAGTGACTACTTTACTCTCATATCAAACAGGTGAACTGTATATAATTCATCTTCTATATTTAATGCTGTTTTACATTTGATAGCTTTGGAATACATCCGACCTTGCAACGAATGGGTGAACTGGTCATGTACTAACCTGTTTCGCCAATGCCAGGCACACACCAATATGAGGATGAGAGTAGTGAGGACCATGACAAGCACAGGGACAAGAACTGCAGCCAACGCTACATCTGAAGTCAAAAAAGAAAAACAAAAGTACATATTAATACCAAAGGCAAAAATCAAAGGAAAATTTACAAGGATTTAACTACATCTTCATGCAACACTCTTCTATTACAAAAAATACCTTGACTATTATTTGTGAAACAAAACCGAACTGGTAATGGCAGAAGCTTTCACAGATACTTGGATGTTCATTATATTCATTCCACCTGTCTACTGAATGGCCAGTGCTTTTTTTTTTTTTTTAAGGTTTATTTATTTTCTGAAAGGCAGAGATACAGAGAGGGAAGGAGGCAGAAGGAGAAGAGGAGGAGGGAGAGAGAGAAAAAGTGAGAATGAGAAAATCAATCTTCCATCCACTGGTTCACTCTCTAAATGGCTGCAATAGTTAGGGCTGGGCCAGGCTGAAGCCAGGAGCCAGAAGCTTTATCTGAGTCTCCCACAGGAGTGCAGGGGCCTGAAGCCTTGGGTCATCTTCCACTGCTTTCTCAGGTGCACAGTAGCAGGGGAGCTAGATTAGAAGTGGAGCAGCTGTGATGTGAACTGGTGTACATATGATATATTGGCACTGCAGGAAGAGGCTTAACTCTATGCCACAGTGCTGGCCCCGTCAGTGGTTTTAGTCACCAAAATAAAACTGAAGGAGAAATGATAAACTGGGGAAACATTTTCTGCACATGACGAAGGATGAATATATATCATAAAAATATTACAGAAAAAAGTATAACCACTAAACATTGTTAATAAATCTGAAAGTAAATTCTAATATATTTGTATTTAAAAATCTAAAAAATTATAATCTGTAAACTTTTAATGAGTACATTAATGCAGAGTACATTGTAAAATGTTTTAGTTTCTACCAAAAGTTCCTTTTTTTCCCTTTTTGCCATCAAGTTTCCTATTCAGAAATTTAACAAATAATTGGGGTGGGGGTGGGGAAAATTTTGGTTCCTGCTATGATTTGAGTGTTTCTAAAAATTTCTAAGAATCAGACTCAATGCACTTAGTTAGCAGGGAAAAAATAATCACAAGAGGATACCTACAGCATAGCTGCCAGCTCTAAATATTGAAAGGACAATTCCACGTGGCACCTGAGAATGGAATTCAGATCAACACACTCAGCCTTTTCCCCAAGGAAGGAAGGAAGTCAAATTTTTTGGCTATACGTGGAAAAAAATACAGTTGGAAGACATGAAACTGAGGAAATAGTCCTGAAAACTTAAGTTAGAAACAACAAAATCCTACTAGGTAATGGGTGTCCATTTTTGCACCTGCATACCTTTGGTTACATTTGGAGTTACCGTGGTATTTTTGATATCAGGAGTAGCAGTGGTTTGTTCTGTCTCTGCAGGTAATTCATTGCTACTTCGAGGTTGGAGTGGTTGAGTAAATTTGGGGGCACGACCTTGAAAAAAATTTAAGAACTCTTTATTCTTTTATCTGCACCAACTTCAGATGGCTGTTTTATAATGCTTTTAATGTATTTCTGATTACAAATCCAGGCAATACCAGATTCTCACATTAAAAAGGAGGCATTACCTTTGGCTATTTTTGGAGGCAATGTGGTGTTTTTGAGGTCATTGCTGTTCCGAGGAGGTGGAGGTTGAGTAAGTTTTGGAGGTCGACCTTGAAAAATGGTTTACAGACATTTACATTCTGCTTTTAAAAATCATGTTACAGATGGTGATGCCAAATGTCTTCTGCATTTCCTTACCAATGTAATTCTGCAGAGTTCTTATAACCCTTACAGAGATAAATATTCTACTCCACATTAAATGCACAAATAGACCAGGCATTCTGTTTTTAAATTAAAGGAGACAAATGGTGACAAGAATGATGTTGACTCCAAAGTTATAAAGATGGCACCACAATTTGATATTACGCTCAACTGAACTGGCCAATATTTTTTTTTTTTAATCAGGAAATTGTTTTATTGGACTATGTATCAATCATCACTTATAAATTTGCTAGCCAATATTTCTGAAGGCCTGTCAAGCGCTGCTAGTTTGGGGGATAACAGAAACCAGCTTATTAATATACTCTGTAATATCGGTCAAAATTATTTCTACTTTTAATTTCTTCAAAGTTAGGCACTTTTTGGCTAATGTTGCTGTTATAATCTTTGGTTCTTATTTGAAAAAAATAGTATAGCCCATGAGAACTGATTAAAAATTATGATTGAAGCTAGATTTGGAGAGCAGTTTCTCACAAATGATGCTATTTCTTTTTCTTCAGCTTATTTTGAAAACCATTCTGACTGCAACTTTGGTTAGGGTAGCTTTTCTTAAAATGTCCTTTAAGAAGATATCTCAACTAGAATTTTAACACGAAAACACATTATTATCAATTACTTCCTCTGAGAACAACAAAACCATTTTAAATTCACAATCCAGTCTAAACAACATGTCTTAAACACACTGTCTCTTTACCTTTAGGAATAAACTGACATCCAAGCAACTCCATTTTCATGGCAATTTTCTGCTGCCACTGGGTAGGATTCACTCTAATAAAACGTGCAATAATTGGTGGCAAAAAGTTATTACGTACATCCTGGTGATAATCTTTGTTTCCTTGAAATATCTATAAAAAAAACAAAAAAATGGTACTTTACATCAATAGAGATGAAGGTTAATCATTCCACTTAAACATGGCTTTGTTTTTGCTCTGGGCCTTAAATAACATTTGTAAAGTACTACAACAACTAGAATTAATATCTAAGAAATATTAATCACAACTGGGAAAAGCTATTAAGAAGCTGTATATTCTTTATTAAAAATTTATAAAAGGAAAATACTGAGTATAGAAATGTTGATGATTTAGGAATTTATCAAGAGTGCTAACTTGGCAATCTGGGAAAAAGATTTCAACTGCAGTGAGAGAGTTTACTGTATTTATAAATCAACTCTGGTCTTGTGGAATTGACAAACTACTTCGATGTATTCACTTTATTTTCAAAGTGAAACACCCTTCATCATACAAGGTCTTAGAGGAAATGCTTTGCTCATTTACTTTTCATAGTTTTTTCAATAAAGACAGAAAGTGAACATATACTAAACACATAACAGATACATGTCTCCACCTACTGGATGAACTGCATAAGACAGTCCCCACATTACAAATCTCCATGTTCTCTACTTGTTGCTGTGTAAATCAGAACAGAGACTGTTTTTTAAGTGTTTTCCCCCCAACGAAACCTTTTATTTAAGGAATACAAATTTTTTAAGTACAACTTGAGGAATATGGTGATTCTTCCCACCATACCCACCCTCCCACCCCTCTTCCTTCTCTCTCTCCTTCGCAGTCCGACTCATTCTCCATTAAGATTTTCAATTAACTTTGTACACAGAAGACCAACTCTATACTAAGTAAAGATTTCAACAATTTACACACACACACACACACACATCTGAGAACCAGTTTTACAGTTAACTCTCATAATACAACTCACTGAGGACAGAAGTCCTGCATGGGAAGTAAGTGCACAGTGACTCCTGTTGTTCATTTAACAATTAACACTCTTATGTGTGACTTCAGTGACCACCCAAGGCTCTTGACATGAGCTGCCTAGGCTATGGAAGCCTTTTGAATCCACGAACTCTGTCAGTATTTAGACAAGGCCATAAGTAAAGCGGAAGTTCTCTCCTTCCTTCAAAGAAAAGTACATCCTTCTTTGATGGCCACTTCTTTTGCTGGGTCTCACAGAGATCCTTCATGTAGAACATTTTTGCCACAGTGTCCTGGCTTTCCATGCCTGAAATGCTCCCATGGGCTTTTCAGCCAGACCAGGATGCCTTAAAGGACAGATTCTGAGGTCAGAGTGGTACTTAAAGCGACTGTCATTCTATGAGTCTGCCTTGTGAACTGCTTCCAATGTTGGAACATTCTCTCCTTTTTAATTCTATCTATTGTTATTACCAGACACTTGATCCTATTTATATGATCACTCTAATATTTAATCCTATATGCTCACTTTACCATTTAATATGATCATTTTAACACTTAAGATGGCATTTTTACCACCCAGCTTAATGGGATTTTGGGGTCCCATGGCAAGTTTTTAAAATGTATCCTTAAAAGTAAGTCTGTAACAATGTATGCAGAACTATCCATCTTTATAAGCTAGAAGAGAGACTTTGAAACACTGCCCTGTGCCTAGTAATGTTCATAACTACATACCAACAAACAGTAAACCTTGGGTAAAACTATATTTCAAGTGACTACCTACCTCATTCCTTAAACTATCTCATTCCTCCAACTATTTCAAGCAAACAATAATATCTTACACTAGACTAGCTCAATTATTTGCAAAGCATTTTCATGTAATTAAGTCAGATGCTCCTGATGACAACATAGGCAGGGCACAGGAAACTGTGACTCAGAAAATACACAGCTAGTTGATGATGTGAGTGACTTGAATCTGGGCCTGCTGGCTTAAGAACAGTACTCCACACAGCTAGAGTGCCCTACTTGTTCTCTCAGTCCAAATCAACCAGCTTCTAAAGGCCATTTATAAGTAGATACTTGCCTAAAATCAAAGTAGGTTGTTTTTTTTTTTTTAAATAAAAATCAACTGAGAACAATTAAATGTTTAATTCCTTAATCAAGTTATCTTTAAATTTTATGGTTACTTCTTCGTGGTTGATTCATGTGGCATTAGGTTATAAACCTCAAAAGATGTGTTAATATCCTTCACATTCTAAAAGTTATGCTTTGAAGTTATAAAAATTTCCACACTAACAAGCTTCCCTGGTTTTTAAGATATTACTCTGAAATTAAATAAATGTATTTTTGTGGTTTTATTATATTAATAGAACAGAAACAATAGTGAAATATCATTTTAGGACTTAAGAAAACTATTATTAAGGTCTTCCTATACTTTACTAAAATTGAGTGAAAAACATTTGTCATAGTTGAGCCATACCTGTATACAGAGAGGTTTGCAAGGTGTCATGAGTATAAAAATGAACATGTAAGTCAATCCCAACTTTCAGGGAACTTAGATTCAATTGGATATCAGCACACACAAATACGGCATAATATTAGAAAGACATATATGCCGGCGCCGTGGCTCAGTAGGCTAATCCTCTGCCTTGTGGCGCCGGCACACCAGGTTCTAGTCCCGGTCGGGGCACCGATCCTGTTCCGGTTGCCCCTCTTCCAGGCCAGCTCTCTGCTGTGGCCAGGGAGTGCAGTGGAGGATGGCCCAAGTTCTTGGGCCCTGCACCCAATGGGAGACCAGGAGAAGCACCTGGCTCCTGCCATCGGATCAGCGCGGTGCGCCGGCCGCAGCAAGCCTATCGCGGCGGCCATTGGAGGGTGAACCAAGGGCAAAAAGGAAGACCTTTCTCTCTGTCTCCCTCTACTGTCCACTCTGCCTGTCAAAAAAAATTAAAAAAAAAAAAAAAAAAAAGAAAGACATTAGCAACAAGTAAAATCAATCAAAATCTATCTATAGATTTATACATATAGACATAGATTTAACTTGCTTTCCATATATACATGAACATATATAAATGTATATATGAATATTCTAAAAACAAAACTATTTAAAAGTCTCCATTTGTACACATGTGCACACACACATCCATGTGCAAGCTTAGAAAAGCTGTGATAATGAATTCACCAGTTACTAAAGTTAGGGGTAAATGACAGAGCAGATGGATAAATGTTAAGTGAAGGAATATTATTTCACATAATTATGATTTCATATAATTCAATATCAGGACTTTCTGCCCATTAACAGGGACTGCACTTATCTTGTAGCCTTAAACATCTGAAAAGCTGGATAAAATCCATGACACAATGGTTCTCAGAGAATGGACAACTCAAAGTATAGGGCAATCATCAGTGAAACAAGGGACCACATGAGGTTGGCCTTACTATATAGCTCCAGTACAACCTGGAGAGAGTGGGCAGATCACAGTTCGGGGAAAGGGGCCCCTGACAAAGCCTGGTGGTCTCACTGAGTGGAGGAGACACAGACCAGAGATCGAAAGGCCAATGAGGCATCTAGAATTTGTAAGGCAGGATTCAGGAGTGAAGAGAAACAGAGTTAATTCCAGGATAAGAAGTTTCTCCTTAAGTCTTCAAGTGCATGTAAAGAAAAAAACTTATCAGGAAAAGAACCACTGGAAGGGGCCAACAGAACAATTCTTGGGGCAACACAGGACTTAGGAACACTTGACATCCCAACAGATAGAATGGGAAATCCTCATAATACATGGGACACTAGGTTGAGTATTTAGAAGAGAAAGGGTTCAGTGGTGGGGAAAAATTAGAATGAAAGCTTGCTCAGGACCTAATAATGCTTGAAAGCAAGCCTTGAAAACATCAAATTGTTTCCAAACACCTTAAAAGCATCCCAGATGAAAGCTCAAAGACATCTAAGGAAACAATAAAAACCCAGCACCACGTCATGTACAATCTACAATATTTGGTATCCAATCAAAAGTTACCAGGCATACAAAATGATTCATTATCAACCAATAAGCAAAGTCCCAGATATAACAGATGATAAAAATTGGTAGATAAGGACATTTAAAAAGCTGTATTCAGTATTTTTTCAGCAACAGAAAAAAGCATGTAAAGGGGAGACATAGAAGGCATGTTCACATATGAAAATCTAAAGGGGAAAAGCACAACACCTAGGATAAAAATATACTCGTAATATTAACAGCTGATTAGACATCACAGAATATTGAAAGCAAACAAAAAAAACACAGAACTGTTCTCAACTAAAACATAAAGAGTGAAAAAAACTGAAGGAAAAAAGGTAAGAGCATCTGAAATGTTGAGACATCTTCAAGGATAATAGTTATAAAGTTAGATTTGGAAGGGGCAACATTTAAAGGAAAAAGTCTACTTTTTTAGAAGACTGATTCTGAATGTCAGAGTTACAAAGAGAGGGAGACACACACACATGGAGAGAGAGAGAGAGAGAGAGAGAACATGGAGAGAGAGAGAGAGAGAGAGAGAGAACACGGGGAGAGGGAGGGGGGAGAGAGAGAGAGACAGACAGACAGACAGAATATCTTCCATTTGCTGGTTCACTTCCCGGCCAGCCGCAACAGGTAGTGCTGGGCCAGGAGCCAGGAGCCTCATCCAGGTCTCCCAGGTGGGTTGTGGAGCACAGCATTTGCACCATCTTCTACTGTTTTTATCCAGACCATTAGCAGGGAGCGGGATAGGCAGTGGAGCACCTGGGACTTGAACTGGTGCCCGTATGGGATCATGGGAGGCAGCTTTATCTATTATGTATGCCACAGTGCTGGTTCCAAGCCAATACTTTTTTAAATTTGATGAAGAAAGAAGCTCAAAGAGCCCAAAGCAGAAGAAACATGAAGAAAACTATAGAAAAACACATCATCATAATCAAACTACTTAAAATAAACAATAAAAAAATCTCATAAGCAAAGAAAAAAAGATAAATTATTTATCAGGGAACAGAATTAAGGATAAGAATGGCAGAATTTTCACCAATGCAAGGCAGAAAACAATGGATCAATATATTTAATGTATGGAAAGAAAAAATAGTCAACCTAGAATTCTATACCCAGTGAAATTATCTTTCAAAAATGAAGGTAAAAAGGTCTTTTTCAGAAATATAATTCAATGCTGTTAGAAATCTATATAATATAGGCATTGGAGCTGGCGCTGTGGCATAGTGGGTAAAGCCGCCACTTGCAGTTGCGGGCATCCCATATGGGCACCAGTACGAGACCAGGCTACTCCAATTCTGATCTAGCTCTCTGCTATGGCCTGGGAAAGTAATACAAGATGGTCCAAGTCCTTGGGCCCCTGAACCCATGCGGGAGACCTGGAGGAGGTGCCTGGCTCCTGGCTTTTGACAGGTGCAGCTCCAGTCATTGCAGCCATCTGAGTTGTGACCCAGTGGATGGAAGACATCTCTCTCTGCTTCTGCTTCTCTGTAACACTTCCTTTCAAATAAATAAAATCTTTAAAATATATATAGACATAGGTAATTATTAAAATTTAATTCTATTTCACAAGTATAATAAATGTTACTGAAGAAACAGATGTACCAGGAGTAGAGTGGGCAGGTTTGGGGCATTAAGCAGAGGATGGTGACAGTGTGCTGTTCACTTCAACAGGCAGAGGGTTCATCAAAGACAAAGTTAATGTGATATCAAGTAGAAGACAGAAAAGAAGGCCGTGAGTAAGTACTTAGATCTCTATGAAATGGAGTCCCTGGAGACTTTTGAAGTAGATGATAAAAGTGGTAACTGAAGATATATTAGCAAATCATATGGATGATATAAAATGAAAATATTATATAATTGGAGCCAAAATCATACGGAAGACTCATGGAAAAAAACGTGTTCATAGTTTCAATTCTATGTGGGAGGTTATCTATTTTCCTTAGGGACAGGGACTTCTTCACTTAAAGATCCTTGTGGTGGGTCATGGACCAGGAGCCTGGGTGAATGGAATAAACAAATGGATGAAATTCATTCTGCTACCATCCACCCCTTACTGACAAGTCTGGCTCATTCTAGCATGTTCAGAGCTTTTTGCTAACAAGCACCAAAACGGATAGAGTTTTAGACCAATTTTATAATTAACTAACGCTACCTAAAATGACCAGAAGAGGGCAGTGTAAGACAAAACTATTGAATTTTCACACACCTTTACACTTTTGGCAAGGAGTCATTTTTGAACATACTTTTTAAAAACACCTCGATAATCATTTACCTTATCCTGTTCCACACCAGGCTCTCTATACACAGTCCATTTCTGCCCATCATCGCTGTACAGAATTTTATAGGCAGACACATAGTAATTGTGCTCCACCATAGTAGATCCAGTGGTTATAATGCCTGGGAATGAAGAGTTGTTCTCATCAGAACACATGGTCTAACTCAGCAGCCAAGCATAAACAACTGAGGGCATTGTTCAGACATTTCTGCCAGCAGCTCATTTCCGCACCTCTGTGCAAGTTTTCATCATCATGGCTTTGTGTTCTTGTAGAGATAGAAAGAGGTATGGGTGCACATAAGAAAGCACTATTGTGTTCTGGCAACTTGTGTTCATATCACTATAAAATATATTTTAATTCCTAAGAATAAATTTCCGGGAGTGAAAGATTAAAAATGATTATTGGTATTATTTTCAGTACCAAAGCAAAATAAATCTTTTAACAAAACCATTCCCAACCAATTATTCACACCATTTGCTAAGTTTCCCTAAATTAAATTTATGCTCAGCACATGTGGAGAATTAGTTATTTATAGCACTTAAAATGGACCCCATGAACATAAATTTCAATGACTCTAAGAGATGGTTATTTTGTGTGTTTCAAGACCACTTTTCACTGAAACACACCCTTGAAAGAATGAAAGTGAAAAACTATTAAGAATTAAATACCACCTCCTTTCCTCTGCCATGCTTTATAAAACTTTCTCCAGTGATATTAACACCAAGCAATAAAATTGGAAACCATGTAATTGAATTTTCCATGAAAATCTTAGATGTCAACAGGTTTGCAAGTAATAAGAGTATCATAAATGGTTCCAGGAAATTATGTTTCTTAACCTGTTATCTTCTTTTCCTTATTCAGATCTACTTGTAACCACTGATATTCATCAGTGGCAAAAGCAGCCCAAGGGGGTCCAGGTTTCTTCAGCCTGGCCTTTTCAGGTTTCCAGCTGTTCTCCTGCCCTGTGTGGTCAGTCCACTCCAGCACAGACGAGGCTGTTACTTGGGGATCAGCAATCACACCAGATTCCATCCCCAGTGTGCCATAACAACCTGAAACAAAGCAGAAAGTAAACTTGGTTTCTAGATATAAATTCAAAACTTAATGGACTTGCTCCTTGCAAGCTTTCTACTGCATCTTTAATTAACATGTGCTGTGCTAGTAAAACACTGTAATAGAAATTTCAATACCAGGACAGTGTTTCTTGGATGTTATATTTTTGTGTATCATTAGGAAACCTGTAAACATTCACCAATGAGCAAATGAGCAATAACTTTTAATTTAATGCAGGTACAAGATCCTCTCCCTGGGATACTCTTTCCAGATAAAAGAGTAACTCCTTACCCCACTTATCTCTTTCAGGGTTTGTTTATTTGTTACCTTCTCAGTGAGGTTTTTCCAGACCCTACTTAAAACTTCAAACCAGTACCCTTGCACGTCCTGTCTTCCTTCCTTGCCTATTCCCCTACATCTTCTTATCATGCTGTGAACAGTGTGCTATAGACAACAATTCATTTACTCATTGCTTGTCACTCTCACTACCAAAAGGTAAGTTCCAGGAAGGCAGGTGTTATATTGTTCACTGTCGAGTCACGAGCACCAGAACAGCGCCTAAGCAAGTAAGAGAAGTTACTCAGTAAATATTTCCTGTTCAGTTACTTCTTCCTATCAGTCATCTTTTCTAAGGAACCTTGCTTGCTTATATAATCTATCTACAATAGTATGAAACTCCCAATTTATTCTATTTTTTTAAGATTTATTTGAAAGGCAAAATGAGAGAGAGAGAGAGAGAGAGAGAGAGAGATAGGGATAGGTGAGGGATGGGGGACAGAATCTTCTATCTTCTGGTTCACTCCTCAAATGGATGCAATAGCCCAACAGGGCCAGGCCCAAGCCGAGAACACAGATCTCCATCCAGATCTCCTGCATAGGTGGCAGGGCCCAAGTACTTGGGCCAACTCCCACTGCCTTCCCACAACAGCAGCAACTTGGATCAGTACCAGAGCAGACGGGACTCTAATTGTTGCTGGGAGATGCTAATGTCTCAAGAAGCAGTTTAAACCATGGCACCATACCACCAGCCTCTATCATTTTAATAGGTACCACTTTGTGTTACTAGGATGTTTAAGAGCAATAGTACAAAAAGTCAGTAATTGACACAGTGCCTGCTATAGAGTGTATAACAATTATCAATTTAACAAACTACATTAAGTTATAAAGTCCACAAAAGACTTACCACTTGTCTTAAATGTAAAAAGACTTGTAGATAAGTGTCCCCTGAAACAGAGAGAAGTGTTTTTTGTTTTTTTGTTTTTTTTTTTTTTTTTTTTTTTTTTGGTGACACACACATAACACATGACTTCTCCAACCTCATTAAGACTAAAACCATGGTGAAAGTTTGCTTTTTTCTGTACCATTTAAAGACCTAGTGTGATTCCATGGCTAAAAATTAGGCAACTAGTATTGTTTCTAGGAAAAAAGTCTCATTTCTAAGCAAAGCAAGTTTTGAAATCTGCATAAACAATTTTCTCTATAAACATCTAGTATCCAGTTTCTTTCTCCTTTTTAAAACTTGAGAGGCATGAGAGACAGACAGAAACAAAAGGGTGGGGTGGAGAGGCAGACCTTGCTCCCATCTAGGGGTTTACTCCTGCCTGAAAGAGATGGAGTTGGGCTGAAGCGGAAGCTGGGAGCCAGGATTACAATCAAGGTCTCCCCCATTGGTGCCAGGGACCCAATGACTTGAGCAACCATGAACGCCTCCTAGGGTTTGCATCAGCAGGAGGCTGGAGTCAAGAGTTGTAGGCAGGAATCTTCACTAGCAGGCTGAAAGCTTGCTCCCTAGTCCCCAGTTTCATACATGACTGTGTCAATATATCCATACACAATAATATGCACTTATTTATTTTTCATGAAATGTATTGACTGTAAAACTTTAGCTTTTTGTTCAAGTACACTAAATGGTATAAAACTCTGAGAATGAGGCTCAAGCTTCCTGGGGTAAACATAAAAAAAAAAAAAATTGGTTACTAACAGACTGCACTATTTTTAAAAAAGGGGAAACCAACATGTCTGAGAATGACCTTTAATATTAGAATCCAGCATTGCATTTGCATTTCCAAGCAGTGGACAGAATAGGTGAGCAGAGAATGGACCAGTGAGCCAAGTGAAGACTTCACCAGATGGCAAGCCAAAGGACTCCCTTGAACTTGCAGGAATAAAACCTCCAGTTCAATCTTCGGCCTCTACACAGCATTCAAACTATTACATCCTGTGCTTATTTTTTTTTCAAGTATGAAAGGCAGAATTCATCCCCCCTCCACAGACTCTTTCCAAAGGCAGGGAAGGGGAAAGGAATGACAGCATCTGCATAAAGCACAGAGAAGGAACCCAATGAAGGAAAGGTAGCTGGCTCCGTGCTAGGGAAGGGCGAACAGCAGCCCAGGCACAAGGCCAGTTCTGCACAGCCAGTGAGCCGAGCGTGATTTTTACACGGTCGAGGAGCTGTGAATACAATACAAAGAGAGGGACAGAACCACGTGGCCCAGGGAGCCTGCAGTGCTTCCTAGGTGGATCTTCACAGGAAGTGTTTGCTGCCCCCTGCTCTAGAAAGTCTGGCTCGTGGGCCACACACTCGCGTTCCAGGTGAAAACTGGCCGAGGGCCCCCGGAGGGAAGCTGGTTTCACTGAGGCCTAGAACTGTTCACAGGAGGAAGCATACCTAAGATGCAGAGTTTTAAACATCTCTTAGCTAATACTGCATTTCTAGCTAATGTTTCAACTTTTGCTTTTGATGTCTGGTCCTTGTTTTGTAAAGCAGAACACTGTCAATACTATGAAAATAGCTTCTTAAAACATTCTTCCAGAATGAGAGAGATTCATAATAATATTACCTATTTTATGTCAACATTATGTCAACATTTAATTTATAATTCAAAATATTTCAATTATCCTCAGTCCATCCTGGACTACACGGGCTATAAGGAACAGGGCACTTACAGCTTCTGATCTTTAAAATAAAATGGGATGCAGCAGAAAACTTTTAGACTCTTACTCCAGAGTTTCCAACACTTAGGAAAAAAAAAAAAGCCACCCTTCCAAATGACTATCTTTTTTTGAGGCAGAACTAAAAACTAGTACAACACTGCCTGTACACTTCAAACTACTCAAATATTGAGAACACACCAATCTGAGTGCTTTTTGCATAAAGGTTTTTCCCTGAGCCCCATTAACAGTGACACTTCTGAGATCCAGCCAGTCCCTAGCCCACTCCTATTCAGCATGCTTACTAGAAACAGCAAAGGTACTTACACCACAGATGTGACATTGTTAGCCAGAGAACTTTCATAGTACGGGATACCTTTGCTGATTACCACGCTGATTTGGCCGCCCAAAATATTTGACACTACTCCTGCATGCACACCAGCCATGCACAGTGGCGAGGACTTGGGGAAGGGAAAAACAAAAGATTAGGTTTTAATTATCTTTGCCTAATTAAGAAAGAAAATACTTCTACTTTCCTCAAGACTTCTGTGGATTTGGGCAGTTTTCTCATAAATATATAGTACTGGTGCTCTAACAGAACAGAATTTTAGCAGAAGAGAAAGAATAAAGCATTACATGTTGCTAAAAAGAAATAATTTCTAAAAGCAAGATTATATATATACAATAGATACATGTCTCACTGTTCTGGAGTTTACTTTTCTTTAAAGTTATAACATTAAAATAAGTCTCTCTGCAACTCACATCTCTGTATCCATGAGGGATTGTTCCAGATATCTCAGCAAAAGGAAGCAGACAACCAGCTGGGCAGTACTTGCTGTGGAATGAAAACAAGTGAAAGGTTATATTAGGGTGTACTTTCTAGGGAAAAACATCAAGACACATTCATATGTATTCCTCAGCTCAATGCAAATACTATAATATCACAACCCTGAAATAACTAACATTTTTTTTTTTGTTTTAAGATTTGTTTATTTGAGAGGCAGAGCTACAGAGAGAGGGAGAGACACAGAGAGAGGTTTTCCATCCACTGGTTCACTTCCCAAATGGCTGGGGCTGGGTGATCTGAAGCCAGGAACCAGGGGCTTCTTCCAGGTCTCCTGCATGGGTGCAGGGCCCAAGCACTTAGGCCACCCTCCACTGCTTTCCCAGGCCATCAGTAGGTAGCTGGATCAGAAGTGGAGCAGATGACTTGAACCAGCACCCATATGGGATACCAGCACCGCAGGTAGAGACTTAACCTACTATGCCACAGCGCCGACCCCAGTAACTAACACTCCTAAAAAGACTTTTCAGATATTTTTCTATTGCTCCAAATATAAGCACAAAGGCAATACAAGTTCCATGTGGTGGCAGGGAACCAATTATATGAATCATCACTGTTGCCTCCCCAGGGTCTGCACAGTAGAAAGCTCAAGTCAGGGGCTAGAGCTGGGAACTGAACCCAGGTACAATACTATGAGACACAGGCATTTTGATCATTAGGTTAAATGCTCATTCCCTAGTATGCAGTTTCAAACATGACTGCGTGAAGTCCATATAAAATAATGTGTACTTATTTCTTTTTGTGAAAAACACTGACTCCTAAACTCTTACAACTTTTGCTTTGGGTGAGTCTACACTAAAAGACATTATCATCATTACACATGCTAACACTTTTTCACCTGTGTTATTTACAAAATTTTTCTCATTTTGCAGTTGTTTTATTTACTTCATAATGAATGGTAGACATATTTCCACTTTAAGATCATCTATTCGTTATACCTAATAGCTACATGATATTCTATTTTTGGACAAACAATGTAAGATCTATTCATTATATTTAATAGCTGTGTGATATTCTACTCTGTAGATAAGTGATAGTACATTCTACCAACCTTCTATTGATCAAATTGCAGTTGCATTAAAAGAAGCCTGGCATTCATTCCTTTATTCATTTGCTCACTCATCTACTCAACACAAAGTCATGTTTTTGTGTCTCTTAACAAGGGAGATATATTCGCAGAAATTAATCCTTAGACAAATTCATCATTGTGTGGACATCACTGAGTGTACTACACAAACCCAGATGGCATAGGAGACTTAACACCAGGGCTATAAGGTATAATGTATTGCTCCTAGGCTACCAACCTGTATAGTATGTTACTGCACTGAACACTGTCACAATGGCTAGTTTCTGTGTATCTCAGCACAGAAAAGAGACAGGAGAAACACAGTATAAAAAGATTTTTAGGGGCTGGCGCTGTGGCGTAACAGGTAAAGCCACCACCTGCAGTGCCAGCATCCCATACGGGCGCCAGTTAAAGTCCTGGCTGCTCCACTTCTGATCCAGCTCTCTGCTATGGCTTGGGAAGGCAGCAGAAGATGGCCCACGTCCTTGGGCCCCTGCACCCATGTGGGAAGACCCAGAGGAAGCTCCTGGCTTTGGATCAGCACAGCTCCACCATTGCAGCCAATTGGGGAGTGAACCAGCAGATGGAAGATCTTCTCTCTTTCTCTCTTACTTTCAAGTAAAACAAATAAATCTTTAAAAAAAAAAAAAAGACTTTCAACATAGTCCACCTGTAGAGAGGAACTCCCAGGAAGGGAGTTGCAGTACTGGAAGCTGATCTGGGTGAGTGAGCGGTGAATGAATGTGAGGCCTAGGGCATTACTGGACATGGCCACAGACTTCATAAACAACGTACACTCAGGCTACACTGAATCTGTTCAAATATTTTTCTTCAGTAAGAAAGAAACCTTTGTTTAATGTCACTTTCTCACCTTACAAAACTTTTAAACTGTTTGAACTTTGTGACTCTCTTGTAGTAACACCCAGCTTAAAATATTAGCACACTGTACAGCTCTACAGAAATATTTTTATATCCTTACCCTAAAGCTTTTTCCTATTTATTTTTAACTTTCTAAAATTTTTTTTTCTAAAAACTAAGATTCAAGCCCCTGCATTAGTCTCAGCCTGCACAGGATGATGATCGTCAGTGTCACTTCTGCTCCCGCACCTCATCCCGCTAGGTCTCCAGGGCAGTGGCATGCCTGGAGATGTCACCTCCTGTGACCACAAGGACTCTTCTGAATACCCCACACAGGATCTGCCCAGGGCTCTTCTTGAGGACATGCCACTCTTTTCAGAAACGTGTCCACGGTGGTTTTCTTGGTGTGTTTTTTTTTCATCACAGATTTGCTTCTAAGTAGATAGTGCACCACAAAAATCCCTCTAAGGAAAACCTTTCCACATGCTGGTGTATGTTTTGAAACTCTGTAAGGAGCTTGTGGATGTCTGTAGAAGCTTCTGCTAAACTCCTCACTGAATTTTCTAGCGGTTCTTCCTCTTTTTCTTCTCCTGCAGTGTCTTTTTCTCTTGCTTCTTCTGCAGCCCCGAGTTCACTAGGTGATAGGAATGTTTCAGGTCTATTACGATCTCAAGGGACTCCTGTGGTATATACAGTCCGGCACTGATGGAAACGCTACCATGCAGTACAGCACTGTACTAGAATGTTTTATTATGTTGTCTGCTGAGTGTTGGGCTGTGTGGACACTGGGTTTGCAAAGGTCAAACAAACAAACGTAGCCCCTGCCCTCGTTGAATTTACATTCCAGTGGTGGAAGAGACATTAAACCAATACTTCCATAAATAATTAGATTTCAGTTCTGTGATGAAGAAAAGGCACTGTGAAATAACCGGGAAAGATCTAACCTAATAAAAGTTAATATAAACACTTAGTAGGCTTATTGTGTGCCAGGCAGCATCCTAAGGGCTTCAGGAAAGTCACACAAGAACCCTATATGCCAGGTACTGTTACCATCTTCTCTTTAAAGATAAGCAAACTGAGGAACTGTGTGCCCAGGGCACACAGCTGGCAAGCAGTGGGAGGGCTCCAGAGTCTGCGCCCTTGCAAAGCAGGGCTGTGGACTGCCTCAGCCAGGGGACGGGACCGTGAGGTAGGGAAGCCCAGCAGTGTGCTGAGGGCACACTGAACAAGCAGAGGAACGTGCAGCAATCACTAGGAAGGGCACACCCTGCAGCACAATGGCCTGCTCTGTGAGTGCAGGTGCTCAGTGCAGAGGCCAGGCCACAATGAGCAAAGGGAGAGGAGCAAAAGGGTACACAGGGGACAGATCACACAGACAACGGCATCGAGTCTAGAATATATTTCCAAGTAAAAAGAGGAAGGCAGAAAGAGATTGACAGTTTACATAAATTTTTTTTTTAAAGATTTATCCATCTTTTTGAAAGGCAGAGGGAGTAAGAGTAGGGAGAGAGGGGGGAGAGGGGAAAGGGGGGGAAGAGAAGGGGGAGGGAGGAGAGAGGGGGGAGAGAGGGGGGAGGGAAAGAGAATCTTCCATCTGCTGGTCGATTCCCCAAATGGCCACAAAGGCCTAGGCTGGGCAGATCCAAAGCCAGGAGCTAGGAGCCTCCTCTGGGTCTCCCATGTGGGTGCAGGGGCCCAAGGCCCTGGGCCATCCTCTGCTGCTTTCCCAGGCACACCAGCAGAAATCCAAATCAGAAACAGAACAGCTAGAATCCAAAACTGTGCCCATATGGGATGCCACCACTACAAGCAGAGGTTCAACCACTCCATCACGGTGCAGGCCCCGCTCACCCCCCTTCATATTTCTAATAAAGGTTATTCTGGCTCCTGGGAAACAAGAGAAGGTGAGGGATCATGAGCAGAAGCTGCGACAGTTAAGCAGATACAGATCAGATTTGGGCGATGGAGCCCAGAGAGGAGGATGAGGAATCTGGATCCTCCAGCAGGGTCATCCTTGCTGAGCAAAGCACCTATCAAATGCAAGAGAGGGCACACTTGCCACAGACAGAACCATTCTTACAGACAAAACTGAGCTTCTGTAGGGAGGAGAAACAAGCTGGGAGGAGGCTGAAACATGAGAATGATTTTGCCAAGAGGAGAAAAATTCCAGGAAAGTTCAGAGCTCAGAGCAGGGTAAATAATCCAGAATAATTTTAACATGGAAGTAGATGAAACAAGACTGGAAGAATGGTCCAAGGACTCCTCGTGAAGGACTCTGAAGACCACACTGAAGAGTGGGCAACTTTTTATGACCATAAGGAGTCCCTAAGATGTATCAGCAGGGAAATGTTCACATATCTAGTTTAGAAAACAACTTGGCAGGGGTGTGAGTGGCAGAACAAAGTCAGAAGAGATCAGAAATGGGAAATCAACTAGAAGCTAATCCTAGTCCAGGCAAGAGACAAAGTGATAAAGTAGACAGACAGTAGAAATGCTACTTGGGAAAGAATACCTAAGAATCCCCTAATAGCCTAAACCTTCCATTTTCCTTTTCCTAGAAAAAAGACAGCTTTTCTATTTGTTAGCTAGCAGCATATATTGAAGCATATTAAAATTATACTTTGAAGATCTAAGTGTTACAATTATAGAAAAATTTAAATATGGCAATAATTAAATGATTTTATGTAAACTATTTGAGTCATGGAATAATGATTATGTGTCATATATTACACAATAATCCTAAGTAGATACAGAATGAATATGAATATTATTTAAGCAAAATGGGGGAGGGGGCAAAAATATGCTCATACCTGAACTCAGGCTCCAAAAAATTGGATGCAGTGTCCAAACAAGTAATTAGATCTAGAAAAACAAAAACAAAACACTAATTCAGTAATGCACAAATTCACTCTTGCTAAAACACCAAATGTCTCAGAATCCCAAAATGTATTGCCCTAAATTTCAAAATCTCCAAACAGCATTTTTTGTTAATCAAGCTTTCTGATTTTAACTATCTTGATTTGTGGCACTATGTCTCCTCAACACACTTGGACTACTATGTCACCTGAGGAAGTCACATACCACATACACAGAACATACACAGATAAGGAAAGCCTGGTAGTGGCTTCTGTAAAAAGAGGTGTTGATTCTGCGGTTCCAAATGCTACACAGAATTTGCTCTCTGCATAGGACCAGTGGCAGCACCATCTTCTTGGAATTTACTAGAAATTTAATTTTTTTTCTTTAAAAATATAATTATTGATTTACTTATTTGAGGAGCAGAGTGAAAGGGAGAGAAGGAGGGACAGGGAAAGATCCTCCATTTGCCAGTTCCCTCCCCAGATGGCCAAAACTGCCAAGGATCAGCAGGGTGAAACCAGGAGCTAGTAACTCCCTCCTGGTCTACCATACAGGTGTCAGGGTCCCAAGTACTTGGGCCATCTTTCACTGCCTCCCTAGGTTCATTAGCAAGAAACTAGATCAGAAGAAGAGCAGCTGGGACTCAAACCAGCACTCAGACACAGGATCCTGCATTGCAAGCAATGGCTTAACCCACTGTGCCACAATGCAGGCCCTAGAAATTCAAATTCTTGAGCCCCATCCAGACTCACACAATCTCTGGAGACAGGGCCTGGAAGTTTGTTTTTAACAAGCCCTTCCAGTAATTCTTAAATACAATGAAGTTAGAAAAGCACCGCTCTATAGAGAAAATAATTTTTTTTTTTGACAGGCAGAGTTAGTGAGAGAGAGAGAGAAAGAAAGGTCTTCCTTCCATTGGTTCACCCCCCCAAATGGCCGCTATGGCCAGCGCCCTGCACCGATCCAAAGCCAGGTGCTTTCTCACGGTCTCCCACGGGGTGCAGGGCCCAAGCACTCGGGCTATCCTCCACTGCCTTCTCGGGCCACAGCAGAGAACTGGCCTGGAAGAGGAGCAACCAGGACAGAACCAGTGCCCCAACCAGGATGAGAACCCGGGGTGCCGGCGCTGCAGGAGGAGGATTAGCCAAGTGAGCCGTGGCACCGACCAAGAGAAAACAAATTTTAAAATTTAATATACTCTGTCTAGAAGTCAATACATCTGAGTGTTAACCTGCCTCTAAGACCTAGTTCTTAGGCTACAAAAAAGGTAGCTTTTGATGAAAACACATTTTAATGGTTTCTTTCCACTCTCAAGACAGAAAGCAAAGCTCTCAACACAGCCTGTAGAGTCCTGTAGTGCCCAGCCCACCTCAGTCTCTCATCTTGTCCTGGGCCACCTTGGCTTCTCATCACTCTACCTTTCTTGTCCCCCTGGTAATAGCTACTGGCTTGGCCTGCAAGGCCTTTCCACTACCTGTTAGCCTAGGATTCCCCTCTATGATCTCAGCTTTAAAGAGCTGCCTGCTTGGGGCCGGCGCTGTGGCACAGTGGGTTAAATGCCCTGGCCTGCAGTGCCGGCATCCCATATGGGTGCCGGTTTGAGACCTGGCTGCTCCACTTCTGATCCAGTTCTCTGCTATTGCCTGGGAAAACAGTGGAAGGTGGCCCAAGTCCTTGGGCCCCTGCACCCGCATGGGAGACCTGAAGGAGGCTCCTGGCTTCGGATCGGTGCAGCTCCAGCCGTTGCAGCCAGTTAGGGAGTAAGTCAGCAAATAAAGATTTCTCTTTCTCTCTCTCTGCCTCTCTTCTCTGTGTAACTCTGACTTCAAATAAATAATTTTTTTTTTTTAAAGAGTTGCCTGCTTACAGAAGCTGGCCTTGACGTTTGCAAGTTAAGGGTCACACAACAGGCACTTAAGTTTGGTTTGTTTTAACAAATGAATGGCTATTATGTTCTCACAGTAACACGTTTTATGTAAGACTGATTTTTGATGTGATTATAAAATTATAAGCAACACTGTTCTATAATGCCTGGTTCCTGGACAGAGGCTGAGGCTGTGTCGTCCACTCCGTATTGCCAGCAATCAGTGTGAATGTTTTACAGGAGGCTTTCAATGAACATTTATTAAATCAATGGAAGAATAAAGTTTCTGTTTGTTGGCATGTTTGCCAAGTCCTGTCATTTACTAACCCATAGGGAGGGAAACCTGGAAGAAGACACAAGAGCAATCACAATGCTTGGCTGGAAAACTGCATTGCAGGGGGAGGGGGGAGCAGGAGAGACACACACTGATAGTGACAGCAACCAGCACGCTTCCGCAGGGCTGGCATCCCAGGTGGGCGCCAGTTCGAGACCCAGCTGCTCCACTTCCAATTCAGCTCTCTGCTGCGGCCTGGGAAAGCAGTAGAAGATGGCCCAAGTGCTTGGACACCTGCACCCATGTGGGAGACCCAGAAGAAGCTCCAGGCTCCTAGCTTTGGATCAGCTCAACTCTGGCTATTTGGGAAGTGAACCAGCAGATGGAAGATCTCTCTCTGCCTCTGCCTCTCTGTAACTCTGCCTTTCAAATAAATAAATCAATCTTTAAAAAAAATTTAAGAGACTTTGTGTTTATCATCAAGCTGAAATGAATCTCAAAGAACTAGAACATAGTAACTGTGCTACATCAATAGGAAAGCAGTATTTTGAGAACAGTTATACAGGTTAGTAGCTACAAGTAATGGGCATTTGAATGATGCTCAGGTTAATTTTGTGCTTTAGGAGTTTACAAGGATACATGCCTGGACTAGTACTATTTCACTAGTACTAGTTGACCAACTGGGAAACACAAACAAATGGAATTACCTTTATTCTGGTTATTCCTGTCAATCTTTGTAAAGCATCAAGGAGAATCAATTTTCCACTTTCCTATTCCACGAAAAGCATTTCCAACGTCCAAGATTTATGGTCTGGGATGAAAAGGGACCTGTGTGGTCCAACACGGCAGTCAAGCCACAAGGAAAGTGCCAGCTGGCCTCAGTACCTTCAGGCCACAGGCCAGAAAGCTGGTCAATTATGAACACATTCAATCAGAACAGGACTCTGGTTCTAAGTTCATGCACTGCTGAAACTCCACAATACGACATGCAACTGTACAACTGACTGGCTTGTTCTCAATTTCCATGGAGGCTCAAAACAGGATGAAGGAAGACAATAAGAATTCAAAACAAGCAGCTACAAGGAAAGCCAGGAAGACTGAAGATAGAGAAAGTGGCAAGTACAGAATTGACATTTACAACTCCATGAAGGCAAAGGAAACAAACTTAGCAGAGAATTAAGAAGTGTAAAAATGGGTCTTGAGAGTAAACAGCCATCCAGAAAACTATCACTATTACAAGGATCCCAGAAAATAAGAACACAGTCCGAATAAGAGAAACACATCTCAGAAAAAACCATCTACCTCAGAGACTTCTGACAGCCATTTTTAAGAATATAATCAGTGGGATAGAATCAAGAGTCTAGAAATAAATCCTCAAATTTATAGTCAACTGATTTCCAAAAAGGGTGTCAAGATAATTCAGATAGGGGAAGAATAGTGTTTTTAAACACATGATGCTGGGATAAATGGAAACTCGCAAGCAAAGCACAGAAATTGGACCTTTACACTTCATCCCAGATTAAAAAATTAACTCAAAGCAGATCTAAATATAAGAGCTGAAAATATTTAAAAAATTAAGAAAATATAGGAGTAAATGATGACCTTGGAGTAAGTAGTGGTTTCTTAGATTTGACACCAAAGGTATAAACAGCCAACTAAAACTAAATAAACTCAAGTTTATCAAAATTAAATCTTCAGTGCTTCAAATGATATTATCATGAAAGAAAAAATCCTGTAGAAAATATTTGCAAATTATAGATCTGGTAAAGGTCTACTATTCAGAATATATACACAATATTGTGATGGGACATTTAAAAGACAAATTACCCAATTTAAAAATGTGCAAAGAATCTGAACAGACATTTCTCCAAAGAAGATACACAAACAGGGGCCAGCATTGTGCTGCAGCAGGTTAAGCTGTTGCCTGCAACAACACCGGCATCCCATATGAGAGCGCCAATTTGGTCCTGGCTGCTCCATTCCAATTCAGTTCCCACTAATGTGCCCAGGAAAGCAGCAGAAAATGGCCCAAATGCTTGGGCCCCTATCACCCAAGTGAGAGACATGGATGGAGTTCTAGGCTCCTGATTTGAGCCTGGCCCAGCTCCAGCTCTTTGCAGCCACTGGGTAGTGAACCAGCAGATAGAAGATCTCTTTGTGTCTCTTCCTCTATGTCACTTTGCCTTTCAAATAAATTTTAAAATCTTAATGCAAGGACATACAAATGGTCAATAAGCACATGGAAGATATTCAACATCATTAGCCAACAGGGAAATGCAAATCAAAATTACAATGAGATATCACTGTAATAAGACAGCAACACTCAAGACAGACAGAATTAGCTAGAATATGGAGAAATTAGAATTCTTATAAGAAATTAAACATAATTAAACATATAATTATGAGTCTGCATATAACTCAGAAATTCCATTTCTAGATATTCAAACAATGGAATGTTCTTTGGCCAGAAAAAGGAATGAAGTACTGATATGAGCCACAACAAGGATGGACATTGAAAACATGCTAAGGGAAAGACAGTCATGAAAAGACCACATATTATACAATTCACTTACATAAAATGTCAGCAATAAGTATCAAGATGAAAAAGATTAGTGGTTACCTAGGACTAGAGGGGATCAGGAGCTGTGAAATGGTAAGTGGCTGCTATTAACCATGGGGTTTCTTCTGAGGTGACAAAACATTCTAATATTGAATATGGTGATGACTTCACATCTGAATATCACAAATGTCAATGAATTATACACTTCAAGTAGGAGAACTGTATGGTGTGTGAGTATATCAATAAAACTGTTACAAAATTTTAGAATACAGAAAAATAAGCTATCATATAATAACAATTTTATTAATATACAGCACATCTGCAGTTATGAAAGAAACAGAATGTGGTAAAAGAGCCAGAGCTGGCAACTTAGTCATTAAACACATATTCAATAAGCACATATTGTTACCAGGTGTTGTTCTAGGCAGAGATGGAACAAAGAACAGTCAGACAAAAAAATCCCTGCACAAAGCCTAAGTACTCCCAGTGAGGTGAGGAGGAAAGAGAATTTTCAGTAAGAAAAATTTTCAGTGTGTGAGAACATGGAAGTACCTTAAAAAACAAAGAGTAAGGAAGCTAGGAAAAGTCAGGGTGCTGTCATTTTAAGTACAGCGATCAGGGTAGGCCTCAGCGAGGTGTCATCTGAATAAAACTCAAGTAGAGCAGGTGTGGCTCTGAGAACAGGCTGTGGAAATCACGGACGTCTGAGGAGGAGCATGTGCCAGAAGGAACAGGAGGACGAAAGGCAGAAGAGGTCAGACAGGCAATGGGAAGCTCAACCCCAGAGGGTCTCCCAGGTAAGGACAGCTGGTAGAATGAGATGGGAGCTTGATTTAAGACCACACGGACTGCTAGACTCAGAGTAGACTGAAGGGGAGGAAGAGGAGAAGCAAAGTCAGTGAGGAGTTTATCTACCATAACAGAGGTAGAAGTTGACAGTAACCTGAGCTAGCACGATAGTAATGGAGCCACTCTGATATAATCAGATTCTGTACATGTGTATCCGAGTATATATTCAGGGAAGTGGCAGATGGATATGCATTTCAGAGAATGAGGAATTAATGCTAAATTTTCTGGATTGAGCAACTTAGAAGATGAAGTTATTTATATATAAAGTTCTTAGATTATAATAAAAATACTGGCAAAGCACTCAACTCTCATAATTATCATGCTGGATCCATTTTAACATGTCCTATAATATCAGAAAATCGATTATCTGTTCAAAGTGTAGGAAAGCAGGTAATTCACTATATTCTCTTTAAAAATAACATATTTTTTAAAAATTATTTCTTTGAAAAGGAGAGAAAGATTGATCTTCTATCTACTGGTTGACTCCTTAAATGTCCAAAACAGCTTGGACTGGGCCAGGTCACACTCAGTCTGGGTCTCCCGTGTGGGTGGCAGAGACCCAAGTACTTGAACTATCACAGGCTCTCTCCTAGGGTGCACATTAGCAGGAAGCTCGAATCAAGAATAAAGCCGGGACTTGAGAACAGGCACTACAATATGGGATGTGGGTATCCCAAGCAGCCCAACACCCACACGGAATTTGCCATATTCTTAACTAGGAGCCCCTGTGTAGGACATCTGGCAATTTTAATGAAGCACTTACTACACACCAAAGACTACAGCATATATGTCCCTGTACAAGGTAGTACACATGTGGCATGCTCTGTTTGGGTGCATTGGAAGACAGAATGGCAGCAGAAGTCATCAGCAGCCCTCGGGGGCTCTGCTGCAGCAGACTGGCATTCCCTCTTTTCCTGGTACAGCCTATATGGGATCAGCAACATCCTGGAATCTACTCTAGCTGTAAAAGCAGGGACTCACTCACAGGGGCTGTAACCATAACCCCTTTATAATGAGCTTTGATCTATCCCCATTAACTGCATTCCTTAATCCTGGGAAGTTTTCTAAAGCCCCAATCTCCAAATGAGGTTCTGAAGGCAGCTTAACAGGGCTGGGAGGAACAGCAGGAGAAAATCCAAAAAGGAAGCAACCCAACAACAGAATGGAGGATTTCAGGGTTTTCTTAGTAAACCCATAAACATCAAATTTCTAAGACAGCTCCAAATAGCAATACTACCATCTGCAATAATTGATACACATGAGTTTTTTTTTCCTTAAAAATTTATAATTTAAAAATTTTTCAACATATAACAATTAGAGCCTAGAGAACTTTAGAACTGATCCACAAAAAGTATTTACTCATGAAGCTTTAGAGTTGATCCAAACAAAATACTAGGAAGACAGAATATTTTATCCTAACAAATCAATTTTTAAACTCAGTTCATTGGACGGCCCTAGCACTTGAGTCCCTGTACCCATGTGGGAGACCCAGAAGAAGCTCCTGGCTTCAAATCAGTTCAGATCCAGCAGTTGCAGTGATCTGAGGAGTGAACTACCGGATGGAAGACCTCTTTGGCTCTGTAACTCTCTGCCTTTCAAATAAATAAAAATCTAAAAAAAAAAAAAAAAAGCGCTCATTGTTACTCTGTCAGAAATATTCTTACTTGAGAGACAGAATAAGAGTGCTGGGCTAGGCCAAAGGGAGGAACTCAATCAAGGTTTCCTGCATGGGATGACAGGAACCCAGCTTTTTTTTTTCCTCCCAGAAGCCTTTTAAGATATACAAACTTGTATTTTTACACTTTGTGTTTCTGCGTGGGTACAAACTGATGAGATCTTTACTAATTATATACTGAATCGATCTTCTGTATATAAAGATAATTGGAAATGAAAAAAAAAAAAACCTGGTGTTAAATTGGAAATGGCATAGAAAATTAATTTTTAAAAGAATATTATGTAGGATCTCTGTCTTTAATGTGCTGTACACTCTTATTTAATGCTATAACTAGTACTCCAACAGTATTTTTCTTTCACTTTGTGTTGCTAGATGGGGGCAAACTGTTGAAATCGTTACCTAATATATACTAAACTGATCTTCTGTATATAAAGAGAATTGAAAATGAATCATGATGTGATTGGAAGGGGAGAGGGAGCGGGAAAGGGGAGGGTTGTGGGTGGGAGTGAAGTTTTGGGAGGGGGAAGCCATTGTAACCCATAAGCTGTACTTTGGAAATTTATATTCATTAAATAAAAGTTTAATTAAAAAAAGATATACAAACTTCATGTATTTCGTAAACACAATTTTAGGAACACAGTGATTCTTCCCACCCTCTCTGCCCTCCCATCCTCATTCTCACCTCTTTCCCCTCTGATTCTTATTTTGTACTAAGATCTATTTTCAATCAACTTTATATACACAAGATTAACTCTATACTAAGTAAAGAATTCAACAAATAGTATAAAATTGTTCCTCAACAGTGGAGACAAGAGCTGTTCAGTCATAGCATTTCAAAATGTCAATTTCACTTCTATAGAATACTTTTTTTTTTTTTTTTTTGACAGGCAGAGTTAGAGAGAGAGAGAGAGAGAGAGAAAGGTCTTCCTTCCATTGTTGGTTCACCCCCCTCAATGGCCACTATGACCGGCGTGTTGCGCCAATCCGAAGCCAGGAGCCAGGTGTTTTCCTCCTGGTCTCCCATGCGGGTGCAGGGCCCAAGCACCTGGGCCATCCTCCACTGCCTTCCTGGGCCACAGCAGAGAGCTGGACTGGAAGAGGAGCAACCGGGACAGAACCCGGCGCCCCAACCGAGACTAGAACCGGGGTACCGGTGCTGCAGGCAGAGGATTAGCCGAGTGAGCTGTGGCACTGGCCAATGTACTCTATTAGTTACCCAAATCAGGGAGGACATATGGTATTTGTCCTTTTGGGACTCGCTTATTTCATTAAGTATATTTACCAGCTGCATCCATTTTATTGTAAATGACAAGATTTCATTTTTAACTGCTGTGTAGTATTCCACAGTGCACATACCCCATAATTTCTTTATCCAGTCTTCAGTTGATGGATATCTGAGAATCCAACTATTTGACCATCTCCTGCTGCCTCCCCAGGTTTGCCCTGGCAGAAGCTGGAATCAGGAACCAGAGCCAGGAATCAAACCCAGACACTCCAATGTGGGACATGGGCATCTTAACCACTAGGCCAAGTGCCCACTCCATAGAAATATTTTTGACTAAACACTATTTGACTTTGCAGATCTGTGAAATCTATTTTACATTTTTGTGTTCTTGAATGAACTGTGTTCTGTACCGTTTTATGTTCTTGACTGAAGAGAGATTTTCAATAGTGTCTAACTCCTCACCTAACAAAAGTGCAACACCACCTACATTAGCTCTAGGGTTTAATTTTTGCCCAGCTGAAGCCACTTACCTCTAAAGGAAGGGAAGCCTGAGGGCCTGTATTTATTCTTCTGCATGGAATCAGAAAAAAACTACTTCTAAGTTACTGTATTTAGTCCACAGAAATGAGAAAATGTAGGAAGACAATGTGTGCTGACAAATTCTTCTCCTTTACTTGCTTTAAAATTCCTTTTTCTTTTTTAAATAGAGAGAAAGGGAGATATAGGAAGGGTGAGAGAGGGAGGAATGGAGGGAGGGGGGAGGGAGGGGGAGAAGGAGAAGGAATGGGAACAGGAACGAATATCTTCCATCTTCTGGTTAACTCCCCAAACGGCTGCAACAGCTGGGGCTAGACCAGGCCAAATCCAGGAGCTTCATCCTAGTCTCCCATGGGGATGCAGAGGCCCAAGTACCTGGGCCTTATTTTGCTGCTCTCCCAGGCCCTTAGCAGGGAGCTGGATCAGAAGTGGAGCAGCCAGGACCGGAACAGGTGCCCATATGTAATACTGGCAGTGCAGGCAGAGGCTTAACCTTCTATGTCACAGCACTGGCCCCTAAAACGCTTTTTTAAAAAATTTTATTTGAAAGGCAGAGTTAGAGAGAGGCAGAGGCAGAAAGAGAGTGGAGCAGCCAGACTCAAACTGGCACCCATATGGGATGCTGGCACGGCAGGTGGCGCCTTTACCTGCTATGAGGCAATGCTGGCCTCCTAAGATTCTTTAAATAGTCAATTTCTCACAGCCTAAAGGAGCATGCAGTCTTGCTTTCCTAATTCTTACCTTGTCAGTAATGTTGCATTGTGGGTACCTGGATGGCTACTTTGTTCAAGTGCTAGAGGAGGTGGGATAAGACTGGTTTGGCTGATAAATTCTCCTGACAATATCACAGAGTTTTCTTAGGACTAATCTTGTTTCCATGATAGGAATCTGGCATTAGTCTGTATCAACTGCAATTTAAGAGAAATCTGCATATATTACACATAGTTTACTGTGATTCAGAATTAACATTTATTAAGTGCCAGATTCTATACTACATATTTTACCTCTCTTGTACATTCTTAGAGTAGAGGTTAACTGTTTATTTTTTTATTTATTTGAATGGCAGAGTTACAGAGACAGAATGAGAGACAGAGATAGATCTTCTATCTGCTGGTTCAATCCCCAAATGGCCACAACAGCCAAGACTGGGCCAGGCTAAAACCAGGAGCTTCATCCAGGTCTCTCACATGGGGGGCAGGGACCCAAGGACACGGGCTATCTTCCACTGTCTTCCAAGGCACATTAGTAGGGAGCTGGATTAGAAGTGGAGTAGCCAGGACACAAACTGGCACATGTGTAGGATGCTGGTGAGGCACGTGGCAGCTTAACCAGCTACACCACAATGCCTGCACCCACGAAGTTAACTCTTAGTATTACAACGCCACGTATGGGAGTGGAGTCCACAGTTGGAGCTCTTGGGAAAAATGTCCTCAGATGAAATTAAGTAATGCTTTCTTATGTACAATGTAGCATGGCTCGGTTGCCTAAGACAAACCATGCATTCAGAGAGGATATAAGCTACCCATGGTTAACCAGGTGAAATCAACCTCTCTCTATACTTAAATTCCTATATGTTGACAAGTGAATATAAGACATTAAGAGCCCAATTCTTTTGAGACCCACACAGTACCTAGGATACTAATACATTAGTATTTATCAACAGTGAAGGGGTTAGCTGCTGTATAGCAGACAGCACATTTTGGCATCCTTTCATAGCCTTCTTAATATACAAAAAAAGTGAAACACACTTAAAACACTTTTTAAAATCATTAAGGGGCTGGCATTGTGGCACAGAAAGCTAAGCCTGTATCTGTGATGCTGGCATCCCATATAGGAGCACTCTTTTGAGTCCCAGTTGCTCTGATTCCAGTCCAGCTCCCTGTGAATGTGCCTGGTAAGAAGCAGGTAATGGCTCAAGTGCTTGGGCACCTGCCACCCACATGGGATGCCCGGATGGAGATCCTGCCTCCTGGTTTTGGCCTGGATCAGGCACAATCGTTGTGGTCATTTAGTGACTGAACCAGCGGATGGAAGATCTCACTCTATCCCTCCCTCTCTGCTTCTCTGCCTTTGAAAAAAAAATAAAAAAATTAGAGTGCCATTCAGTTTGTTGTATGTCATTTTGGAATAAACTCTATCCCATATGCTAAACTGCTTCTTGTGAGGAACACTATCTTAACAGATTCTGTATTAATTTCACTTTCTCTACAAAACTGCTAATATTTTACTACCAGAACCCTTAAATTAAAAACTTGACACCAAAATGCAGGCATTTCTCTGTATGTTAGTTATATCATGTACACAAACACCATACATACTCATTTGTGAAAAATAAAGATGAATGCAAACTGAAACTTCACTAACAAAAATCATACTGATGAATTTAGCACTTTAATAGTTTAATGTTTGCCAGATGTAAAAAAAATTTATAATACAATATAAAAATTATAAATAGAAGCCTAGCTAAATGTACTTGAGACAAATTCAGTCCCATAAAATTACTGTACGTTTAAAGCAAACAACCTAAGAATGCACTCTATTTTCAAAAGCAGAAACATTCCATGCAGGGGAAAATAATCATAAAAATTTGGACTCTGACAAAGCAGTTCTCTACTCAGCCCTTGTATCAGTTACAAGTTTATGTAATCTGATTTAAGGAAGGAATGGAAAATATTTGCAAAAAATGTGGTTAAAAAGCGGAGCAATCTGAAAATTTATTAGTATTGGTGTTAGTTCTAAAAATATTCTATCATATAATAACAATAACCTTGTCAAATGAGAATATTTTCCAGGCTCAGCTGCTCAGAAGTCTTAAACACACTGTCATCAGATTCTAAGGAGTGGCAGGCAAAAAAAAAAAAATGAATATAAGTTTATGAGTTCCAATTAGGAGGGATGTTAATATCTGTACTGGATTTTATTCCATATGAAATTTTAACTTGTTTTCTATTTTTCCTCACAAAAATAAAAGCAGATTGACTATTACAAAATTCTGGACTTGTGAAAACTAAAGCAGTGAGGCCTGACGTTACCTGTGCAGTGATGATGTCACAGACTACAAAAATTTCAGGACTGCAACCTTCTACCAGTGTATGTACACACACAGCAATTACAGCACATTTAATAAATGCAGCCTTGAAAGACCAGAAGTTTCCAATGCAGGTGTGGATGTCTTCAGTTCACTTTTTTATAGCCAAATGACTAATAAATCATCATTCAGAATCCTAGAAATGTTGAATCCTTCATAGAAATTGGCCATTGCTGAACACAGATTCAAAAGTAGGAATTTAGATTATTTACCTATAAAGTTTATTTTATGTTTCACATCCTGTGGCAATTTCTAGGCAACTTCTGTTATTAAATTTACATTTTAAAAGTGAAAATGGGGGCCAGCACTGTGGTGCAGTAGATTAAGCCTCTGCCTGCAGTACTGGCAGCCCATATGGTGCCATTCAGCTCCCTGCTAAAGCACCTGGGAAAGCAGTGGAAGATAGCCCAACTACTTGGGCCCTTGTACCCATGTGGGAGACCCAGAAGAAGCTCCTGGCTTCATCCTGGTGCAGCCCCAACTATTACGGCTATTTGGAGAGTGAACCAGCATGGAATATTCTCTATCTCCACCCTTCAAATAAATAAATACATCTTAAAAAAAAAAGTAAAAATGTCAGCAGAATTTATTATTAAACTAGGTGAACTAGAGACTGAGTGGTAGATCCTGCTTGTCTCAGTGATCAGCAATACTTAAGACTCCACACAGAGCTCCTGAACAGTGGATGCTAACATTATGCCCAGGATTCCACAAAGGTCCAGCTACAGCTTCCATTTCTTAGAAAGTCCACTGGAATTTGATGGGATTATTCCAACTTGGAATAGAAATGCTAGTCCTCGCTGCAAGAGGTGGTTCACATTGACATGCATCTTTCCTTGCTACCCAAATAGGTAAATGGGAACTTTGTTGCTGGTAGATACAATTTTTGAAAAATTAGGGGAGAGCAGCAAGACAGCTGAATAGGAAGCAAGCACATTGATAGTCCGGGAAGACACAGGTTAATAAAAGTGGAGATACTGCAGGGTCAAGGAAGAGTAGGGGAAGAAACAGCAGAGGAAACTCTTCCGGAACTAGTGATTCACAGTGGACCTGTGTGGAGAGCATGTGAGCCCAAGTTCGGGACACCAGCGGCAGACTCAACACACCAGCGCTGGAACGCGGGGTGAGCCGAACCTCAATAGCCCGAGACACCAGCGGGCAAGCGGAAAGAGGAGACTAGAGGGAACGAGGCTTGAAACTCCGTGGGGAGAAGTTCACCAGGCTAACTAGAAGAGAGAGAGGAAAAAAAAAAAGTGACCGATACAGACACGAGTTTCTCTCTCTCCGCTCACCCCTCAAAGGCGAGCAAGACAAAGAGCAGGCGGCATTTTGGACATACGTCATAAGCAGGGCGACCTCAGGTCTGCACCAGCCCTGAGCCTAGCAGAAAAGCTGACTCTGGGGGGAGGGGTGAAATAACAGGAGATAAGGATCTAACTTGGCAACCCAGTGGGAGACTGCAGGAGAATTGGAGCCCACACTGAGGGCAGCACAGATTCCCTGTGTGGTCCTTGGGAAAGAGCTTCCAATCTCTGGCTCCTGTGGGTATATTATTCTCCTGCTAACTACCTCCAATTACTTTCAGCAGTGTGGAATTACTTCCCTTTTGAATCAAAAAAAAAAAAAAAAAAAAAGAAAAAGAAAGAGAGATTTACCACGCCTAACTGGGAGTGTCATCTTTGACACACCCTCAACCCTGAGGAATCAAACACAGCTCTCAGGCCACACTCATCTCAAGCCTCTAAGGCTCCACCGAAAGAAGACAGTCCACTTAATATAGAGCCATAGTGTAACAAGAAAAACACCACAGTGAAGAAACCAAGTATCTCCAACATGCCAAACAACAAAGGCAAAAATCGAGGTAACAAGAACAAGGAAGACACTATGACGCCCCCAAATGAAAAATACACCTCAATTCAAGATTATGAAGACGATGAGATAGAAGAAATGCAAGAAGCGGATCTCAAAAAATTGATAAGAACATTAAGAAGTTCTCAAAAACAAATTCTTGAACTACAGAAATCCTTAATGGACAAGATAGAAAATCTCTCACATGAAATTGAAATATTAAGGAGGAATCAAAATGAAATGAAACAACTAGTAGAACAAGAAACTGTGATAGTGATGAGAAACCATAATGAAATGAAGAATTCAATAGATCAAATGACAAACACATTAGAGAGCCTTAAAAACAGAATGGGCGAAGCAGAAGAGAGAATATCAGACTTAGAAGACAGAGAACAGGAAAGGAAACAGGCAAACCAAAGAAAAGAAGAAGAAATTAGAAATCTAAAAAATATTGTCGGGAATCTACAGGATACTCTTAAAAAACCCAACATTCGGGTTCTAGGAGTTCCTGAAGGCATGGAGAGGGAGAAAGGATTAGAAGGCATTTTCAGTGAGATACTAGCAGAAAATTTCCCAGGTTGGGAGAAGGACAGAGGCATCTTAGTACAGGAAGCTTATAGAACCCCTAATAAACATGACCAAAAGAGATCCTCACCACGACATGTTGTAATCAAACTCACCACAGTGAAACATAAAGAAAAGATCCTAAAATGTGCAAGAGAGAAACGTCAGATTACTCTTAGAGGATCTCCAATTAGACTCACAGCAGACTTCTCATCAGAAACCCTACAAGCTAGAAGGGAATGGCGAGACATAGCCCAGGTACTAAGAGAGAAAAACTGCCAGCCCAGAATATTATATCCTGCAAAGCTCTCATTTGTGAATGAAGGTGAAATTAAGACTTTTCATAGCAAACAGAAACTGAAAGAATTTGTTGCCACTCGTCCTGCCCTGCAAAAGAAGTTTAAAGATGTATTACACACAGAAACACAGAAACATGGTCACCAATATGAAAGAAGGTAAAGGAAGGAAACCTCACAGCAAAAGATCACAGGAAGCTCAATTTCTCTTTGACATAGAATTAAACTTTGATGCTCTGTTAAAGCAATGTGTTAATCTATTATGTTCTCTTGATGTCTGTTACATTCTAATTGTTCAAAAACAGCTGAATTTTTATTAAGAGCTATGGGTTATTTAAATATGTGCTTATTTTCAAAGATTTGAATAATCACCTTGTAACAATGATCAAATTTGGTCTATGTTACGTCATGATTTTAAGGAATCTTATTTCAACCAGATATTTTGGATTTTGAGCCTTCTTGGCATTCTTGACAGGCATTCAAAAAATCAAAGTTTCAAACAAGCTGGACTCTAAAATTTCCAGTAAATCCTGGACTTTGGTTTTTCCAGTTTGGGCCCAACTGAAAAAAATCGAAGGACCTATGTCTCTCATCTTATAGAGACACTAACTAATCAGGCTATTTGGATTATATTAGAAGTACTGTCAAGATGTGATGTGGTACCAAACTTTAAGTTTCTATAATGGAAAATGCTATTAATACAAATGTTTGAGAATTAAAAAGTCTAATGATTTTGTGTTACTAGACATGATAGTTATCTTAATGAGAAAGCCCCAGAGGCCTAAGGGGTTAAATACTTGTAACATCCTACAGGCGCTTTCAAAAATACTGTGAAGTAAGCAAGTGCCTCTTGTTGGTTGATGAGTTTATAATTTTAAACATGGCGACTTAAAGTCTTTTGTCATCCACAGTTATATATGATTTGCTGCTCATAAAACTAAAGTGTTGTTGGTTCTGTGTTTAGCTGTCCTCCTATAGGTTCCTATGGACTTTTTCCAGCCACTTCTATTGTATTCAGTACTTTGGGATGGCTCTGTAAACCGATGAAGCCAATACTGTATTAACAGTACCAACTGAGAGAAAGTATGGTTAACTGAGGTTACTAAAAACAAAAAAGATTTCAAATCAATTGGCAATCTACAAAAAGAGTTAAAGATTTTAAAAGCTATCATTAAAATTGCTATATTGGTCTATTATGCTATGTTATATGTGTGTACATATTGTATGTCCACATGGGAAAATTTTATTAAGAGTTTTATTTTAATTGGCTTATAGATTAGATTGTCCATAAATTTAAGCTGCTAAATTTAATCAAAGATACATTTTAATTCGTGTGACCTGAATCTGTGTATCATATGTTTTAAACTTGTTGGTAGAAAGAAACTAAAAACATTTTATATAGTTGTGCTTAAGTTTACCAGTTAAACAAACTACACCATGTTAGATATTTAAGAGGTGTTTCCAAACACATGATTCTTAAAATTTATAGAAGGCATTAGACCTTCTGGTAAATGTTTTCTTAAGTTCTTATCTAATGGTTGAAACTATTTGCTAAGTATTCATGTAATATTGCTATTGTCAGCAAGCAATCTAGGACTTGCTCCCTCATTTCTCTATTCTAAACCCAACTTCTTCTTTTATTTCTCTATTCTCCTCAAGGTAGGAAACTAATTCTATTATGAAGGAATCTGTAGGACGCACAATTTAATCTTTAGACCTTATAAAAGAGATGGCTAACATTTTTCTGTAATAGCATAGCCAAAATAAGAACTTCAATAATAATCTCATAGCTAGATTTACTTCGCCATCAGCAAAGTATACAGTAAGTAGAAAAAAACCTCCCTTTCAGACCAAAGGGAAAGAAAGTTTTAAAGTGAGAATATAATTTTCCTCATGGGCATTGTCTACCTTAGAAAAACTACTACAGAACATGACTGTGACTATAGACTTGTAGTTCAGGCCACCGAAGATTAGAGATGGGACATGGGCACTCCCTTGACTTGCATCCTCTGGTCTGCTTTAACACAAACCAGGAGGAAAAGAAAGCTAGGCATCAGAAGCAATGGGTGGCAGGCCTATTAATGGCTGATCTGTACAGTGATCTGCCCTCAAGGAGACCCAACAGGCCAGTCCACTGCAGTGGCTTTCAATGTGGTAAGCCTGGGCTTCAGCAGAAGTCAGCTTGTGAAGAGCCCTGGCAGCTCTGCCAAGAGTTGGATCGCTGGAAATGGACCTGCCCTGGAGTCAAAGGATGCCCAGGTCAGAGCCACAGATCTTATTGGCTCTAAGCTGAAAAGCCCTTCACTCAGCCCAACTTCCAAAGTGACCACTGCAGCTGAGGGGATGGCCAAGTAGGGTCAGCAACATTGCAGGCAGAACTGTAAATTTCTTGTTAGAGATGCCCCCTGCCTTTACCTAGCCAGCTCTCCTCCCAGGCCAGCCAAGTAATGAAAGTCAACAGAGTGCCTTCCCCTAGGAGGTTCACACCTCCCTTAGGATATACCCCATGTGAAGAGATAGATAGGTCTGGGCCTCTTAACTTACAAGGCCTAAAGCCCAGCAGATTATTACCAAGCCCCTTCTGTCAGGTTCTATTTGCCTCTCAATCAGAAAACTTAATTGTAGCTTTGACAGCACCTTTCTTAGCTCCTCTAATAATGACTCTGTCCTTTGTTCTAGACCCTGTCTAGTGCACTTGGCCTCATTCCCTTGTAATCATAACCTCTATTCTACCACCAATGGCTCTACTCCCAACCTGTGTATACTGATAGTCCTCTTCCCCACTTAATGCTATAAACCTGGTAAATGCCACTCTTAGGATCATTGGTTACTATCCTCACTCTGTCTTTTATGACCTTGTCTAAATATGATCAGAGTCGACAAACTTGGAAGGCTTCCATAGCCTTGGCAACTCATGACAACAGCCTAGGGTGGTTACTGGCACCATAAACTAGAGTGTCAATTTGTTGGGTCAACAACAGGAGTCACTGTGCACTTGCTCCTCATGTGGAATCTCTGTCCTTAATGTGCTGTACATTTTGATTTAATGCTATAACTAGTACTCAAACAGTATGTTTCACTTTGTGTTGCTATGTGGGTGCAAACTGTTGAAATCTTAATATATACTAAATTGATCTTCTGTATATAAAGAGAATTGAAAATGAATCGCGATGTGAATGGAAGGGGAGAGGGAGCGGGAGAGGGGAGGGTTGCGGGTGGGAGGGAAGTTATGGGAGGGGGAAGCCATTGTAATCCATAAGCTGTACACTGGAAATTTATATTCATTAAATAAAAGTTAAAAAAAAGATACTATAATAAAAAAAAAGAAAAAGAAAAATTAGGTTTACAAGTGAAAATCAAGAGCTAACTAATAATGGAACAGGCTGGAAAGTACTGCTCAAAGATCAATGACAACAAGGAGGATAAAAAGCTATAAATTAAAAAAAAAAAACTAGAAACAAAAGTAGACAACACCAGGGACGGTGCCCTATATACAGCAGCTCAGAGCTTCATCCAAGAGGGCTTCCTTAGCTCAAAGCCTCTTACTTATGGCAACTTAAACTCCAACAGGGTGAATCCTAAATCTTTGCAACGTTTCCTTCTAGGTCTGATTCTAAAAGCTTCAGAAACCATCACAAGTCTAGAGTTATGTTTGTAACCTGACATCTTAATTCAGTTACTTCTGATCTTGTCTCCTCCAACAGTCTTCTTCTCCCTATTCTCACTTTTCTTCAACTCTTGGCAGCACAGGAGGGACTGCAAAAAAAAAACAACCAACACACACACACAAGTCCAGTCACATTACTACTCTGCTCTAGCAGCTTCTATGTGTTCTTAGGAAAAAGCTCCAGTGCTCTGAGTAAGGAGAGCCTCTCTCTCCACTCACTCCGCTGGAGCTACATCGGCTTTTTCTTCCTAGTTTCTTTTGAGGTGAGACCTCTGCACCTGCTCTTCTCCTCCCTAGAATGGGCCCCCTTCCTTCTCTGCCTGGAATCTCTAATCCTTCAGTTCTGAGCTGAAAATTGCCTTCCTCAGAGAACTCTGCTCTTCATCAATCTTCCACTCCCTGCACCCCTGTGGCGGCCTACCATTTGCAGAATTCCTTTGGCATTCTTACCATAACGGCAATTAAGTAATCACTTGTTTAATGTCCTTTTCCAATCCTTTACCCCTACGAAGGCATGACTGCGTCTGTCTGTCTTCTTTACTGCTGCTTCCCCAGTGGCAATTACTAACCAAATCGGTCACTACAGAGTATAACTGTGCAATTGGCTCTTGCACAAATGAATAAAAATTAGTCTATCTTACACAAAATCATGACTCTACAACAGATACTAGAACATTAGCCTGTCTCTGTGAGAGTGTAACACTTGAAGCAGCTATTGAAGCAGGAGTTTTCACAACCTTTATTCCCAAGTATCCTAAATCTTCAACTGGAAGGCTAAGCTGGGGACATACAATGATGTTCCTTAAAATTATTCACGGAATTCATCGTGCAGCTAAGTTTCCTGGATGGAAACAAACCGAGGATCCCAACCAAAGCCAACTAGCCTTCAAATGAATGAGTCATTACAAGAAATTGTGACTAAAAGGCCACCCAAGAAGTAATAAATTCAAACAGTGCTCTTTTGAATATGGTTTAGCCAATTCTCTTTAGTTCAAATAAAACAAATGTCTGATGGATGGGACAGGACACGCAAAAATATAAGTAAGACTTCAGGAGACAGCTATGAAATGAGGATTTTGCAAAAAGAGTTATGACTTTGGAAAGTGATTTGTCAGGAAGCTCCAAATCAAGGTGGATACTTCAGAAACCTTTGGAAGCTAAAGTTCATCTTGAAAATGCAATACAGCCATCTGAAATGTGACACAGAAGTTTATCCAACTGGAATATACTGATTCTCATATCTGAGACCACTATCAATTCTTAAGTAACTTTCCAGTTTCTGTGGGTGAAAAAGCCCCACAATTTAAGTATCTATCCTAACAAGGTTTGCTTTCAACCAGAGAGGATATTTGTTTTCCATAAATCTTCAACTCAACAAAGAAAGAGGGAAAACAGGAATAAAAATATAATAATCTGATTTTAAGACTGAGAAACTTCAGGGGAATAAAAAGCAAATTAATTATTTTCCTCCCCTCACCCATCCATCCAAGACTTTTCAGGAGTAAAACTGAAGGGATGGTATCTGTTATGTCACTCTGGGTTGGGGAAGCTACCCTACGTGTAAGGAAAATGTATATACATGTATACAGTGGAGGAAGGGGAATTTTCTAATTTTAAATGGCCAACTAGGTAAATATCAAAATAATTTCCTATCTTCTAATTTAAATAATCGTTTTGATATATTCTTCTAATAGCATCGCTTCTTAACCTTTGTCAGGCCACAGAGGACAAAGGATGTCAAGAGATTTCATGCGAGTCTTGCATTTATCAAGGGCCCAAGCACTTTGGCCATTCTCCACTGCCCTCCCAGGCATATTCCCGGAATAAAGTAAATTTTGGATTCTGTTCTAGTTAATAGCCTTCTTTCTAATTTTCCCCCGCTCAGATCCTAAACATTAACAACTTAGAAAATATTTCATAGTTATTTTGTGCTGTCTCAGATCTTTCAGGGTACTTGTGATAGGAGGGACTATTTTGAAAAGCACAGTACCATGGTGTGTTTTTTAAAATGATTTATTTATTTGAAAGGTAGAGTTACAGAGAGGCAGAGGCAGAGAGAGAGAGGGAGAGAGAGGAAGTCTTTCATCTGCTGGCTCATTCCCCAAATGGCTAGGATGGCCAGAGCTTCCTCTGGGTGTCCCTGGTGGGAGCAGGGGCCCAAAGACCTGGGCCATTCTCTCTACTGTTTTCCCAGGCCACAGCAGGGAGCTGGATTGGAAGTGAGCAGCTGGGACTCAAACTGGCGCCCATATGGAATGCTGGCACTGCAGGTGGCAGCCTTATCTGCCATGCCACAGCACCGGCTCCAGTACCATGGTTTTTAACATAGAACCATGAAATGGTAAACTGTGGAAAATAAAGCTCTAAACTGCTACATTTCAATAATTCATAGTTTACAGGTTATTATAGTTTGCATTCCAGTCTTATAAAAAATCATGACAGTATTACCTCTGCTATGGAAATGAAATTATATGCACTTTATACAAAAGTATACTCTTAATTTTGGGAATTCTGAACTGCACAGAATTTTCTTTGTCAAATTTATGTACATCTTATTCACTGTTCAGCCTTTGTGCTGTATTCCAATCTCAGATAACAGGTACTGAAAGAAACATTTTTTTTTTTTGTTAGCCATTTCTTCTTATGTAGTGAAATTACCTTGTTTATCTACAACTGAATAGGAAGCCAAAAATCCGCGTCCAGAAACATGGATTCCACTCATGAACAGCACTGTAATCTCATTGCTTTTTGATTCAATTGAATGGTTCATTTGCAGCCCCAAACCACAGTATTTGCCTAGGAACAAAAGAAAAGCAGACACTTGGTATGACTCTCATGAAGTCAACAATATTTGCAATGTAAAGAACAAAAGCAGAATAATATACCAAACTAGGTATTAAATTACCATAAAATATTGGGATTTTTTTAAAGATGTTTAATGTTCAGAAATATTTTCTGGAGAAAAAAATAAATGCTAATAACAATTCAACTGATTCAGAAGAAAAAAAGAACAGTAAATGCATCATTGCCCTTAAGAGGATTCAATTTCTTGTGAAACACATATATACTCTTTAAAAGAATAATTGAGAATTAAATAACTTCAAGCATTTCATGCAGGCAGGCAGCTCACAAATGAACTATGACCAATCAATAATATTCTTAATAAGCCTTCACCAGGGCATCCCTGGATTCCTCACTTCAGAGCACCCCTCAAATATTCTTTTCAGTTTCAGTCAATCCCTTTAGGTGAACATATCTGCTCCCATGTTTTTAACTATGATCTGACAACTCCAACTTCCATACACTTTCCCTTGAATTTCAGCTATATATATGAGGGGGAGGCAAAATATTCATGGAAAAATGGTTTTAAAAGATAACACGGAGGCTGGCATTGTGGCACAGCAAGCTAAGCCACTGCTTGCGATGCCAGTATCCCATCTCATATTGGAGTGCCAGTTTGAGTCCAGGCGGCTCCACTTCTGATCCAGATCTTTGCTAATGTGTCTGGAAAGGCAATGGAGAATGCCCAAAGTACTTGGGTGCTTGCCACCCATGTGGGAGACCTGGATGGCTTTCTGGGCTCCTGGCTTCAGTCTGGACCAGTCCCAGACGTTTCAGCCATTTAGGGAATAAATAAGCAGATGAAGGATTTCCCTCTATGTCTCTGTCTCTGCCCTGTCTTTCAAATAAATCAATCTTAAAAAAAGATAACAGGTATTCTCCATGAACTTTTTGAAGCCCCCTCATAACTAAGTGCCTGTCTTATATCCTTTCATGTCTAACATATATGTAAAAAGTCACATGGTCTCATTCCAGATCTAAGTACACTAAGATAAAAAAAGATGACAAAATAAATAAAGTAAGATATCAACCAGTAATAAAAATGGATTCCCACATGGGCTTGTTAACTTGTCTAAAAAACTTAGGACAAAAGCTCCATTACTTGAATAAGAGTCATGTGGACTTTTATGAACACCACTTTCAAGGGTGGTATTTCTTTTTTTTTTTTTTATTAAGCTTTTATTTAATGAATATAAATTTCCAAAGTACAGCTTATGGGTTACAATGGCTTCCCCCCTCCCATAACTTCCCTCCCGCCCGCAACCCTCCCCTTTCCCGCTCCCTTTCCCCTTCCATTCATGTAAAGATTCATTTTCAATTCTCTTTGTATACAGAAGATCAGTTTAGTATATATTGGGTAAAGATTTCAACATTTTGCCCATATAGCAACATAAAGTGAAAAAACTACCATTGGATTACTAATTATAGCATTAAATAGCAATGTACAGCACATTAAAGACAGAGAACCTACATAATTTTTTTTTCAAATTAATTAATTTTCTATGCCATTTCCATTTTAACACCAGGTTGTTTTTTTTTTTTTCATTTCCAATTCTCTTTATATACAGAAGATCACTTCAGTATATAATTAGTAAAGACCTCATCAGTTTGTGCCCACACAGAAACGCAAAGTATAAAAATACTGTTTCAGTACTAGTTATAGCATCACTTCGCTTTAGACCACACATTAGGGACAGATCCCACATGGGGTGTAAGTACACAGTGACTCCTGTTGCTGATTTAACAATTTGACACTCCTGTTCATGGCGTCAGTAATCTCCCTAGGCTCTAGTCATGAGTTGCCAGGGCTATGGAAGCCTTTAGAGTTCGCTGACTTTGATCTTATTCCAATAGGGTCATAGTCAAAGTGGAAGTTCTCTCCTCCCTTCGGAGAAGGGTACCTCCTTCTTTGATGGCCCCGTTCTTTCCACTGGGATCTCACTCACAGAAATCATTCATTTAGGTCTTTTTTTTTTTCCATGATATCTTGGCTTTCCATACCTGCTATACTCTCATGGGCTCTTCCGCCAGATCCGAATGCCTTGAGGGCTGATTCTGAGGCCAGAGTGTTGTTTAGGACATCTGCCATTCTATGAGTCTGCTGTGTATCCCACTTCCCATGTTGGATCTTTCTCTCCCTTTTTGATTCTATCAGTTAGTATTAGCAGATACTTGTCTTGTTTGTGTGATCTCTTTGACTCTTAGACCTATCAGAGCTATCAATTGTGAGCTGAAATTGATCACTTGGACTAGTGCGATGGCATTGGTACATGCCATCTTGATGGGATTGTGTTGGAATCCCCTGGCACATTTCTAACTCCACCATTTGCGGCCAGTCCGATTGAGCATGTTCCAAATTGTTCATCTCCAAGGGTGGTATTTCATTTTCTAAGTAGAAAATCCTTAGGAATCAACAAACAAAAACAAAAAAACAATCCCACCAGAACTATTAAGGCAAAGTCATAGGATCAATATATAAGCTCAGTTGTATTTTCATATGCAACAATCTGAAGAATTTTTAAGCTATTCATAACAGCATAACATAAAAATATGGAGATATTTTTAAAATGTTAAAAAAATCAATACACAGATAAACACAAAACACTCCTGAGAAACATTAATGCTAAAATAAAGAGATGTACCAAGTTTATGAACTGAAATTCCCAATACTGTTAAGATGTCAGTCTTTCCTACACTGACCGTATTAATTCAAACCAATCCCTATAAATATCCTGGTGGGCTTTTTCATTTTTTAAAGAAATTCACAAGCAGAGCTTAAAATTCATATGGAAATGCAAAGGACACAGAACAGCCCCAAAAGAAAACTGAGGCTTTATATTACCCAATTTTTAAACTTACTATAAAACTAGAGTAATCAAAACAGCATGATACTGGTGTGAGGAATATATCTACACCTCTGTCTATTTGAGTAAGTATGACATGTGGACATGGTCAACTGGATTCCGACAAGGTTGTCAAGGTGCCTCAACAGAGGAAGGCTAGTCCCGTCAGCAAATACACTAAAACAGCTGTACCTAAATATAAAACCAAATGAATTGAAAACTTTATTCCACAACATATACAAAAATTAAGTTGACATGGATTATGAGCCTAAATGTAAGAGCTAAGATTATAAATTCTTACAAGAAAACATAGGACAAAGCCTTGGATTCCAGGGTTAAGCAGAGATTTCTTTGATTCAATGCCAAAAGGATGACCAACTTTAAAGTAATTTCAATTTCATCAATACTAAAAAGTTTTTTCTTCAAGATACCATTAAGAAAAGGAAAAGACAAGCCATAATCTGGAAAGTATTTGCAAAATATCTGATAAAGGACTTATATCTAGAATACTCTTGTAACTCAGTCAGACAATATAATTTTTTTTTTAAGGGCAAATGATTTGGCTAAGACAAGGCAATCTATGACAAGTAAGCACATAAAGATGACAATAGCATTCATTATTAGGAAAATGAGTATTAAAACTACACTTGGGCCCGTGCCTTGGCACAGTAGGTTAATCTTCCGCCTAAGGCGCCGGCATCCCATACAGGCACTGGTTCTAGTCCTGGCTGCTCCTCTTCCAATCCAGCTCTCTGCAGTGGCCTGGGAAAGCAGCAGAAGATGGTCCAAGTGCTTCGGCCCCTGGACCTGCAAGAGAGACCAGGAAGAAGCACCTGGCTCCTGCCTTCAGATCTGCACAGCTCCAGACATTGTGGCCACTTGGGGAGTGAACAAATGGAAGGAAGATCTTTATCTCTCCCACTCACTGTCTATAACTATCTCTCAAAAAAATAAAATCTAAAAAAAAAAAAATAAAAACTACACTGAGATACAACAGACCCACTAGAACAATCAAAAGGACAGTACATCAAATATTGGTGATGACGTAGAGAAATGAAAACCTTCATACATTAATGGTAGGAACACAAATGGTACAGCTGTTTTAGAAAAACATTTGGCAGTTTCTGAAAAAGATAAATGTAAACATAATTTTTAATACAGCCTTGCAACTAACTTCTAGTTATCTATCCAATAGGAAAGACTATGAAAATGTTCACAGGACAAAAAAGGGAGAGAACGATCCAACATGGGAAGCGGGATACACAGCAGACTCATAGAATAGCAGATGTCCTAAACAGCACTCTGGCCTCAGAATCAGCCCTTAAGGCATTCGGATCTGGCTGAAACGCCCATGAGAGTATTGTAGGCATGGAAAGCCAAGACACTATGGCAAAAAAAAAAAAAAGAAAGAAAGATCTCCGCGAGTGAGATCCCAGTGGAAAGAACAGGTCATCAAAGAAGGAGGTACCTTTCTCTGAAGGGAGGAGAGAACTTCCACTTTGACTATGGCCTTGTCTAAATAAGATCGGAGTTGGCGAACTCAAAATGCTTCCAGAGCCTTGGCAGCTCATGACAAGAGCCTCAGGTGATCACTGATGCCATAAACAAGAGTGTCAATTTGTTAAGTCAACAACAGGAGTCACTGTGCACTTGCTCCTCATGTAGGATCTCTGTCCTTAATGTGCTATACATTGTGAGTTAATGCTATAACTAATACTCAAACAGTATTTTTCACTTTGTGTTTCTATGTGGGTACAAACTGTTGAAATTTTTACTTAATATATACTAAACTGATCTTCTGTATATAAAGAGAATTGAAAATGAATCTTGATGTGAATGGAAGGGGAGAGGGAGCGGGAGATGGGAGGGTTGTGGGTGGGAGGGAAGTTATGGGGGGGGAGAGCCATTGTAATCCATAAGCTGTACTTTGGAAATTTATATGCATTAAATAAAAGTTAAAAAAAAGAAAGAAAATGTTCACAGGAGCACTGCACTTACCTGCCTCAAAGACACATATTCATCAGTGTATTAAAAAAATGTGGTAAACATCCACACAAAGGAATACTATTCAATAATAAAATGGAACAAACTACTAATACATGGATGAATTTGAAAAACATTACATAGAGTAAAAGAAGACATTTAGATAATATGTACAGAAAATGCAAAAAAATGGGACCAGTGTTGTGGCACGGTGGGTTCAAGGGCGCCAGTTAGAGTCCCAGCTGCTCTACTTCTCATCCAGCTCCCTGCTAGTAAGCCTGGAAAAGCAGAGGAGGATGGCCAAAGTGGTTGGGCCCCTGCCATGCACATGGGAGATCTGTGTGGAATTCTAGGCTCCAAGCAGATGGAGGTTCTCTCTCTCTCTCTCTCTCTCTAACTCTGCCTTTCAAACAAATTTGTTTTAAAAAAGAAAAGGACAACAAAAATTTGTTTTGAAATTTAAAAGTCAACGTTTGAAAGCAAAGAATATTCAGTCTCTAACTTTTCAATTCATTTCACATTTAATAAACACTAAACTCTACGGCGTACGTATGTCTTAGGCACAATAGATGTTCAACATAAAATATGTCATGCTCATCCTTTCTTTCAAAAAACACAATTGTGCACAAATAAAAATTTTCTATTTTTCTATTTTTTGAAAAAAATATTTGAAAATAGGGACGGAGGGAGAGGAAAAGAAAGGATATGAAACTGTGAATGTCCTATCTGCTGGTTCATTCCTCATACAGCTGCAACAGCTGGGGAGGCCAGGCCAGAGCCAGGAGTTCAACCTCGATCTCCTCTTTGTGTGGCAGGGACTGAAGTATTAGAGCCATCAGCTGCTTCCCCCAGCATGTGCATTAGCAGGAAGCTCAGATCCATATCCAGTATATGTCTCCAACATGGGATGCAGGCAGCCCAAGCAGCATCTTAACCACTGCACCAAATACCTGCTCCTTTTGGAATACTCAACATATCATAATTGTACAAATTTATATGGTACAGTGTTACATTTCAATGCGTGTATATACATATATAATGAACAGCATAACTTGCCTGTCACCTAGACATTTATCACTTCTTTGGTTTGGGAACATTCAAGATCTGTTCTACTAGCTGTTTTGAAATATTTGATCAATTTTTGTCAACTATATTTATACTACTGTGCAACAGAATACCAGAAGTTATTTCTCTAGCTGCACCCTTGTACCCATTAACCATCTTTTCTCTCCATCGTCCTTCCTCCATACAATTTCCAGGCTCCAGTAACCACCACTTCTATGGTTATCAACATTTTAACATTCATGCCAAATAACCCAGTACCAAAGAATCCTGCAACAGTCATTATCTGAATACTGCAGTCTCCACCACCTGCAGTTCTGCTTTCCGGGGCCTCAGTTGCTCACGGTCACCTAAGTGCCAAAGATATTAATATCTCTGGTTCTTCCAAGAGATACAGACTACATTCACATAATTTTTATTGCAGTATATTGTTATAATTATTCTACTCTATTACAATGTTGTTAATCTCTTATGGAGCCTACTTTGTAAATTAACCCTCCTCATGGGTATCTGTGCACAGGAAAAGATATAGAGCATACAGGGTGCAGCATACTGTGCTCCATCGGGAGCCCTGGAGCAATTTCATCAACTACATATTTACATAAGCCAGTTACCTATTCTCAAAGTGATCAGCAGTTTCATCTGGGCCCATCAACACTAGTTGTTCTTTGCCATTTAAAGATTTTATTACAACGCTGGATGTATAACTTTATGACAATGCTGGACAGAGTGTTCACAGCAAATACTGACTTACAGATATTTTTAGGTACAAACGGAAAAGATCATATTTAAAAGATATTTAGGCCATATATAAAAGTGTCTTTACCTTATAAAAATGAAATCATTTGCTGATAATGAATTATAAATTATTAAATAATTTGAAGTACAAAAATATATTCCTGAAGTGAAATATTTAGAAGTTACATCTGTAAAAAAATTTTTAAAAATTTGAAAAGTAGAGTAACAGAGAAAGAGAGAGAAAGAAAAAATCTTCCATCAGCTGGTTGACTGCCCAAATCATGGCAAGGGCCAGGGCTGGGTCAGGCTGAAGCCGGGAGCCTGGAATGCCAGCCGGCTCTCCCACGTGAGTGGCAGGGACCTGAGCACTGGGCCATCTTCTGTGGCATTAACAAAGAGTTGGATCAAAGTAGAGTAGCTAGGACTCAAACTGTAGATCATTTGAGATACCCATTTTACAGGTTGTGGTTTAACCTGCTGCACAACAAATCTGGCCCCTGAAGTTAAACTTTTAAAAATCCTTTCAACAGGTAAAGAATCCTAAAAGTCTTTGCTATCATTTTTAAAATCATTCTTGCTTTACAAAACTCAAAAGACAATGCTAAGCGCAAGAATAATTTTAATTTTTACAAAAGCACAATTGCCAACTCTGCCTTCAAATAAATCTCAAAAAGGAGGGGTGTGGGCAGCGTTGTGGCATAGCAGGTTAAGACTCCACCTGCAATGCAGCATCCTACATGGGCACAGGTTTGAGACCCAGCTGCTCCACTTCCAATCCAGTTCCCTGATAATATGTCTGGGAAAGCAGCAAAAAGTAGTCCAACTGCTTGCACCCAGAGACCAGGTTGATGCTCCTGGCTCTTGGCTTCCGCCTGGCCCAGTCTTGACTGTTGCAACCATTTGGGGAACGAACCAGCAGATGGAAGATCTTTCACTCTGCTCCTCTGTAACTTTGCCTTTCAAATAAATACAAAATAAATGCCTAAAAGAAAAAACAAAAAACAGTTGCTGACCTTCTAGGTGGTTAAATACACCAACGTACACCACATAAATACCTGCTATTATCTCTTACTCTTGGCCACAAGGGCTGTCTACTGCTACTTTTGATCACAGGTGTTACTCATTATACAAGCAACACAGGGACTTGGTTAAAATTTCATATATATATTTCATATACACACACACACACACACGAAACATAGAAGAAACTTCATTCCTAATCTGGGCAATATACTAGTTAATTCTTTAATTCTACATCCCCAGTTTGGCCTTTCAAAGGAAATCTGAAATCAACAAAAAGCATTTGATTGCTAACAACTATAGGATCTGATGGTTCTCAAAGCGAGCTAAAATCCCTAGAAATTTCTCATACATAAATAAGAGAAGACTTTCAAAAAATAGCACAGAGATACCTATAGAAAATGTAAATATTAAAGTAAATCTCTTATCTGGCCCAATATAATACTCACAAAACACTAATTTAGAGTCTAAAAGAATCGACAGTTCAGACAAATAAAATGTTTAAAAAATCATTAGCCATGAGAGAAATGCAAATCAGGCCCACAATAACATAACACTTCCCACCTATTAGGATGGCTAGAACCAAAAAAGAGATAAGCGAGTTTTGACAAGGATGTGGACAAATCAGAACCCTCCTACACTGCTGGTGGGATTGTAAAACATGCAGCCACTTTGAAAAGCAGAGATGGTTTTTCCAAAGGTTAGATGGAGTTAGCATATGATCCAGCAATACCACTGCTGGGTAAAAACCCAGAAGAAATGCAAACATAAATTCACACAAAAACTAACTCAACACATCATTCATAATAGCCAAAAAGTGCAACCCAGCCAGCATTCTGAGATATCTAGCATACAGCTTCTGGCATTTCTTTGGGGAGGTGCGGATAACCCTGAAGAAGGAACAATGTGATCTTTTGAGATCTGGGAAAAATATGATGACCTATAAGAGTCTGCTAACAGAACAAATGCCTCCTGGCTTTTAGGGGAAGAAAAGACTAATTCTCAAGGGAAACGTGCAGATGCAGTAGGGAGTTTGGGTGCAGAGCAAACTTGAACAGCAGTGAGTCAGGGAAGCTTCAGGGGACAAAGGTCTAAGGACTTCAGGAAAGCAGAGTTAAGGGTCCCACCAAAGTATGGTAGGGGCTGGAACTATTACCTCTCTCTTTTTTAAAAAAGATTTTATGAAAGATATATTATTTACTCAAAAGGCAGAGTTAGGGAGAGAGAGAGAGAGATGGAGAGACACAGAGAGATCTTCCATCAGCTGGTTCACCCCCAAGTGGCACAATGGCCAGGACTGGGCAGAAACCAGGATTCTTCCAGATCTCCCATGTGGGTGCAGGGTCCCATCTTCCACTCCGTTCCCAGGCCATCAGCAGAGAGCTGGATCAGAAGTGGAGCAGGGGCTGGCGCTGTGGCAAAGCAGGAAGAGCCACCGCCTGCAGCACCGGCATGCCATATAGGCACGGGTTCATGTTCCAGCTACTCCACTTCCCATCCAGCTCTCTGCTATGGCCTGGGAAAGCAGCAGAGGACGACCCAAGTCCTTGGGCCCCTGCACCCACGTGGGAGACCTAGAAGAAGCTCCTGGCTCTGGATCGGCACAGCTATGGCCATTGTGGCCAATTGGAGAGTGAACCAGTGGATGGAAGCCTGCTCTTTCCCTCTCTGCCTCTCCTTCTCTCTGTAACTGACTTTCAAATAAATAAATCTTAAAAAAAAAAGTGGAGCAGCTGGGAATTGAACTGATGCCCACATGGTATGCAGGAGTCAAAGGCTGTGGCTTTACCTGTTACCCCACCATGCTGTCCAGAATCACTAACCTCTTAAAGTGACTTCATTCAAGAGGATAAACCAGTTGATGCAACTTTTAGTATGAAAATTTAAGTTTCCAATTTTCCCATGCTTTATATCACAGAAAAGATTTGACTCTATGTACAGATTTTCCTGTGTTTCAAATGATTAGTGATGCCACATTCTCTGAACTGCAGTTACAGAATCATGTTATTTTCCAAGAGTTATACCAAATTTACATGACTATCATAAATGTTGGGTCAGTCTTTATTCCAATGCAGCCTTATTGTCACTTTGTCCATGCTGATAAGATTTTTAAAAATCTATAAAACTAAGAATTTGAAAGACTCACTCTTAAGTGAAAACAAATTATCCTTACATAATCCTAACACGCAGACAAGCACTCTCAGTGTCTCGGCTCTTTCCATCTGATAAATGCAAATGCTGTATGTATCTCATAGGGTCACAGGTATCAGGAAATGAATATAAATGTGTATATATATATATATGTGGATATTTCATGTGTCTGTTCATTCATCCATTCATGCATACTCTCGCTCTGACTTTAACACATGCTGTTACTACACCGCTTTTTCAGTCAGCCTGTAGCAATTTATTTCTCTCCCTCCAGGATTATTAGGGATTAAAGAAAATGGTAACTTGTTATCTTCTAGATTAATTGTAAAGGTGAACTTTTTAAACATGTGTTTCCTTAAATTTTTCCCTCTAGTAAGTGATCTTTCTATGTTTCTAAGGTATTTTCTTGACCATGGTCCCCGATTTTTTTTTTTTTTTTAAAGAGTAGAGGTAGGCCTGATCTGATTAGATATGTCCTTTAAAAGCACAGTGTTTTCTCCACTTGGTTGCAGAATTGGAAAGCAGAGAGAGACGCCAGCTGGCCTAGAAGGAAGTGAACATGTGTGCTGTGAATTGCCTGTCGGGGCCACTGCACGCAGCCTCTAGGAACTCAGAGCAGCACCTGGCCAAAAGTTACCGGCAAAATGAGGAATTCAGTTTCACAACTGCAAGAAAGTGAGTCAGCCAGCCAGTAAACTTGGAAGGGAAACCTGAGCCCCAGAAAATATCCGTATCCCCAGCTGACACCTTGATTTCAGCCTTACAAGACTCAAAACAGAATTAAGTTATATCATGCCCAGACTTCTGATCTACAGAAACTAAGACAATTGCATCTGTGTGCGTGCGAACACAGACGCTTTAGGTTGCTAAGTTTGTGGTTATTCGCTATGAAGTAACAGAAACCAATAAACCAGAAATTTGCTTTAGTGTACTGTAAGACTACCCTGGCTTTTGGATGATTGGAAGTATAGAGCAGAAGTTGGAATCTACAGCTCACAGCTCAAATCAGCCCATAGATGTATTTTACTTTGCCTCTTGGCCTATACAATTTTGGGCCACATGCTCTTCCAAAATGTTTAGATTAGTTGCCAAGATTTTAAAAATTTGACATAAATTTTGATTTTCTGGGTCCTCTTGAAAAATCACAAGGGGAAAGAAAAAAGGGAAACCTGGGCCAGTTTTCCAAATGGTTATACCACTGAAAAGGATAGTGGCTATCCTCCTTCACAGAGGAAACCACACACTACAGTTTACCACAGCTCACCATTCCATACTTTCCCCAATTCCAAAACTCAAATATCACACATGATCATAGCAGTGCTGTCATTTTACCCTGGTTAGGCCCTGCTGGCAATGAGTTTGTACTGACTTGTACAGAGCTTAGACTGTAAGGTGTTCATGCCTCTTCCAACATTCATATCAACCACATTTTGGTAGATGAACACCAACGAATTAAACTCCAGAAAGCGTTAATGGGAAATATTCCATATTCAACAGAGAAGAGAGATGTTCCCAACTTAGACCAGAATTGGAATATTAAGAAACTTAAAACCTGACTTATGTTCTCAAGTAAATAGGAATTCAATCTATTGAGAGATGAGCCACAGAACAATGTTGTTCTTAGAAATGTGCAACTTGGGGCTAGCACTGTGGCATGATGGGTAAAGCCATTGCCTGTGGTGTCGGCATCCCATATGGGCTCTGGTTCCAGTCCCAGCTGCTCCTGGCTTGGGATCAGTGCAGCTCCAGCCATTGCAGCCATCTGGGGAGGGAACCAGTGGATGGAAGACCTCTCTCTCTGCTTCTGCCTCTCTGCAATTCTGCCTTTCAAATAAATAAATAAATCTTTTAAAAAAAGAAGAAACAGACCTGCAGCATATGAAGATGGGGTTGAGGGAATGGAGTTACCTGCTGAGCAGATCGGGGAATGGTACATGCTTAGAAGAGAACCATTGTTTGCAGACAAACTGATGTAGAAAGTTTTCAGTACTCAGTACTGAAAAATAAAACTGGGAATTCTCAAAGCAATTCAGGTTTTTTTTTTTTTTTATTTGACAGGCAGAGTTAGACAGTGAGAGAAAGACAGTGAGAAAGATCTTCCTTCCATTGGTTCACCCTCCAAATTGATATTGAATCTAAGTATTCAGGCACTATGCTTTGCAGGTGCTGGGGACTCCGGGATGAAATGAGATAGGAACACTGCCGCCCTCAGGAAGCTGAATGGAGGGGGACACAGCAGATGCAAGACTGGCCCTCTAAAACAGAAGAGCATGTTTAAGAAGAGATGTTACCATTAAGTAATGTCTTCTGTCCAGCAAGTTTCTTTAAAAAGCCATGCTTCAAGGATCACTACTTTCTGCTTGCTTGGTGGGCCAGAACAAGGTAGAACTGCACAAATTAGCCCCTGAGTTGGAGGTGAGATTGTGTTCTCTTTCGGGAAGCCTGAAAACTCTTTCCAAGATTCCTCTCATGCTGTAACTTACAATAAACTGCTGTTTGTGGCTGGATTCAGCTTTAGTTTCAGCTGCTTCAAAGACTCACCTGCAGAGGATATTGACAGGAAGGTATAGATCTCTTAAGCAATAAGACTTGGGTTTATAATTAAAACATGACATAGCAGATATTAAAAGCAACAGCACTAAGAATGGACATGCCTTTCTTTCTAAAAGACAGTGATGACTGCAGGTTGCACATCCCTTACCTGAACTGCCTGAGAACAGGAGTGTTACAGCTGGAAGATGGCCCAACTCCTTGGGCCCCTGCACCCACATTAGAGACCTAGAGGAGGTTCCTGGCTCCTGGCTTTAGATCGACACAGCTTTGGCCATTGAGGCCATCTGGGGAATGATCTAGCAGATAGAAGACTTTCTTTCTCTCTCTCTCTCTCTGCCTCTAACTCTGCCTTTCAAATAAATAAATCTTAAAAAAAAAATAAAAATGGTGCTGGCAAAACTGGATGTATATAAGAATAAAATTAAATTCCCTACTCCTCACCTTATACAAAAGTCTACTCATGTATATCATATAATTTGACCAAACTTATGCATATGTTTTTATACATATACCATATATGCATATTATTAAGGATAATCTGAAGAGGTAACTAACAGAATGGGAGAACATATTTGCAAACAATAGAACTGATAAATAATTAATATTCAGAATTTATAAAGAACAAGAAACTCAAAAACAATAAAGCAAACAATCTAGCTAAGAAATGGGCAAAGAACTGGGGCCAGTACTGTGGTGCAGTGGGTTAACACCCTGGCCTGAAGCGCTGGCATCCCATATGGACGCCGGATCAAGACCTGGCTACTCCACTTCTGATCCAGCTCTCTGCTTTGTCCTCGGAAAACAGTAGAAGATGGCCCAATTCCTTGGGCCCCTGCATCTACGTGGGAGTTTCAGAAGAAGCTCCGGGATCCTGGCTTCAGATTGGCACAGCTCCAGCCATTGTGGCCAAATGGGGAGTGGAACTGGGGCAATTGGAAGATCTCTTTCTCTGCTTTTCCTCTGTGTAATTCGGATTTTCAAATAAATCTTATTTTTAAAAAAAGAAATGGGCAAAGGACTTGAACAGGCATTTTTCAAGAGGAAATTCAAAGCACCAACCTACAAAAAAATCTCAGGATCACTAGCCATCAGGAAAATGCAAATCTAAACCACAGTGAGGTTTCACCTCACCCCCATTAGAACGGCTTTCACACAGAAATCAAACAAATGCTGGCAAGGGAAAGGTACCCTAATCCACCACTGGTAGGAATGTAAACTAGTGCAGCCACTGTGGAAGAGAGTATAGAGATACCTCAGAAATCTAAATACAGACCTACCGTATGACTCTGCCTTCCTACTCTTGGGAATTTACCCAAAGGAAATGAAATCAGCATATGAAAGAATTATCTGTACCCCATGTTTATTGCAGCTCGATTCACAATAGCTAAGATATGGAATCAACCCAGATGTCTATCAGTTGAAGATTAGATAACGAAATTATGGGATTTGTACACCATAGAATACTATACAGCAGTAAAAAATGAAATCCTGTCATTTCCAGATGAAACTGGAAAACATTATAATGAAATAAGCCAATCCCAAAAGGACAAATATCACATGTTCTCCCTGATCTATACTAACAAAGCACCTAAAAGGTAATCTATAGAAATGAAATTGACATTTGGAGATGTGATGATTTTGAATTTATTTGGTTTTCTTGTTTTAAAGTTTTATTTTATTTATTTAAAAGGCAGAGTTAGAAGTGGAGACAGAGAGAGGGGTCCTCCATCCACTGGTTCACACCACAAATCACCCCAACAACCAGGACTGGCTGGGTCAGGCCAAAGCGAGGAACCAGGAGCTTCTTCCAGGTCTCCAATGTGGGTGCAGGGGCCCAAGGACTTGGGCCACCTTCTACACAAAACCATATAATTGTACTAGAGAGGGAGGGAAAAAAACAGGTAAATTTATTTTACCTGAGATGTTGGGTGAAGTTATCTTACTATGATTAAGAAAGCAGATGTAATTAAAGAAGACTGATGACTTTAACTACATTTTATAAAATCTGCACGGGAAAAACAAACACCCTACACAAATTCCATAAACCAAGTCAAAAGACAACTGATGAGATAGCAGAAATTATTTACAGCATATATCACATATAGGCTGAAATCCCTAAAAGATAATAATAGCCCTGGCCAAAGACACAGAGACAAAAAGTTTAAAAAAAAAAAAAAAACCTCAAACACTTCAACATATGAATAAAGGTTCTACCTGGCCAACAATGAGAAATGCCAACTACAGCAATAGGAATACTATTTCTCACCATTCAGTTGGCAAATCACAAAAAGCATGGCAATACACTGTTTGAAGGACTGTTTGAAATGCATTTTTACGTGTTGCTGGCGCCAACTGGCACAATCTTTAAACGGTATACATAAATGTATACATATATATATCTGGACTCAATAATTGCTCTTCAAGTATCTGCTCAAAAGACATACACTAAGAATACCAAAAACAGTTTATAGGTGTAAAATATCTGAAGCAAGCAATACAGCATCCATAACAGACTGACTGAATAAACACCAAGAGTACCATGCCATAGAGTCCTGTGGCTATAAAAAGAATGAAGATTGTCTCTATAAAGTCATGTGGAGTGAATTTCAGCATATATTATAAGTGGGGAAAGCAAAGTACAAAGGATAAGGATTTTGAACTAAAAGTGTAGAAAAAAATAAAACACAGAATGACACAACTGGTTAGCTGCAGGGGGCGAGTGGGGATTGATGAAAACAAAGAACGGTGTCACTTATCTGAGTATATCTTCTTGCACATTTCTAACTATGAGAACCATGCTTGTATTTCACATATTCAACAAAATAAAAGAAAACCATCAAGGACAGAGGAAAATACCTACAATGGGAGATGAACAGAAACAAATGAACCAAACCATATTTCAAATGAATAACAAACACTCAGAGATAGGAGTTGGCAGGAGGGGAACAAGCCTAATGTTTGCACATGTTACTCAAACTATACAAGTTCTCAAAAAGTCCATTAAAAATGTGTATATGAAAAAAACTACATAGATTTCAAAGTTTATTCTGCAAAATAAATGTCTTTTGATCCCATTTTCCAGAAATTATATAAAAAAAAAAAAAACAACAAAACAAAAAACCTTTGTTCGAGGAAAGGAAGAGGAGAGAGGGAGAATAAGAGGCTATCATGTGGGTGGCAGGGATTCAACCATTTGAGCCACCACTGGCTGTCTCCTAAGCTCTGCATTGTTAGGAAATTGGAATTGGGAGCCGAAGCCAGGAAGCAAACCCAGGTACTCCACTATAGGCTGTGAGTCTCAACCACTAAGCCAAACACCCACCCCTCCATAAACGTTTTGAAGTAACCTTGTATGTCCTCTGGTTTAGATTCTAAACAAATACAAGTTCTACCTAGCAGGGTCCTTTCATTTAGAGTCACAGGTATGTAATTTTGAAACTTTTCTGGTTATAGACTAAGTAAATACAAGGATACTTCAAAAAGTCTGAAAAATAGAATTAACAAGATTTTAGTGCAAAGATATTTTGAAATCCATGTATATTAGGGGGTGTTCAAAAAGTTCATGAAAGGATATGAAAAAAAATCTATGAATTTCAGATATTTTTGACAACCAAAAAAATCTCTAAAAATCCATTTCAAATTGAACTTTCTAAATTAGTCTCATATATTATAGATAATGGGAGCTGGATTTCTCATTGTTAGAGAAATAAATTATAAACATGAATAAGAAAAGGGTAGAATGAACCCTATAATGTTAAATTAGGATTAAAGGCATCAATAAAAACCCATGCTCTTTAATATAGATAAATATAAGACCTAAGATATACACATGTACATACATATGTAAATATGTATGTATACATGAATATATACAGCTATTTACGAAATCTGTTAATAGGGCCTGACAGCCCATTGGTCTAAACTGATGGACTGGACATCAATTTTTCATACCAACCTCTACTAAAAAGAACCAGAGTTCTCTGATGGGTTCCTTGAAGAAATGGCTCATTCCAGGAACAAGTGCAAGATAAATCTAGACTATCCTGTGTTAGATATAAGGCAGTAAAGAAGGATGAGGTCATCACAAAAGGAACAGGGTCTGGCGTCAAAAGGTTCCCACTGGAAATCTGGGCCAATATGGGCATACAAATGATAGTGAAGGGGCCGGTGCCGTGGCACAGGTTAATCCTCTGCCTGCAGTGCCAGCATCCCATGTGGGTACCAGTTCTAGTCCTGGCTGCTCCTCTTCCAATCTAGCTCTCTGCTGTGGCTTAGGAAAGCAGTAGAAGATGGTCCAAGTGCTTGGGCCCCTGCATCCACGTGGGAGACCAGGAGGAGGCGCCTGGCTCCTGGCTTTGGATTGGCGTAGCTCTGGCCATTGCGGCCACTTGGGGAGTGAACCAATGGAAGGAAGACCTTTCTGTCTCTCTCGCACACTGTCTGTAACTCTGCCTGTCAAATAAATAAAAAATCTTTAAAAAAATGATAGTGAAGAGTCACATGTAATGAACCTAATAATCCATTGAGCCCACATTTATAAAAAAATGAGATAAGGAAAATTTTTCAGTAGAAAAAAAAAATCTAAGAAACATAGAAGAAATGATGAAACTAGGAAACCAGCATTTGGCAACCGTCATAACTGATTCAGACAAGGATCATTAATGAATGCCAAAACTAGCTTGATAAGTAAAAGAAATTTACATCGTTTCAAAGAGTTTCCTCATAAGATATGTATTGATTATGAAGAAACTAGGTACAACATAGAAACCTGGGTGCCACATGGGAGACCAGGAGAAGCACCTGGCTCCTGGCTTCAGATCAGCGCGGTGCGCCGGCCACAGCAGCCATTGGGGGGTGAACCAACGGAAAAGGAAGACTTTCTCTGTCTCTCTCACTGTCCACTCTGTCAAAAAAAAAAAAAAAAAAAAAAAAAAAAAAAAAAAAAAAAGAAGGAAAGAAAAAAGAAACCTGGGTGCTATCAGCTTAGCCAGGAGATCAAGCCAGTCATGGAACAGGCTGACACTGTGTGCCATGAGTTCACTTCTGCTGAAAGTGCCTAAACTGCACCGACTCACAACACAAAACAAACCAAATTAAGGACTAGCCTACAAAATAATTAGTCCACATACTGAAAATTGTCAACAGCATGAATACTGAGAAACCAAAGAACTGTCCTCTCCTTTAATCTCCAAAGTAATGGAGGCAAAAAAAAAAAAGATGAGACAATTGAATAAAACAAAAATATATTAACCGAAATTTGATTTTGTTGCAAAGCACATTACTTGGTTAACTGGAGAAATCTGAGTAAGGACTGTAGCTTACTGCATAAATTACATCAATGTTAATTTTCTGTGGTTATGTAAAGACAGTGTCCCTACTGTCAGGAAATGAACACTTTAATATACAGATGTAAGGGGAAATCATGTCCAAAGCTAAATTTCAACAGTCAGAAAGGCAAAAGTATGCATATGGAGAGAGGAGGGGGAGGAAGTGGTGTGAAGATAAAGCTAAAAGGTGAAATGGTAAAACATTAGTAAGTGAAAGGAATATGGAAATTCTTTATCCCATTCTTACAATGAAATTGTATCAAAACCAACAGGTAAAAGAAAACAAGAGTTAATGTTGACCAAAAAGCTGCTAGTTTCATCTGTTTGGGGTAAAGGAACCATATTGTAAAAGATGCAGACCATATTATAAAAGAAAGTCATAGTTGAGACTATGGACTTTACAATGAGACCTCAGTTCAAATTCCAGCTGTGTTGATATGACTTAGCGAAGCTGCATATCTTCTGATCTTTTTTCCGCCTTATTTATTTATAGGGATAATCTACTGGATTCTTGGAGGATCTGGTGAAATCAAGCACGTCAATGGTTTACAATAACAGATACCAGTTCCAGAACAAAACTGCTTTAGTCTGAACCTCACTTTGTACTATAGGTGTGACCTTGGGCAAGTTATTCAACCTTCTGTGTCTCAGTTTTCTCATCAGCACACATAGTAATAACAATACCTACCTGAAAGGTTTCTGGGGAAGACCAAACTGATAAAAGCACTTTTGAATAGTACCTAGTACATTGCCAGCACTGTAAGACTATAAATTATTTTTATTACTAGCCAGAACTTCTACAGAATAGGAATTCAAAAAAATATTTTATCATTAAGCACATACTATAATTTTTACAAGAACTTGATGGTAAATAAAAACAAAATTTCCTTTTTCCCTTATGATAGGCAGACCAAAGCATAATATAGAGAAAGGGGCCAAGAAGTACAGAAAGGGAAACTGAAAATGTGAAAGACATAGAATCACTCATTAAGTGAGATCTTAAAGATTTCAGTTCCCCTCTTTGTGAGTAATGCTGAGGACTTAAGGTATTTTGGATGAAAGCATAAGACAGAATGCATTTTTTAAGTGTAACTTTGACTACATAAGACACATATACTTTAAGTTTCTTCTTTTATAGAATGCATTTTTTTTTTTTTTTTTTACTTTGAGAAAAAGTGAGCAAGTGACAGTCTGTGGTTCACCACTAAACGCCCACAAGAGCCAAGACTGTGGCCAGAAACAGGAGCCCAGAACTCGACCCAGGTCTTGCACATGGGTGGCAGGGACTCAACTGCTTCAGCTATCACCTGGTGCCTCCCACGGTGCCCATTGGTAGGAAGCTGGAATCAGGAGTGAGAGTTGGGACTCAAACCCAGGTACTCCAATATGGGACAAGGGTGTCACAACAGGAAATGGTAATAAGGGACAGTGCCGGGATCCCATTTGGGTGCCAGTTCCAGTTCCAGCTGCTCCACTTCCGATCCAGCCCCTTGTACCCCTGTGGGAGACCCAGAAGAAGCTCCTGGCTCCAGCTCTGGCCATCTGGGGAGTGCACCAGCAGATGGAAGACCTCTCTCTCTCTGCCTCTACCTCTCTCTGTAACTTGTCTTTCAACTAAATAAATCTTTAAAAAAAAAAAAAAAAAAAAAAAAAGCCTTCTCACACTATAGAAAATAGCATCGAAACCTGGGCTGGTTCAGTGACTTGTAGAATGAACTCTGAATGATTCCAGGAGCTATGATTAGAATCCAGCAAGCCATTTAAAACCTGTGTGGAAAACTCTTCCTCTCCAGTAACAGTGCTTCTATTTATTGTCCAAATATACAACTCTTGTCAACATTTTAAAAACATTCTTCATTTTGAGAATTTCCAAAACATACAAAAGCAAGCAGCAGCAGGTGTAGTAATTCCCAGGTGCCCACTCCCAGAGTCCAGAAATGTGTGCTATCATTGCTTTGCCTTTCCCTCTCCACACCTTTGCTTCCTAAAGCACTGAAAAACAAATCTTAGACATCTCATTTGAACTCCAGAATCTCTCCACACATTAGGATAAAACAGTTCATTTAGAACAGTCATTCTTTTCTGATCATCTTAAAAATGTCTTCCTTCAATAAGATCTTGATTCAAAGTAACCTAACAAGGTCTACACATTATTTCTGGAAGACATGTCACACTGTACAACAGTCCCCTCCCCTTTTTTCCTTTTTAAAAAATGCTATTTATACGTTGAAGAAACTAGGTCGTTTTTTTCTGTAGAAATTCTCAAGTTCCTAACTTAGTAGTTACAGTCAGTACAATGTGTTTCTCTGTCTCCTTTACTTCCTGTAAGGTACTATCAGAGGCGGGACCAGGTTTTTTTCACTGCTGTTTCCTGAACGTTTGGGTGGCATCATCCACTGTCAAATGCAGCCTTATGAGGCATCTACTATCCAATTGTCTTCTGTTACTTATTATAATAGGGTTTCTATAGCCTCCATTCATGTGAGTTCCTAAAAGTTTATCCAACAAAATATATCCATGGAACTATGCATATGGTGATCAAGCCTCCAGAGCTGACTGAAGACCACAGAGGTTATAGGTCAGCAGCTGGGCAAACAGAGCAGAAATTTTCTTCTGTTAGATACAAGGCTGAAAAGTAGAGGAGAGATGAAAGATTTGGCTAGAGATGGAGAGAAGGCCAAGGGATGAGGATTTAAAAAGCAGGATACTGGGTTCCTATCATATCTGAAAGATATTTATATTTCCAAATAAACTAACACTTAAAGTGATGTTAGTTCTCCAAAATGGCCTTGCACGAATTCTTCCACCCATTTTTTTTTTTTTTAAGATTTATTTATTTATTCAAAAGTCAGAGTTACACAGAGAGGAAGAGATCTTTCATCCACTGGTTCACTCCCCAGATGGCTCAACGGCTGGATTCAAAGCCAGGAGCCAGGAGCTTCTTTCGGGTCTCCCACACGGGTGCAGTGGTCCAAGGACTTGGGCCATCTTCTACTGCTTTCCCAGGCCATAGCAGAGAGCAGGATCGGAAGTGGAGTAGCCGAGTCTTGAACCAGTGCCCATATGGGAAGCCTGTGCTTCAGGCCAGGGCGTTAACCCGCTGTGCCAAAGCACCAGCCCCTCTCCCACCATTCTTAACAGAAAGATACTGATCTCCAAATCAAAGGTTCTAAAATTTGTTTGGGGGCTGGTGCTGTGGCACCTGTAAGTGCCACCATCCCATACGGGTGCCGGTTTGAGTCCCGGCTGCTCCAGTTCTGATCCGGCTCTCTGCTGTGACCTGGGAAAGCAGTACAGGATGACCCAAGTCCTTGGGCGGAGACCCAGACGAAGCTCCTGGCTTCTGGCTTCGGATCAGCGCAGCTCTGGCCATGGCAGCCTTCTGGAGAGTGAACCAGCACACAGAAAACCTCTCTCTGCTTCACCTTTTCTCTCTGTGTAACTGACTTTCAAGTAAATAAATAAATCTTAAAAAAAAAAAAAAAAAAAAAAACCTTGCCTGAAACACAGATTTTTCTGGGAAGCTTTTAAAATACTGAAGCCTATATCCTACTCGATCAACTCCAACTCAAGTGGTCTAAGACGGGAATGAGTAATAACAGCAGTTTTCAAGTCTCCAGAGGTGACTCTACCACGCAGCTATACTTGGTAACCGCTGACAGCAATGCACGCACAAGCGTTACCGGACAGGTACTGTTGGAAGCACCAGTTTGGTCCTTACTTCACAAGCGAGAAACAGAGAGGGGAGGTAAGCCTGCCCAAGATCTGAGACCCAGCAAGCTAAGGGCAGACAGAATTTTTAACCCCAGGAAGTTTAGATCCATTGCCCATGCTTTCAACCAGCAAGGGGCTTTTTATGGTTTGGGGACTGGATGTTCTCTATCCTTGGTATAGCTATTCACTGGAGCCATGTAAAGCCAAGTTAGGTCGAAATAATCAATGATCACCTACAAATTTAGTTAAAGGAAACTTCCAAAATGAACCAGCTGTACCACCCCCATGTGTGAATTACACTTGTGTTCTTCAACTGCAAATAAAGTAATCAAAGGAAAATATTCAAAGGGACATAACTAATTTTCTCTTTCTTAGAAATAGTGCAGTGGCATCTTGGGTGAAGATACCAACAAAGGCTTATTAGCAAAGTAAATAAACAAGATAAACAGAGAAGATTCAAATTTGAGATTGTCTACACATTTTCAGTAGTTTCCCACATATCATCTTACTCAGTATAGTTATTCAATGGTAACTGCTTTAGTTTCACAACCTGAAGTAACAATGAATTACACTTGTATTTACAAAAAAAAGTCCTACCTATTTCAGTTCTGCTGACTCCAATTCCATTATAAATTCTGAGATAATTAAAGTGACAAGAACCAGAACCTTCAATGTCAAAGTCACCAAACTTGATGCGAATTCTCTCTCCAATCTTCACACGGATCTCCCATTCACAAACAGTGCTGTTGGGGTAGGTCTGTGGATAGTTTCTGGACGTAAGGGTTCCACTTTCAGGGCCCAGTACAGTATGTCCACATCCATCACCTTTAAAAAAAAAGGTTCAAAGAATGAGAAATTGTTCTTACATCTTACACTATAACCGATAAGGAATTTTTTGTGAAGATTGCAAAAAGGTATTTTATAGCATCGATACTTTCTTTAAACAAAACAGGTAACAGTCACATGTGGGGAATCTTTTTTGGTCAAGGGCCATTTGGAAGTTTATAACATTATCTGTAGGCCATACAAAATTATCATATTCAAAATTAGTCTGCTATAGATTTATTGAATTAAGTCCTATCTGTGGTTGCCTTGGCAGAGCCAGACCAAATGATTCTGTGGGCTTTTTATGGTTTGGGGACTGGATGTTCTCTATCCTTGGTATAGCTATTCACTGGAGCCATGTAAAGCCAAGTTAGGTCGAAATAATCAATGATCACCTACAAATTTAGTTAAAGGAAACTTCCAAAATGAACAAGTAAAAGTAAATGAAAATAAAATATGTATGCATATCATAATAAATCCAATCTTAAAAAGAATGTCAATTTACAGCAATTGCTCAAAATAAATATATAGTACAAGAATGTTATCAGCTTCATTTATTAATTTACAAGTATTACAAACTCCTAAAATCTCTGATAAGCTGAATGGCTTCTAAAAAACAATCTGCAATAAATATTATGCAAATTATTGACCATATTAATTGTAAGGTACTTTTAAAAAAAAAAAAAAGATTTATTATTTGAAAGGCAGAGTTACAGAGAGGGAGAGGCAGAGAGAAAGAGGTCTTCCATCCGCCGATTCCCTCCCCAAATAGCCACAATGACCGAAGCTGGGCCCATCCAAAGCCAGGAGCTTCCTCTGGGTCTCGCATGTGGGTGCAGGGGTCCATGCACTTGGGCCAACTTCTACTGCTTTCCCAGACCATAGCAGAGAGCTAGATAGGAAGTGGAACAGCCAGGACTTGAACCAGCACCCATATGGGATGCCAGCACTGCAGGTGGCGGCTTCACCCGCTATGCCATATTAGCGGCACCAAGGTACTCCTTCTAGAAAACATTAAAGGTATTTATTTAATGTTTTGATGAAATTTCACATTTTAGTTGCCCTTCCCTTAATGCCTTATTTTTTCCTTGTCAAATGAAAAGAAAAAACAGCATTTTAATGATTAAAGACTAGGAATAATGACTTTATATTTTGGTAGTGGTGTTATTTGCTCCAAAAATTTCTTCAGCACCTGTACCCAGAAACTTATAGGTAGCATATTACTTCGCAAAAATGAAATATTTCCATTGTCCCTTTTATTATAGTTTGACTTTTTTTTACAAAGAGCACCCACAAGGAAGCATTAATTAATGTTCATTCAGTAGTTTCAGCTGCCTCTTTAATTTACTGGCTAGCATTTCATAAATGATGGGATTCAATAAATCTCTAATAGGGTGATGGATATATTCTTTCAAAATAATATTTGTTCCTTGAAGTTATTTATAATTATATTCTGGAATAATACAGCACTTATACACACAAAAAACTACACTAAAAGGGGCATCATTGGGTTTTAACCTCAATAGATACATATATTCTATTATCATGATTTTATTCTTTAAGAATATGGTACTGATATAATTTATTAGAACAGATTATTGCTTCTACGAAACTATAAATAAGGACTTCACATAATATCTAGCAAGTAGAATCTAATTTTTTTTAAAGATTTTTTTATTTGAAAGGCAGAATACAGGGCCCGGTGCCATGGCTCACTTGGTTAATCCTCCACCTGTGGTGCTGGCATCCCATGTGGGCACCAGGTTCTAGTCCCGGTTGCACCTCTTCCAGTCCAGCTCTCTGCTGTGGCCTGGGAAGGCAGTGGAGGATGGCCCAAGTGCTTGGGCCCCTGCACCCACGTGGGAGACCAGGAGGAAGCACCTGGCTCCTGGCTTTGGATCAGCATAGCTCCGGCCGTAGCGGCCATTTAGGGGGTGAACCAACACAAGGAAGAACTTTCTGTCTCACTGTCTAACTCTGTCAAATAAATAAAATAAAGTTTTTTTTTTTTTTTTTCAAAAGGCAGGCAGAATACAGACAGAAGGAGAGAGAGAAACATTTTTCCTCTTCCATCTGCTGGTTAACTCCCCAAATGGCCAAAATGGCGAAAACTGGGCCAATTCAAAGCCAGAAGCCTCTTCAGGGTCTCCCATATGGTCCAGGGACCCAAGTACTTATGCCATCCTCTGCTGCTTTCCCAGGCACATTAGCAAGGAGTTGGATCAGAAGTGGAGCAGCTGGGACTCTAACCATTGCCGCAGGTTTTACTTACTACTCCACAGCTCAGGCCCCATGCTAAATGTTTTTAATTGAATGAATACACAAACTTTATCCTATGAGAAAGTAATTTCAAACTCATTTCAAAACTAATAGAACAGGGGGCTGGCTCTGTGGTGTAGAAGGTTAAGCCTGTGCCTGCAGTGCCAGGACCCATGTGGGCACCAGCTGAGTCCCAGCAGCTCCACTTCCAATCCAGCTCTCTGCTTATGGCCTGGGAAAAGCAGCAAAAGATGGCCCAAGTGCTTGAGCCCCTGCACCCATGTGGGAAACCCAGGAGCAGCTCCTGGCTCAGGCCTGGTGCAGCTTTGGTCATTGTGACCATTTAGAGAGTGAAGCAGAGGACAGAAGATCTGTTTGCCTTTCAAATAAATAAATGAATGTTTAAAAAAAAAAAAAACAAAAAAACAAAAAAACAAAAAACTCTGCACTCAAATTTTTATAATACTTTAAAAAATTACATCCTTTGCTGATACAGACATTTGATAATGAAGCCCAAATAATTGTTTCTTAGACTACTTTTAAAGGTCAATGATGAAATCTGGCTTCAACAAATACCCCTCATAAAAAGCTTAGCTTTTAATCAACAATAAACATTAGTAATCTCTACACCTGCTTTTATTAAGCACTAGACACAGCAGCTGAATAATATAAGACTATATAAGGGTAGAATGAAAAAAAAAATGTGGAATTTTGTGCACTATACCCGCTGATCTTTTGCAAATATAAAACTTAGGATGTTATACAATCAAGAAAAAACAGCCACAAATTTCCCCTGAAATTACCACAAAAATACCTTGAATATTTCTGCTGGTTATCAGCTAAATTAAAAACATACAGGTATAAAACCTGTACTGTGAAAGTGAGTGAACTTTAATGTAAGGAAATTCTTGAGACTCATCAACATTCTTTCGTTAAAGAAAAAAACCATATGAGAGTTTCTAAAATTAGGAAACTCATCAGAAATATTCTATTACTATTGAAAAGATGAAAACATGTTTCCTGGAAGCATTTCAAGCTAAAAAGTAAACACTGAATAAATGAAATAACTCAAAAGATAAATGTATTTCTTTAACAAACAAACTGAGGCAGAGGCTTTTTAACTTATTAGAAATGCTGATGGATTGCAGAAAGTCAAGACTTTCCCATGAACAGCTGAATCTAATACTTTGTAATGGTAGATTGTCATATTTAAGTACTCCACATAGGCTATTCAACTTACGGTTGTCATTTCACAACAAATTTTACAGAAAGAGTACAAGTAAAATGTTAGGAGTAATTTTTATGCTCAGTTTATGTTTTAGTCACAATAAATAAACAAAATGTTTTTTGCCCTTTCCATCATAAAGCATGATTTCTACAAAAGTTAACAAAGTAAATACTAGCTGATGAAAATCAGGATATTTGCATGCACGCTGATGAAGAAAATAATTAAAATGGAGCTCTCTTCAGAATCTTGTGGAAGGGGAGGAAGGGCATGAACAGCCCACAAGTAACTTGCCAAGAATGTTCTAAAATATGTGATGGAGTTCAGAGTTTCCTCCTCTTGCAAACAAGTTGATATGCACCAGAAACCAAGGTTAAAAGTCTCCGATCCACTTCAATGAACAGTATGTCAAAGAATGTCTGATAAGTTTAACCCGACTTAGATAAGCAGCTAAGCCAAGCAGCTCCTACTACGGACATCTATGTTTACAATGATGTAGTTTGAAAGGAAAGCCTGGGCATTTATAAATTCATTAGGCCAGCAGCTTCATGTGTTTTTCTGCTATTCCAAAGAAAACGTTTTACACTGTGACGCTATACACGCTGGCATGCAGATTCTTGACCCACTGATGGCCCCCACCTGCAGTCTGAGAAACACTATACTTTGCATCCAAAGGTCATAAAATTGAATCTGCAAGCAGAAGATCTTGTCTTCACTTTCATCTGCAATTTAGTAATGAGTTCCTAGTATATATTTACAGTTCTTAAAAATAAAGCCTACTCAAAATATTTAAAAGTAAAGTTAAAATCTGGAAAATGCTATTTTATCAATGAGACACCTAATACACTCAAAGAGGGGAAGATATCCCTCCCGGCCCCCACTTGGTAATGTTTGGAGATATCTTTGGTTGTCACAACCAGAAAAGGAGGGGTGTTACTGGCTTCTAGCCTTCTAGCCGATAGACTACAGGAATGCGACTTAAGCAACTTAGAAGACGCCCCACCCCCAAACAAAGCTAGCCCCCTTAAATGTGAATAGTGCTGAAGTTAAGAAGTGCTGACTTCCAGCCAAGGCTAGGAAATCTCAGGCTGAAGATCTGGTTTAATTCTTGGCTGGGTTTCATCTGACCACAGGGTAAAGTTGTTCTACTCACCAAGGGTACAACTCAGGGGAGAGTTTTCTCCCAAAGTCCAACAATTTTACTAAAGAGTCTTGTTACTACTTCCCATTTTTTTTAAAAAGACAAATAAATGGAATGATTTATGTTTCAAAAGAAAAAAAAGGGTCCTTTTTATTGTCTACAGATTTCAAATGATCCTTTTCCCCCTGGATCAACTGCTTTCAATATTAGGGAGAATAAGTACTAAGAAGGTCAGGAAGAATCATCACCAATTTCTCTGATTAGCTTTGTACACCGAGAAGAATGATTTGTGACGAGGCTACACCACTTACTTTTAGTCATTTTCACAAGACAGAATTGACATAAAGATCTTAACTATATAAAGAAAACTACTACTAAAGTGGGTATTACAGGACCAGCTCATACAATCTAACAACTCCAACATCACCAATTTTTTCCTTCAATTCCATCATCATGACCATCACTGTCAACTTCTCTTCCACCTCATCCCCTAAAGGATCATCATCAGACTCTGACTATAAGTGGGTAGAAGCCTATTAATGTAATTTTCAAATTTTAATTTTATTTTAGTGCAGAAACAGCACTGGAATTTGATCTCACTGCTGCGTTGCTCAGCTACAGATTTATCTAGGGGATTACTCAGAGAACATGTGTTCACTTCCTCGGAAGAGTGTAAGGTCAGATGTGTTAAGCCAGATACGAATTTTTATATTGTTCCAGGAAGAGAACTAAATGACTGTTTTTTACTATTTATCCCTAGAGAAAACAGAAAGAACATTAAATATATTTAAATGACAAAAAAAAATACGCAGCAAATCCAAGCTAATTTTAGGCTACACTAAATTCTAATAAATCAAATGTAGTTTCTGGGTGTTTCATGATGTTCATTGCATGTAACTCTCCAGTCATCCCCAAACTTTAGTCATATCACCACTAATATGTGTGTATATATATTATCTTTAAAAATGTATATATTTATTTGAGAGGCAAAAAGAAAGTTCCCAGACACCAGTTCATTCCCCCAATGCCTGCAACAGCCAGGACTGGGTCAGGGCCAAAGCAGGGAGCACAGAACTTAATTCAGGTCTCCCACATGGGTAATAAGGACCCAATTACTTGAACCATTACTGCTGTCTCTGTTAACAGAAAGCTTGTTAGGATCCAGAGTCAGGTGTCGCCAACCCAGGCATGCTGACATGGGACACAAGCACAAACTGCTAAGCTAAGTACCTGCCTCTATATTACTGAATTTTAATAATATGAAAATGATTACCAAAATTTCTTCATTAACAATTCCAAATACAAATGCAGGTCACTAACAGAAATACGTCAAAAATGAAGAGCAATGTAACTTTCATTATAGTAATTATAAAATGAAAGGTTTATACTTTTCCCATTAACTTGCAAGGATCTCTTTTCTTACCATTGAAGACTTGAGTCTCACTGTACTTCCTCTAAATAAGTGTCACTTTTGTCATGTCTTACAATACATTTCTAAGAGCTTATAATAACATGAAAAAAGGAAAAGCAAAAAATATTTAGGGAGTTGAAAACTGTTCCAAAAAGTCACAACTGTCAACTAATACATTCTTTTTCACTTGGCTGCAATGAAGTTTTTAATCTACTATTCAGTGCTGTTAACTTTTAGACCAGAAGTACTGTATCAGTCCATGTTAGTGAGGTGTCTTAAGAAACATCACTGGGGCTGGCACTGTGGCATAGCAGGTAAAGCTGCCACCTGCAATGCTGGTATCCCATATGGGTGCCAGTTCGAATCCTGGCTGCTCCACTTCCGATCCAGCAGTGGAAGATGGCCCAATGCTTGGGAGACCTGGAAGAAGCTCCTGGCTTCTGACTTTGGATCGGCTCAGCTAAGGCCATTTTGGTAATTTGGGGAGTGAACCAGCAGACGGAAGACCTTCCTCTTTGTCTCTCTCCCTGGCTCTGTATCTCTACCTCTCAAATAAATAAATAGGATCTTAAAAAAAAAAAAAGGCATCAGAAAAATTCAAGGCACTCCTTTAGTTTCACTTTTTTTTTTAGGTCCTCTTTATCCTTGGGAACTTTTCTTGTTCTGAAGTCAGTTTTGCTGACTTTTAGCTGCTCTTGCTTTCGATTAGGATTCACATGTCACATCCTTCTCCATCCCCCTATTTGTGGTAGATGAAATATTAACATAAACTCACTATTTTTAAATTGACTTTATTTATCTTTTACATAAGTTTTAGGTCCAGAGCAAAACTGAATGGAAAGTACCACTCTGCACATATTCCTTTCCCTTATATGCGCAGTTTCCTCCATCATTAACATCCCTGATAGGACTGGTGCACTTCTGACAAATGAGAAGCTACACTGACACATCATTATCACCTGTAATTTACAGCACAGTTCATTCTTCCTGTTGCACATTCCATGGATTTGGAGAAGCATACAGTGACATGTATCCACCACTACAGTATCATACAAAGGAGTTTCACTGCACTGAAAATCCTGTGTGCTCCACCTGTTCATCCCCACCTCCCCCCAAATCCTGGCAACCCCTGATCTTTTTACTGTCTTCATAGTTTTGCCTTTTTCCAGAATGGTATATGGTTCAACCACACGCCACAAAGGCTCTTCAAAGAAGTTTGTGGGAAAATGGAATTAGAAGATTAAATATTTGGGGTACAAAACCATTTCATATCCATACATTTGAAGCACATTTCCAGGAGCCAGTGATGTAGTGCAGTGAGTTAAAGCTCTGGCCTGCAGTGCCAGCATCCCATATGTCCCAGCTGCTCCACTTCTGATCCAACTCCCTGCTAATGTGTGTGGGAAAGCAGCAGAGGATGGCCCAAGTCCTTGGGGCCCTATCCCTACGTGGGAGATCCGGAAAAAGCTCCTGGCTTCTCATCAGCTCAGCTCCAGCCATTGCAGCCATTTGGGGAGTGAACAAGTGGATGGAAGACCTCTCTCTGTGTCTCTACTTCTCTTTATAACTCTCTCAAATGAATAAACCTAAACAAAAATGAAAAATACATATTTCCATGAACTTTTTAAAGACCTCTTATATGCATGGATTTAAATTTTTTTGCATCAAAATGAACTTTTTAATTCCATTTTCCATGAACTCTGAAGTACCTTGTTATGTAGCTTTTCCAGCTTAACTTTATTCACTATGCATTTAAGTTTTCTCCATGATTTTTCATGGCCTATTGGTTCACTTCTTTCCTTATTTAAAGATTTATTAATTTATTTGAAAGTCAGAGTCACACACAGAGAGACAGAGAGAAGCGGAGGGAGGGGAGGAGGGAAGGAGAGAGGTTTTCCATCCACTGGTTCACTCCCCAGATGGCTACAGTGGTAGAAGCTGTGCCGATCTGAAGCCAGGAGCCAGGAGTTTCCTTGCCATCTTACAATACCTAGCACTGCTTCTCAAACACTCCACTCAAACATCTTAACCTCAGATGAAGGAATGAGTAAATAAAATATTTGATGTGTTCACTTTATACTTACACTGTGGTTAGATCTTTGTCTTTTTTGCAAATTATGCCTTGCAAAGTGAGTCTTCAGTGGGGCTAGGGTCTGCACTTTTTATAAGTTTTGTAACATGGTAAAGCAACAATTAAAAGACACAGCAAACTTTCTACCCTGAATCACTGATATCAACCTTTTTGTTTTTCACTCTCCTTTTACAGAGTGATTTCCTTGGTTGCTTTTCTTGATGTCTTACTTATATGCCTCTCATTACAACATCAACGCCCTGCTTCCAGGCACTCATGGATTGGATAGTGTCCATCAAAAGGTAGGTTCAAGTCCTCACTTCTGGTACCTAGGAATTGACTTCTTTGCGAACAGTCTTGAAGATGGAGTTAAATGGCATCAGGCTGCGTTAGGGCAGGCCCTAATCCAATGACTCCTGCCCTCATAAGAGGAGGTCTTGGATTCAGACACACGGAGAATGCACAGAGCAAAGTGAATTCATTCATAAGACAAGGAAGGCTAAGGATTTCAACCTCCAGCAATTAAGAGTAGGCAACGAAGCATCCTCTCATGGGGTCTTGAGAATTCTCCAGAGCTTAGTCCTGCTGGTATCCTAAAGACAGAATTGCAGCCTCTGAACCTGACAATAACTTTGTGGTTTTAAACCATCTAATTTTGTGATACTTTGTTACAGCAGAGCTAGGAAACTAACATAGAGACCCACCTATCTGAGGGAGCTGCCGCTAAAGCCAGTGGATACTTTCCCACCCTTATCTTCTGTGACCTCTCTACAGCACTGGCATTTCCTCCCCTCCCAGCCTTACCTCCCTCCTTAAAACTTTCTTCCTGTCTTAGTTCTTTTAATTCTAACTCCAGCTTCTCAGATGCCTTAGCTACAATCTTGTTTCCCCAAAATGCTGACTCTGCTGTTCTTCACTGTCCTTTCCCCATCCTCTGTATCTACCTGGGCAATCTCATCTACTCCCATGACTTCGGCTACCACCAAATGGAAAAGAGCTCAAGCCTCCAAACTCTCCTCCAACCCTCAAATCTGCTATCTGTGTATCTTAAGAACTTCTACGGGCTGGCGCTATGGCATAGCGGCGGGTAAAGCTGCTGCCTGCGGAGCCAGCATTCCATATGGGTGCCAGTTAGAGACCCAGCTGCTCTACTTCTGATCCAGCTCTCTGCTATGGCCTGGGAAAGCAGAAGATGGCCCAAACCCTTGGGCCGCTGCACCTGCATGGGAGGCCAGGAAGCTCCTGGTTCCTGGCTTCAGATCAGAGCAGCTCTGGTCATTGCAGCCATCTGGGGAGTGAACCAGCAGATGGAAGATCTGTCTGTCTCTCTCTCTAACTCTTTCAAATAAATAATTAAAAAAAAAAAAAAAAAAAAACTTCTGCTCAGAAGTTCCATACCTTTTCAAATTCAACATGTCCCAAAAATTCAATGAACCTCGACATGCCAGGTACTGTGCTATCATGCTATGTGCTAGTGATAACAGTAAACAAGACAGGCAAGGCCCCAACCTAATAGAGTTTACAATACAGAGGACCGTATGGCAGAGGTGAGGAATACTACCAGCAGGTCATGGTGCGTTATGTTCTGTGTATGTGTGAGTTCTATGGATCTGTGAGAGAGGAGGATAAAGAGGCAGCAATTAGGCAGAAATTCTGATGGATAAGTGGAAAGCAGCAAGAGGAAAATGACTTCAGAAAGGGAGGGGAAATAATAAAAGCAGGGGAAATAATAAAAGCATTTGAGTGCTGGTTCTCTCAAATTTAAGTGGTCATTCCATTTTTTAGTTTGGATCTCCTTAATATCTCCAAATGTAGTCCCCCTGAACAAGTGCAGATCCCTGCAAAGTTCTCTATCAGGTCTCCCCTCCATATCTTTCCCCTCTCTGATCCACCATCCACACTCCTGCCAGTATTTCTTAGACACTAACCCTACTAGGCCAGTCCCTTACTTTAAAAGCCTTTAACTGTTCTCCACTGATGATCCAACAGAACCCAAACTCTTCAGCAAGAATGCAAAGTCCACTATAATCTGGCTGCAGATTTCCCTCTGCAGTCCTGTCTCTCCTTCTGCTGTGGCATGATGGTGACCCCACCCATGCTGCATGCTCGCTCACCTCTGTGCCCACACATGCCATCCACTGCCAAGAATGTCCGTCCTCCTATCCACCTGGCAGACACCTGCTCAATGTGATCTCCCTTTTGAACTTTCTGAAACCAATCTCCCATTTCCATTATCACATCGGTTTACCATACATAGCTGTGAAACTCTTAGGAAGGCAATACAATCTATTTGCCTTTTTAGCCCTAAGCACAGAAATAAAACAAATGAGGCTCTTGGCATAGGCTGCTTAGAAATAAACCCAAACAAGTCCTATATTATGGCAGACAAGTGATAGTACAGGAAGTACACAGGCTTTGGAATCAGAAAGACTTGGATTTTTTAAAAGGAGATTTATTTATTTATTCAGAATGAAGAGTGATGCGTGAGAAGGGGATAGAGATCTTCCATCTGCTGATTTACTTCCCAAACGCACATGATAGCAGGGCTGGGCCAGGCTGAAGTCAAGAACTCCTTCATCCCAGGTCTCTCATGTCGGTGGCAGGAATACTCGAGTCATCCACTGCCTCCCAGAATGTGTATTGTCAGAAGGCTGGATTGGAAAGGAAGTAGCCCAGAATCAAACCCAGGCACACCGATGTGAATGTGGGCATCCCAGGTGGCAGGTGGCTTAACCCAGAGCCTTCTCTCAGTCCTGGACTGCAATTTTAGACATGCCAACTTTTGAGATCCTGTCCACCTCCTCAAGCCTAATATCCTTAACTATGCATGGGCACCATCCATCTTCCAGCTCACTTAACACATAGTGGACTCTCTAAATGCAGCATTCTTCCTCCTTCTCGAAGAGAATGTCTCTGCCTATCTAGTTCCAGCCCTATCCATCTGGGAACTGCCCTGCAGTTTCCCCAGTTTTTACATGACCTCATGCCCCCTGGCTAGTTGATTGGTCCAATGAGGTACTGATTCATACTGGGCCAATGTGAGTCAATTTACCATTCCCGGAACCAAGTACAATAGGGAAAACCCCAGAATCTCTCCAGCATTACAACTACAAGATACGGGGTTGTCAAAGCGCTGATTCCTTCCAGGTAAAGCTGGACTGAAATAAAAAAGATTAAAGCTGAGCCCTCGCCCTTAAGTCCAGCAGCAGTCTTGCTTCCCTCAGCTTAGGCTGATTCAGCTCTAACGAACAACCTGTAAGCCACTTCAGATTCCTCCCAGTACTTTCTCTTTCCACCTTAAGCATATTTGTATTTCTGTTCCCCATAACCTCAAGAGTCCTTACTAAAATACCCTTCTCCTACCACTGCAACACAATGTCTGCCTTAGACACACACCTGAAGCACCTGCTTCCAGGATGCAAAGAGTCACAAGAAAAGGAGTGTGTCAGGAGAAAAGTGATCATCCATCATAAACCCAAGAGGAAGGAGACCAAGGAAAGTTGAAACCTGACATTAGGTAGAAAGTTGGAGCTAGAGCCAAGTCTAAAAGGATAGGAAAAACCAGTGTGAAGGTTTAGGTGTTGAGACCAATTAAGGACAAACCATGTGAACTCTTATGCTTTGCTGCCACATTCCTTCGTGGCTTGGCCCGACTCCTTCCACTGAGCAAATCCTGGAACTTCCCCAGACACTAACTGGGATGGTGATAAGGAGAAGAGCAACAGGGTGAGTCTAGGCAGAAACAGCGAACATCTGAAATGGAGGGATTTCAACTGCAGAGAAGGCAAGAGTCCAGATTTTCAATCATGTACTAATTCTCATTGAATAAAAATTTACCACTGCCCAAACAGATCTGATCTAATGATACATTCTAAAATGAGAGGCAAGTTACACATTTTAAAACACTGATAGTAGTAACTCATTCTCAAAATTTGACATGGCTAGTATGTAAATCCAGGTACGTCTGAGTTCAAAGCCTCCATATTTTCAAAAATCACTTCTGCAATAATAATCATAATCATAGGACAGTTCCTAGGTTCTTCAGGCTAAACAAAAACCCACACAAAAAAATCTGTTTAAATCACAGTTTTAGCAGAGCAGAAGGCTGCAAGGGTTAAAAAGGAAATTCATCATTTAATAAATATCTACTGGGTGCCAGACAGTAACAAAATGTATAGCACAAATGTAGTTTCCACTTTTTAAAAAACTTGTCACTTGAAAAAGCAGGGGGCCGGTGCTGTGGCACAACGGGTTAAATCCCTGGCCTGAAGCGCTGGCATCCCATATGAGCACCAGTTTTAGTCCCAGCTGCTCTTCTTCTGATCCAGCTCTCTGCTGTGGCCTGGGAAAGCAGAAGATGATAACCCAAGTCCTTGGGCCCCTGCACCCATGTGGGAGACCTGGAAGAAGCTCCTGGCTCCTGGCTTCAGATTGGCGCAGCTCCAGCCATTGTGGCCATCTGGGGAGTGAACCAGTAGATGGAAGACCTCTCTCTCTCTACCTCTCTAACTCAAATAAATAAAATAAATCTTTAACAAAAAGAAAAAAAAAAGCAGCTGTAACAGGTGCCAGGAAAGCAGTTGAAGAAAGAGATGTATAAAAGGTGTTGGAATTTTGAGCCCGATTCTAGACTCGGAGTAAGAGCAACACAGAGATGCAAAACATACTGGAGCAGAACCTCCACAAACTGATGAAGCAGTGCTGGGCAAAGGGGATGGAGACCACGCTCCAGGCAGGAGGAGCGCTGAGGCAGAGGCACAGTCCTACAGGCAGGAATGAGGCACAGTGAAGAACTTTAGCCCTACAAAGTGCTGCTCCTGAGCACAGGGACCCCCATTTGAGATTTCACCTTGGCAGCAGATCTGATCGCAAAGGCCGTGTGCCTGTCTCCACAACCCTGACCCAACCAGGACCAAAGAAAGACAACAGGAAGTATCACATAGGCCCACGCTGGGGAACTGCCAAGAACCAAGGCAAGAACACTGTGGAGACTCGGGCCTGAGGGCCTGGGCTGGGAAGAGTGAGGAAACATGGAGATGGACAAGTAGCTTGTGTGAAGGAGGCGGCCACGGCAGGCGTCATGCCGCATGTCACAGGTACTCCTCCTTCAGCCCCTCCGTGGGAAGGCCTCCACAGCCTGGCCCAACCTTTCCAGCCTCTCACTGCCTTCCTATGATACCAGGTTATTAAAATGACCTGAACAAGAGTTTCAGGTGACGAGGAAAAAAGGAGGCACAACACCGGTAGAACCCAGAATGGGGAGAGGGTGGAAGGAATCCACTCAACTTGCTGGCATTGATTGATGCTACCACCCTTCTCAAAGACAACCTGTCTCAGAAGAATGGTTTTCTAGGAGCCAAATCTGCATTCAGAGTTCCAGCTTGAAGGAGACCTCTCTCAGTCAAGGGAGTGTAGCAGGGAGTTCCATTTCCTGGGAAGAAGGGAGCTGGGAAAAGCTGGGCAGATTGTTAGGCCTGGAGAAGTGGTGGTAAGGACCATGAGGGGGCTCTATTCCAGGAGACTCAGGCCAGGCTCTTGAACTGATCATCAACTGTGGGGATCAGGCTAGGCACATGCCCAGGGACTAACACCAAATAATATGCCCTGCCCAGGGCAATAGATTCACTCCAGATTTTGGGCTCTTAATTCATTTATTCTGAATGACAGATACCATGGTAAGTATTAAAAGAAAATGAATGAAATTGTGCTGACAAGAAAAACTATTTAAAATACAGCATAAAAAGTACTATCTGGAAATGAGTATGCTGTAACGGTTAGAGAAGTAGAAGGGATGATACCCAAGAATGGTTTTGAAGGACAATGAGGAGCTACCTAAGAAAAGGAAAGTAAGGAAGGGTATTCCAAGTAGAAGCGGCTGCATATGTAAACAGACCAGTCTAGGCAACAAGATAAAACGGCATGGAATTATATATTAAGAGGAATACAGCTCAATGTTATACTTGCACAATGGAATTTAAGGAGTACAGGCACGAGATTAGGTCAGAATGCAAGAGAATGTATAAAGTTTACATACATAATATACAAAGAAGTTTGGACTATACCCTGAAGAGGCTACTGATCACATTATGGAAGTCATTAACACAGCTCCAGGAGGGCAAAACCTTCAGTGCATGGAAACACGGCCAGTCCCCAGGACCCAACCCCGCAAATATTTGCTCAAAGACTGGGCACAAACATAGGACATGGGGGCTCAAGGAGGAAACGGTGGCCAGGACTAGCAGCTTGCTTCTAGAAGGAACAAGGCAGAGTGCGACGTTCCCACACTTTCCTGACCACTCCCAACCTGTTCGGATCTTGTGGTATTTTAAAAAGATTTATTTGAAAGGTAGAGAAACAGAGAGAGGGACAAACAGAGTAAGTAAGCTGGCTTCCCTCCACTGGTTAACTCTCTAGATGGCCACAATGGCCAAGGCTGGTCCAGGCTGAAGCCCAGAACCCAGATCTTGTGGTTTTTTTATTCCTCAAATGTATGCCACCTCTGTGGATTAGAAATCTAGCCACCCTTCAAAGCTCACACACCTAAAACCACTTACTCAGCAAGGTTTGCATTTCCCCAGGTAATAAGTTTTCTCTCCCTTATAAACCTATATACTGTACATCCACCCTTGATTTATATATAAACATATTCCAACTTGACCATAATTACTTCAACTGAACCGTGGGTTCTCCAAAGACGACAATATTTCACTACTCTTTGAATGTCCCACCAGGGCTGTGATCAAACAGAACATTCTTGAGAGCTTATATAGTCTGTACCCCCCATGTTGACAGCTCCCAAAGACAGAATGATAGAATCTCAACATCTCTTCGATTCCAAGCAATTTCATTTTAACGGCAAAGCTGCAAGTACCCTACTTAACAAATGCCTTGCAAAGAACTCTAGGCCACTGGCTCTTAGAAAGCAGTTGAGGGAAATTGCACCTTGGGGTACTCTTAAGTAGCTAACGAAAGCTCTTCTCTCAAGGACATACTCTTCAGAGTATGGGTTGATCTAGATGGTAGTATATCAGAAGCCTCTGGAAATCACCTATTTTTCTCATCTGCTTCAACAGACACTACATTGTCATACATTACTTATTAGTTTATTTGGATTATCTATATTTTCTGTCCTCCCAGGTTAGACTGATTTAACCCAAATAGTGACAGGCAAAATAGGATGATAGATGCTTCTAAACTAACAATTTGGACTGTAATACTTTCGCAAAAATTCTACCCAGAAAAATAAAACAATGTAATAGTCCTAAATATAAAAATTACCCAAGTAACAAATGTCTTATGATGAAATTTTACTTTGACAATTTTTCTCTTACTTTTATTTGTGAGTGTGCTATGTGTAATAATTTCATCTATAAATTAATTTCAACATGTCTAGCATATAATACAACACTACTAAAATCAGCTGTGCAATATTATGTATGGATGTCAAACAGACTAGGAAGGAACAACAAAAATAAATTAATGGATTAGGGGATAAGACTATGGATCATCTAAGGTTTTAGATTTGAGTAAGTATCATTTCTATTTGTAAAATATTTTTAAATACAAAGTGTGATGATCTTAAGGTTGTCATAACAAACTGAAACCAGGAATCAAAATTTAATAATAACCATTTGACTGAACTTCAACAATCACATTTAGGAAAAAATCATCTTTCATAAAGCTTTTCCTAATCCTTCTAACCACAGGTCATCATTCCCACATCTTTCAACTAGAGTCAGGTATCACCTAATGACAGCCATAGTGACTGAGAAATGTGTTATTAGGCACTATTGCAGCTGTGGGAACGTCATGGTGTATGTACACAAACCCAGAAGGTATGTATGGGTCAATCACTGCACTTGGCCTCTAAAGCCAGTCAAGAGACATAGCAAGGGGCGGGTGCTGTGGCTGAATGGGTTAACGCCCTGGCCTGAAGCGCGGACATCCCATACAGTTCTAGTCCTGGCTGCTCCACTTCCGATCCGGCTCTCTGCTATGGCCTGGGAAAGCAGTAGAAGATGGCCCAAGTCCCTGGGCCCCTGCACCCACATGGGAGACACAGAAGAAGCTCCTGGCTTCAGATCAGCTCAGCTCCAGCCGTTGCGGCCATCTGGGGAGTGAACCAGCAGATGGAAGACCTCTCTCTCTACCTCTCTCTGTAACTCTGTCTTTCAAATAAATAAAAATAAATCTTTATTTAAAAAAAAAAAAAAGAGGGAGAGAGAGACTTGGCAAACATAAGACATAAAGCTGTGCCTGAGTAACAGGGCACATCATATTATAGTCAACTTTGCTTACTAAGACAGTACCTTAAAATAACCATAGTAAATACATAAACCAATAGCTCTTTATTATCACTATCAAGTAATATGCCCTGTACATAATAACTATGTGCTATACTATTATATAGGACACCAGCATCAGCACAAATATATAAGTAATGAGTCTAACATGGTACAATGGCTACAATGTCACCAGACCAAGGGAATTTCTGCTCCATTATAATCTTATGGGACCACTGTCATATGTTGTCCATTATTAACCAAACATCATGTAGCACATAACTATAATTACGGAGTAGAAGTAGAAACTCCAACCAGGTCTCCCATGTGTGTGGCAGGGACTCAACTTCTTGGGCCATTACCTGCTTCCTCTCAGGGTGTTCATTAGCAGGGAGCTGGAACTGGAAGCATGGCCTGGACTCCAACTCAGGCACTCAATACAGGATGTGGGTATTTCAAATGGTGTCTTAAGTACCATGCCAAAAGCCTGTCTCTAAGTTTTTTTCCCCCTCATGTTGATCTTGTAGAATGAAGCTCAAATGTTCAAACAGAATTATCAACTATCTCCAGATAAAAATGTTTCCATTTTACTTATAAATTGGAAAATCTACCTTAACGATCATTAACCTGTAATTTTACAATCAATGTCTCCTTTACAAGTTTAAGAATGTGGATTTAAAACTGATGGTTAGCACATGTAGAATGTGGGCTACATATCTGTCACTGTGCAAAATAGTCAAATATACTAGAAAAGGATGCTTTTTTTCCTCTGAACCAATGTTTTACCAGACCAAGAAAAGGCAATGGAAAATTCTAAATCATAACCTATTGTCAACATTGGAAATAATTACAAATGTTTCTTTGCAGAGAGAAATGAATCCATTCCTGACAGTTCAAATATTTTTCAAATAGTTTTTCCCTGCATCACAAGCAAATAAAGGCATTACTTTATGGAATATAAAATTTTTTCACAAGTTTCAAATATCATGGATGTGAATGATTCTTTTAAAGAACAAATTTGATTCATTTAAGGTTTACTAAATTAGCAAGAATCAATACCCTCAAAAGTATATCATATTAATAATTAAAAAATCTATTATGACTTTTTATGTTTAAGTTCCAGGGCTGGCGCTGTGGCGTAGCATGTAAAGCCGCTGCCTCCAGTGCCGGCAACCCATATGGGTGCCAGTTTGAGTCCCAGCCACTCCACTTCTGATCCAGCTCTCTGCTATGTCCTGGGAAAGCAGAAGATGGTCAAAGTCCTTGGGCCCCTTCAACCACATGGGAGACCTGGAGGAAGCTCCCGGCTCCGGGTCCGCGCAGCTCTGGCAGCTGCGTGAACCAGTGGTGGAAGATCTCTCTCTCTCTCTCTCTCTCCCTTTCCGCATCTTCTTCTCGGTGTAACTCTTTCAAATAAAATAAATCTTTAAAAAATTAGTTTCCTGATATTTACCACATTCAAATTACTTTCTACCCAGAAGGTAGGCAAGCCTTCCATGATACAAATGAGGAAGCTGAGCTCCTGAGATGATCCAAATTCCTACAGATCCAATGTAAACTGGAAAAACCAATTCAATTATAGCAGACCATCAATTTCCTATGAAATTATTACAATAGAAATACGCAATTAGAATAAATTAAATCAAGTTAAGATTTTTGGAGAAATGTGCATTTTATTGCAGGCTGTGTTGAAAAAAAAAATTTTTTTTTTTTTGACAGGCAGAGTGGACAGTGAGAGAGAGACAAAGAGAAAGGTCTTCCTTTTGGTTCACCCCTCAATGGCCGCTGCGGCCGGTGCACTGCGCCGATCCGAAGCCAAGAGCCAGGTGCTTCTCCTGGTCTCCCATGGGGGTGCAGGGCCCAAGTACCTGGGCCATGCTCCACTACCCTCCCAGGCCACAGCAGAGAGCTGGCCTGGAAGAGGAGCAACCAGGACAGAATCCGGCGCCCCAACCCAGACTAGAACCCAGTGTGCCAGCACTGCAGGCAGAGGATTAGCCTATTGAGCCGCGGCACCAGCGGAAAATATTTTTCAATAAAAACAATTTGAGGTTAACATCTCAATATTAAACTTAAAACTCAAATACACAAATGTAAGCCATATCTAAAACACCAACATTGTAAACAGATATAAACTGTATCTATTAATAAATGTCTAGGTGAAATAAGACTGGTTCTCTGAGAAAGGTCGATAAGTTTCCAACCAATGATGAACACTGGCTGTTGTGGCTATCTGGGGAGTGAACCAGCAGATGGAAGCTCTCTCTTCCCCCCATCTCTCCCTCTCTCTTTCAAATAAATAAATCTTAAATATATATCATTTTTAGAAATTAGGAAATTCACAACCCATATAATTCTTGAATTTTCAAATGATGTGTACCTAATTAGTCCTTAATTTACATGCTTAGTAAGCTCGACTAATGATAATCACTTACAGTTGTATTATGCTCTTCCCTTTGCAAAACTCTTCTGTGCTATTTCACTGTCATTAAGCTATGAGATAGTTATGCATTCTCATACCAATGATGCAGAAAACTGATGATTTTATTCTGTGTCAAATGAGAACAAAAAAAAATCACTGTCAGCAGAAATGCTGAGAAATAGCTATATATGGCATTAATTGGAATGAAGGTAATATATTCTGCTATTTCAAAATGTCTCAGAGATTTTTTAAAAAGGATAGTTCTTCTCCAACATAATGTTTCTGCCGAGGTTGACTGAGGAAAAAAAAACCTTAGCAAAATCATTTTTACCCTACTTTTTTACACTGACTATATGCAAATTGCAGATCTGAAGAAAGTATAAGGAAATTGTTCACAATTCCACCACCAAAACACAACTGTTAACACTTTATTACTTCCTTCCAATCTTCTTAAGATTTCTTATAGAGTTAAAAATTCTGCCTTGTAACTCAACATTACAACATGCGGACACTTCCTTTACTGAAGACTATAGACATTTTAAAGCACTGTGTCTCATTTTAAAATCAGTAGATCCTGAATTAAATCTGTTAGGCTGTTAAGACTATTTGAAAAGGAATTTCATTAAATATTTTTTTAAAATGTTTTTTGAAGGGTAGGAGACAGGCATTTGGCACAGTGGTTAAATTGTTGGTTGGAATGCCTGCATCCCAATCAGAGTGCCTGGGTTCCAGTTCTGGCTCTGCTCTCCATTCCAACTCCCTGCTAATATGCACACTGGGGGGCAGCCATGCTGGCTGTCCCTGCTTCCCATGTGAAAAGCACCTACTGAGTTCTGGGCCTCCGGCTTTGGCCTGGTCCAGCCCTAGCTGTTGCAGGCATTTGGGTAGTGAACGGCCAGATGGAAAATCTCTGTCTCTGCCTCAAAGAATAGAAATTAAAATTTTTTAAAAAATAAATTCTAGGCCGGCGCCGTGGCTCACTAGGCTAATCCTCTGCCTTGCGTCGCCGGCACACCAGGTTCTAGTCTCGGTCGGGGCACCGAATTCTGTCCCGGTTACCCTCTTCCAGGCCAGCTCTCTGCTGTGGCCAGGGAGTGCAGTGGAGGATGGCCCAAGTGCTTGGGTCCTGCACCCCATGGGAGACCAGGAGAAGCACCTGGCTCCTGCCATCGGATCAGCGCGGTGCGCCGGCCGCAGCGCGCCTACCGCGGCAGCCATTGGAGGGTGAACCAACAGCAAAGGAAGACCTTTCTCTGTCTCTCACTGTCCACTCTGCCTGTCAAAAAAATAATAAAATAAAATAAAATAAAAAATAAAAAAATAAATTCCACCACAGAGTGCACTAGGACCCCTTCAGTAAGAAATATAATTTTGAGGGCTGGCATTGTGGTGTAGCATGATAAGCCTCCACCTGCAGCAAATCTGGGCTTCTCCACTTCCAATCCAGCTCCTCGCTAATGTGCATGGGAAAGCAGAAAACTGTCCAAGTGCTGGGCCCCTGAAGCCAGGTGGGAGACTTGGAAGAAGCTCCTGGCCCTACACTGGCTGTTGTGGCTATCTGGGGAGTGAACCAGCAGATGGAAGCTCTCTCTTTCCCCCATCTCTCCCTCTCTGTGACTCTTTCAAATAAATCTTAAATATATATATATATCATTTTTAGAAATTAGGAAATTCACCACCCACATAATTCCTGAATTTTCAAATGATGTGTACCTAATTAGTCCTTAATTTATATGCTTAGTAAGCTCAACTAATGATAATCACTTACAGTTGTATTATGCTCTTCCCTTTGCAAAACTCTTCTGTGCTATTTCACTGTCATTAAGCTATGAGATAATTATGCATTCTCATACCAATGATGCAGAAAACTGATGTGTAGAGCGATGAAATTTAGCCAGTCTATTCATAAGATCTGAACTAGTAATCTTTCACTTCTATTTGTGTTAACCTTCACCGTGAAAAAGAAGCACATGCTCACTAAAATGCTCTGGCAAAAATATACTAAACCTGGGGCCGGCACTATAGCGTAGGTTAAGCCTCTGGCTGCAGCACCAGCATCCAACAAGGGTGCCAGTTCAAGTCTCAGCCACTCCTCTTCCCATCCAGCTCTCTACTAAGGCTTGGGAAGGCAGGGGAGGATGGCCCAAGTGCTTGTGCCCTTGCACCTCCTCTCCTCAATGTGGGAGACCTGGAAGAAGCTCCAGGCTCCTGGTTTCCGATGGGTCCAGCTCCAGCTGGTACAGTTACTTGCAGAGTGAATCAACAGTTGGAAAACACTTCTCTCTGTCTCTCCCTGTCTGTAATTCTCTCAAATAGATAAAATATTTAAAATACATATGTATGTTAAGCCTTTATAAAAAAAATAAGGTAATGTTGCATGTTTGATGAGGCTGGAGAAATTCTAAACAAGGAACTCACATCATTAGGTGCACACAGGGGTGGAGGGGGTGAAACCTGTAACTGAGTCTATAATGTTCCAAGATGCTTTTTTAAACATTTTTAAATACAAACACTTCATATCTACAAAGAAGCAAAACTGCTTATGCAGCCACATTCCCTTCAGTATCAGAGTCCCTTCCAGTCTAAGTTTGAAGTGGGATGACAATACCTATCTCAGCTGGTCGTGGTAAGGGTTAAAGGAGTTACTTTGTGGTCTACACAGAACTAAATGGTTTATGTAAATTAAGCCCTAGTACCTGTTAGCTGCAAACTCTTTAAACCTGTTTTCCCCCATCAGGTAGGAAAGACACAGACTCTCAAACTTCAACAGAATGAATTTCACACTCTGATATGCAAGTGCTGTTAAAACCTGAGTGCTAAGTATCTAATTTTTAAGTTGCACTATGTAGCTACAGATCAGCCTATCAAAACACTCCCCCCCCCCCCCCCGCATGCCTGCCCAAGCTTCAGCATCCTCCTAACGACACACTTATGGCCTCCATTCCATACTTTACCGAAAACCATGTGAACATCAAGCTGTACTTCCACGTACAGATCAATTTTTAAAAAATCATCACAGCAATAAGTAACAACCCAATGTTTATCGTCTCCTTGCAATAAAATGGGAAATGTAATGGAAAAATGTGTTCAATAACTGATGCTAAACTGATTCAAAATTTGTGGTACGCTGAAAATAGTACTGAAAGAGGGGGAAAAATCAGTTCTGCTTTCTTTTCTATTAGCATGATTCTTCAATAGTTTTTGCTTGCTTCTGGAATAGGCTTTTCAAGTAGAGTAGACGGAAATAAAGTTTTGTCACTTTCTGGAAAGGCTTACCCTGTTAATGTGGGGCGCTCCACTAAGCAACACGGCACGATGCCTTGGGTCAGACCCAGGCACACTATATACCACAACACCAGTAACAGGCAGACTTGGTTAAGAGACCACCAGAAGCCATTCCATTCGCTTTAACACAGGATGGTGATTATCACGACTTGGCTTTAATGGGTTTAGGATGGCTATTTCATTTCCTGGCCTTACTACTCAGCCTGGCCATCCACCTGGCTTAACTTGGGGGGGGGGGGGGGGGGGGGGCTCACATCTACCAAAGTTCTTTTTCCTTCTCAAATTTCCCCAGAGTAAGGATACAATGTCAAAGCGGGCTTTCAGAGCAGAGGCTCAGGTACATCTTTTCAGGGAAATGAAATGCCTTGCCAGAAAAAAAAAGTAACACCGCGCCAACTTGGGGAGCAGGCAGAGCCCACTTCTGCAACTCAACCCTTGCCAGGTTTGGCCAAGCAGAGGAGCGCAGCGCATCGGCCTTTGCAGATTCACTTAAAGACCCGGAGACAGCGAACCCGGGGGAGGTCCCCGGGGCCCCCATTCGTTCCCTGGGCGCCGCGCACCGCGCACTCCCCCGGGGCTGCTCACCTTGCTGGGCTCCGGCGTCTTCGAGCAGCAGAAGCAGAATAAGTAGGAGCAGGAGGAACAGAGGCATGGAGGAGGAGGAGTTGGAGCCGAGAGGGAGGGAGCAGTACAGGGGGAGCGCGGTCCGGGCGGGGGCGGCGGCCGCGGCCCGGACTCGGGCACACCGCGGGCTGCGCCCGGCTCTCACCACCGCCCGGCTAGCCATCCAGGCGGCTGATGGTTCGCCTGCATAGTGCGGGCGCCCCGGGACTGCGGCACCGGGCGTGGAGGCGGCGGCTGCGGGGCGGGAGAGCGAAAGGCAGCGCGCGCCTCGCCCCGCGCCGGGACCCCTCCGCCCCTCACCTCGCTTTCACCTCCTCCTCCTCCTCCTTCGTCCCTTCCCTCCGCTCCCCGCCCCGAGACCGCAGGCCGGAGCGCAGGGGAGGGGAGGGAAGGAGGCGGGGTGCTCGGGCCGCGGAGGGCGGCCGCACAGAGCAGGGGGTAGCGCCTCCCGCGCCGCGCTTCTCTCGCGGACTCGGGTCCCCGCGCTCTGCCGCGGCTCTGGCTAGCTGGCAGGCCCGCGGGCCGCCCGCTCCCTCGCGCTCCCTCTTGCGCGCGCCGGCCACGCCTCCGAGGCCACCGCCGCCAATCTGCGGTCAGCTGCGGTCCATCTCTTTCCGCATTATCCAATCAGCACGCTCTCTCCTCAGTCGACCCGTTAACTCCCCGGCCCACTCTTCGAGCTCCAACGCCCCTTATCAGCACTCTCCAATCCCCTTCGGCCTTCTGCAGCGTCCCACCCGCCTTCCCCAACCTGGGTTCCGCCCCCAAGCTCCGGTCCCCGGCGGCCCCCGCCCGGCCCGGGCCTCTGTTATTGTTGGGACCGCAGCCCAGAGCGGTCGCGCTGAGGCGGCCGCCAGCCCCGGTCAATGACTTCCGGGACTTCCCCCATCCCGCGCACCCTGCTCCCCTAGCCCAGCTTGCTCGTAGCTCCTCCCCTGCCGCTCATCAGGCCACTGGAAGGGGTGGGAAACCTGGATCCTGGATGGTGCTAGCTGGGAACTGAGTCTAAAGGACTTTCTTTGAAAAGCAGAGCGTGTTTTTTATTAAAACTAGCGGCAAGTTGTTGCAGCAACTCTGAGTTACGATTGCAGACTCAGTATTCAATTTTTAAACATGCATTTCTTGTTTCCTGTGTCCTTTACTATATGGGGGGGGGGGGTGGACTAAAAACAAGACCCATGCCCTGAAGGTAGTTTAATATCCTAACGTGCAGTCAGATTATTCCGCAGAGTTGTTGAGCACCTGCTATCTGCAAACATTGGTGTGAGAGTCATGGGAATTATAGCCATAATACAGACATCTTACAGAATGGGACAGAAATGTAAACTCATGCAAGCTTTAGTGAAATAAATGCCAATTAGAATAACAAGCAGTGTGAGGAAGGAGAGAGCAGGTGGAGGATAAAAAGAACATATCTTTAGGAAAAGAATCCACAAGACTAGGCAATGGTTGATTTCAGAGAGGAAAGACATTCCATCTAGGATGTTCTTAACAGGAGCAGGTGACAGTAGGATGATGTCCTCAACAAATACAGGGAAGTAGAAAGGTTGTGTGAAAAAGAGGACCGGTGTTGTGCAACATACCTGCATCCCACGTAAACACTAGTTCAAGTTTAGGCTGCTCCGCTCTGCTTCCAACCAGGTCCCTGCTGAAGCACCTGGGAAAGCAGTGGAGGATGGCCCAAGTTTTTTTACTTTTGTCACCCACATGGGAGATCAGGAAGTTCCAGGCTCCTGGCATACACCTGGCTGAGCCCTGGCTGTTGTAGCCATCTGGGTAATGAACCAGTGGATGGAAGATGTCTCTCTCTCCCTAACTCTGCATTGCAAATAAATCAATCTTTAAAAAAAGAGAGAGAGAAAAGTAGGTTAATTTTGGGTATACAGATGGCTCCTGATTTAGAAGGCTCAACTTAAGGTTTTATGGTGGTATAAAAACAATATGCAGTCAGTCAAAACCATACTTCAAATCTGAATGTTCATCTTTTCCCTGGGCTAGTGATATGCAGAATAATAATCTCTTGTGGTGCTGGGTGGGTAGCTCCCAGTCAGGAACAAGATCACAAGGGTAAACAAACAACTGATAGCTCTACAGGGGTGCTGTGTTCAGTAGGCGTCAAGCTATGATGTTCAGCAGGCATTTTTAACATAATAGTATTTCCAGTTTACAATGGGTTCATCCAGAGACAAAGAACTTCTACTAAATTTGAGATGCCAACTCAGCTAATAAGTGAAGCTATATAACAGGCAGGTGGACATTTTAGTCTAAGCTCAGGTTGAGAAGTGCTTTAAAATTATGGGTCTGTGAGTCATGGATAGATGATATATTCAAACACATGATATCCTCAAATGACAATCAGAGAGTTAGAAAGGACTTCAGAGGTATCTTTTTCAACTCCTCTGCATACTTCTCATGCAATAAACTCTTCCACTAAATTTATTTAATAAGCATTTGTTGAATGTATATGCAGCTCTATTATGTTCTAGACTTAATGTAGGCATTGGGCATACAAAGCTCCATCAAAGGAGCTTCCCTTAATGTGGGGGAGGTGTGTAAATTACTGCATTGTTACCAGTACCATGTTGGAAGTATGGACTGGAGTCATAGTGTACTCATCACAGTGAGTATGAAACTCTGGGTGAGTCTTTTTTTGTTTGTTTTATTTTAAGATTTATTTATTTATTTATTTATTTGAAAGGCAGAGTTTAGAGAGAGGCAGAGGCATAGAAAGAAGTCTTCCATCTGCTGTTTCACTCCCCAATTGGCTGCAATGGCCAAAGCTGCACTGATCTGAAGCCAGGAGCCAGGAACTTCTTCCAGGTCTCCTATGTGGGTGCAGGGGCCCAAGGACTTGGGCTATCTTCTACTGCTATCCCAGGCCATAGCAGAGAGCTGGATCTGAAGAGGAGCAGCAGGACTTGAACTGGTGCCCATCTGGGATGCTGGCACTGCAGGTGGCAGCTTTATTGGCTATTCCACAGTGTGGCCCCTCAGTGAGTCTTGAATAAGAAAACAGAAGAGGAAGGAGACCTCTGTTAGAAGTAAAATAGGCTGAATCACAGAAGTAGTGAACAGTGTTGGTGCAGCTGAATGGAATTGACTCCTGCTAATGTAATGGGAAGAACTAGAGACTGGATTGAAAAAGTTAATAGGTGCAAGGCTATGACAGGCTGAGTCAAGATCTTTACTTTATAACACTGAGAAATAACTAAAGAGTTGTAAGAAAAAGTGACAGCAGATTGTGATTGTAGAAAAATCAGACAGGAAGGCGAGGAATGGATTGGAATTAGAACAAGACTGGAAGCCAGGAAGAGCTAGTCTGGAGTAAAGGGAATGACTGTGAGTCTTAACTGCATGAAGCATGGTCTTGGAAAGGGGCACTGACTGGAGGAATGTTTGTGAACCTAGAGACCGATTAGATGTGGGGAATAGGGAGGAGTTGAGCAAAATCCTCAAGTTTCTAGGTAGAAGATGCCTTTTACATAGTAAGTAGCACAGGAAGAGGGGCTGGTTTGAACAGGTAAGGACTTAGAAGATGCGAAATGGAACCCGGTATTGAACATATCAAACAGGGTGTGCTAATGTGTCAAACTATCAGCCATGAACTAAGACTTCCTAGTTACAGTCTCTGAGACAATCCATTTCATCTGTTGAGCCACTCCCCTCATAGGGCCATTGGGTGATAACCCGAGTTCTCAGAGGTGGTGACAGAGCAAGATGTTATGGACCTCATGCTGACGTCCATTGACAACCTAGAACCTGTTCCAGAGGGAATGAATTCACCAGTGAACAACACAGTTATGGAAGCCTTTCTGGAAGAGAACAAAACCTGGACTACAACCATCCATATCACTTACTACTACAATGTGGAAAGATGCAGACCACGTGCCCTGAAAGCAAGAGAAAAAAGCTCTTAGCTTTTCTCATCCCTATACTGTATTTAAAAGGTTATTAATGGGCCGGCGCTGTGGCTCAACAGGCTAATCCTGCGCCTTGCGGCGCCGGCACACGGGGTTCTAGTCCCGGTTGGGGCGCCGGATTCTACCCCGGTTGCCCCTCTTCCAGGCAGCTCTCTGCTGTGGCCAGGGAGTGCAGTGGAGGATGACCCAAGTGCTTGGGCCCTGCACCCACATGGGAGACCAGGAGAAGCACCTGGCTCCTGCCTTTGGATCAGCGCGGTGCGCCGGCCGAGGCGTACCAACCGCGGCGGCCATTGGAGGGTGACCCAATGGCAAAGGAAGACCTTTCTCTCTGTCTCTCTCTCTCTTACTGTCCACTCTGCCTGTCAAAAATTTTTAAAAAAAAAAGGTTATTAACATGGAGACTAGAGAGATGAAGAATTTCTGAATGAGGTCAGTGGCAGAGAAAGAAGAGGGTGGTAAAATAAAAATGGAGTTAATATTTAAAGTGGTGAAACCAAAAGTTCTTGGTCACTAATGCCATTTGATGATTTCCATATCATTTTGTGCTTCAATTTTCTGCGTTTTGCTTTAGAAAAATGGGGTCTGGATCTCAGGATAGAGATTGCTCCATGTGCATAGGGAATTACTGTAGCACAAATGTGGATGGCAGATAATGTTATTGATGAATTTATTCTCTCTTCATTTCTCCTAACCATAGTCCCTCTACTGAGCTGCAAAAACAGTGGTGAAGGCTGCTATGAGATGACCAAACTTTCCTTGTAGGAGCTCCCACAAAAGCAACATAATGGCATTCATCTAGGAGAATAACTGTGCAGAGGTAGATCTCTAGTTTATATAAATATTTATATTTATTTCTAGTTTATTTCTCTCACTCTCTGCATGCTGCTCCTGCCAACTTTGTCATCTTCCTTGCTTCTAGGAATTGGTTCATTTGGGGTTGACATCTACTGAGGCAATGGGAGCCATACTTGTCCAGGATCATTTTACCTGCATGACCCAGATGCGTCATACTGGGACACAACTGGGGGTACTATTCAGGAAAGTGGATAAGTTTGAAGGAGGCCATCATCATAGCAACCAGAGGCCCCAAGAAACTAAAGTGCCTCCAGCAGGAAATCCCAGGGCCCAGCTCTTTCCTACAGAGTCTCAAAAAGTAGGAGCTTTAGATGATCCCATGGGCACAAAGCAAACAGAACAAACCCAAATTGAACAGTGTCCTAATTGAACCTGAATTCACTGACATGGAATAGGACTAGTAGCAGTCACGATTGACTTAGTTTCATTGGCTGGTAAATGAATTAATGCTTTGAAAGGAGGTTCTGGGGAAGATTAGAGCTTCAGGAAGGGACCATGTAGGATAGTTAAATGTGAAATACCAAAAATTAACATTTGTGTCATTGTAATATATTTAGGGTTGTTCACAATAAGATATTTAAACATACAAATAGATCATGTACCTAAATTTTAATTCACCAGGACTTGAATCTTCTCTTTTCTTTTCTCTTTTTACTTCTCCTCTCTAATCAATAAAGAGTGGAAGAGAATGTGGAATTGCTCTACAGAGAAAAGGGGAAATATGACAATAGTTATACCCAACTATTTTTGCTTTCAAGTGAATCCCAACCCAGCCAACTGCTAAGGAAATGAGAACAGGGGCGAAGACCCTGGGAGCTGGTACCTATGCATCTGTCCCTGCAGAAACATCTGGGTTTTAATGTGTAATATGGTAAGAATCATTTGGCACCATCATTGCTATTAAATGTCTGTTAAGCTTTAATGAAACAAAAGAGGCTCATTTAAAAATGGCATTTATACTGGAAACCTTAGCATAATGGTATGTAATGAATCATTGGTGAGCATTATCAGTGAGTGTGTGTTTCTGGCAGGATAACAGAAAGAGGGAATGAACAAGAATTTACTTTTGTGATCTTCCAGTGGGGTGGGAGAAAATGAAGACTGTGGCAGTCTGGGGAAATACTTCCAACTTTAAAGACCAGAGCCCTGTGGTCTGATTACTGTCCTCGCAAGGGCATTCTCTTTGTCCTGTCAAATGTGCAGACAAATGCTTACAGCCACGTTCCTTGCTAAATATTTGAATTCTGCTGAAGAGACTTTCTTCCCTTCTGTGAACAGAAATGGTTTGGATACATTTTTCTCTTTCTCTGGTAAGCTTTCAGTGAGTCATCTCAGTCAAATATAACTCTCAGGTTTATTACTCATGTTTTCTTAACATTTATGAACTATTTAAAAATATTTGCAATAGCAAACTGAAGACAGGAGTGATAGGAGACTGACTTATTATAGAAAGTGTGTAATTTCTCCTAGTGAGTCACAATACTGAGTATTTTTTCCTGTGCAATTAACATTGGCATAGGTCAGCAACATGACTTTGATTTTTTTGTTTGCATCTTCATCTGTTACAACTATCTCCCTCTCCATCCCCCACCTCAGTGTTTCTTATACCCTTGTTTTTCTAGGAACATAGGTTTGACCAATTTGACTTCTTGTGGGTCAGAACCAGAAGGCTTCAGTTTTATCTCTGATGGAACCCTCAAAAGATTTTAGTAAATGCGTGTGAAAACAGCCTTCCAGAACATCAACATACCTAGAAATTGAGTATTTACATACATGAACCATGAGCACAGGACTGAAGTATGCACAGAACATACCAGAATAACTGAGATAATATGATTTAGGTGCTCAGTAGCCACATGCCTCCCTTGCTTCGTGCCTGTATCCTTTCCTATGGGACCCTTGCTGGCAACACAGCCAAGAATTAAATGCACATACTTGAAATGCTATTGGCTTCTGAGAAACTGAGTTGTTTCGTGAGATCACGGAAACAGCCCTGGGTCAGATCATAGATCCAACTTCTGCTCACAAATGCTGGATAAACTCCAGACAGGCTGTACTTACCTCTCTAGAGCTCAGTTTCCTTGTCCATAACTGAGTATGTTTGGAACCTTTAATGTTTTCAAAGGTTGATCATTCTTTCAAATTTTTATTATCTTCTCTCCCTTTATTTCACAGCCATTGTTAAATCCATAATTTCTAAATTGCTACCTATTGTGGAGAGAGAGGGAAAGGAAACAAACATTGATGACTGGGAAGTAATTGTTTTTTGCCAAACAGGAGTGCACCTGAAAGGGAGTGTTTGGTTTGCGAAATAGCCCTCAGACACCCTAGTGCCTTGGTGAGAATGCCTTTATGAACTCTTGCAGGTGAATAGCCCAGTTCTGTTCTGTGAAAGAAGCAAACAGGATTTAGGAGGGAGGAAGGTTACCTTATAAGGGAGAAGGAGGAGGTCCTGGAGATAAAGCTGATCTGCAGTGTGGCAGGAAGGTGGAGCTGCAGAGAGGGGAGAAACAGAAGTTCCCAGGGGTTCGAATGTAAAGATGCTTTTATAAATAGGTTCAAGTAGTAAATGATTTCAAATTGTTCACACATATGCACTCTTATAACCTTCCCCTTGCCTTCCTCCCAAACTCTCCATCAAAGTGACCACAGCCACAGGCTGGTCTGGGTGAAACTTTGGGAACCAGCAGTGGACGACCCTGAGGCTGGTATCCAGGTCAGTAATTCTGCATGGGTAGCGGAACATCCTCAGGAGGTGAAGTGGAAAGGAAAGTCAAGATCATGGGTTCAGAGCAAGAACTTCAACTAGAACCAGAGGTTCTGAGACATTTTACACTTCCACTTCCCATCCTAGGTTTCCATCCCATCCCTAGGGAAGTAACCAGGCAAGCGAGAGGATTTGGAATCATCCAGATGTCTGCTTCTGTTATACTAGGATAAATAAATAATAAATTAATTTTTTTTTGTTTTCTAAGAACCAAGAAAATAGAAATACAAATTGAAGGTTTTTTTTTTTTTAATACACACATCACTTTTTTTGAATTGTTCCTTTTGAATCCGTTAATTAAATTTAAATTTAATTTCTTTATGTTTAGTAAGTCAATACAATAGGAATTAATATTTTAAGACATGCAAGTCTTTGGAAATTCACATTTAAAAGGAATATCTGGGGCTGGCAATTTCGCACAGCAGATTAAAGCCGCCACCTGCAATGCTGACATTCTTTATGGGTGTCGATTCCAGTCCCAGCTGCTCCACTTCCAATCCAGCTCCCTGTTATTGGCTGGGCAAAGTAACAGAGGATGGCCCCAAGTCCTTGGGCCCCTGTCACTTATGTGGGAGACCTAGGTGAAGCTATTGGTTTTGGCCTGGAGTGAACCAGCAGATGGAAGGTCTCTGTTTCTCCCTCTCTCTCTGTAACTTTGACTTTCAAATAAATTAAAAAAATCTTTAAAAATAAAAAAGGAATAACAAGTTTTGAAGAGGTGTTAAATTTTCTTAGTATCATTTGTTCACAGAATAGTTTATACTAGCCTGCGCAACACAATAAGAAACAAATGAGATGCAGAACATATTATACATGTTTTCATTTAAATAAGTCTTTTTATTTTTGATATTCTAATAAGCCATTTCTTTGGTTAAATGATAGATTATGGTCTAAAAGGAAATGTGTACTATTAAGATTAACTTGACTTTTCATGAGCTTTTGCATTAATAATAAGGTTTTAATACTAATATAAGTATTGGGTTTGACTGACATGCACTATCATTTTGTTCACAGTTAACATGCTGCACAAAAGTGAAGATGTGAGAGATTATTCTGAAGGATTGAGTACAGGCTGAGCTAACCCTTAGAAGAGAAACAAAGGAAAATATAATTCCCCTGATCTAGCTACTTTAATTTTTGCTTTTGAAGGATGTGACATGCCTAGTACTCACAGAATTTTGTATAAATAAAGCTATTTTCTTACCACATTTCTCTCAAAATCAATGTTTGGTTCTCATTTGTAGATCTGAATATACTCATATGTCAATTCCTTTTTGGTGAATGTAATCAGTTATATGATGCACATTGATAAGTCAGTAGTAAAAGACTACTGACTTGCAGCACACTTGGTAAAGTGATAAGTATAAGTACACAACCGATCAAAAAAGATAGGGTAAGTGTCGAAGAGATTTTACAAACAAAACCAGTGTAAGCAAATAATGAAGGATAGAATTAAAAGGGAGAGAATGATCCTGCGGGGGAGGCTTGACACACAGCAAACTCATAGAATGGCAAATGCCCAAAACAGCACTCCGGCCTCAGAATCAACGCTTGGGGCATTCGGATCTGGCTAAAAGGCCCATGAGAGTCTCACAGGCATGGAAAGCCACGACATGGTGGCAAAAACAATCTAAATGAAAGATCCTGGTGAACAAGACCCCAGCAGAAGGAACAGGCCACCAAGTGGGGAGGCGCTTTTCTCCAAAGGGAGGAAGGAACCTCCACTGTGATATGGCCTTGACTAAACAAATTCAGCAATGGTGAACTCAAGGGGCTTCCATAGCTAGACAGCTCATGGCAAGAGTCTGAGGTGATTGCTGACGCCATAAATAAGAGTGCCAATTGTTAAATCAACAATGGGAGTCATTGGGTACATGCTCCCCACGTAGGACCTCTGTCCTTAATGTGTTTTACTATGAAACTTAAAAACAACACTACTAGTTAAACAATACCTTATACCTTGTGTCGTTGTGTTTGAGAGCAGCTTGTTGAAATCCTTGCTTAGTATATACTAAGTTGATCTTCTGTATATGAAGGTAATTGAAAATGAAACTCGATGAAAGGCAGGATGGGAGAGGGAGTGGGAGAGGGGAGGGCCAAGGGAGGGAGGGAGGTTGGGGGTGGAAGCCACAACAATACAAAAGTTGCACTTTGTAAATTCACATTTATTAAATAATAAAAAGAAAAAAAATAATACTGACTTGACTAAAATAGAGACTAAGAGCAAGATTTGGTAAAAAATAATAAATTTATTGAGTCACAAAAATTCATGAATTTTCTATTTATTTAGGACTCATTAAAAAGTCATACAGGGGGCCTGCACTGTGGCATAACCAATAAAGCTGCTGCCTGCAGTGGCGGCATTCCATATGGGCACTGGTTCAAGTCCCAGCTGCTCCACTTCTGGTCTAGCTCTCTGCTATGGCCTGGGAAAGCAGTAGAAGATGATCCAAGTCCTTGGACCCTTGCACCTGCATGGGCAACACAGAAGAAGCTCCTGGCTCCTGGCTTCAGAAGGGCACAGCCCTGACTGTTGTGGCCAATTGGGGAGTGAACCAGCAGATGGAAGACCTCTCTCTCTCTCTCTCTGCCTCTCCTCTCTCTGTGTAACTCTGACTTTCAAATAAATAAAATAAATCTTAAAAAAAAGGTCATGCAGATATTAACAGCTCCTAAATGACAAACTCTATTTGTTTAACTGTTTGGTTTGAAATAGTCAGCTTTTATTATCTCCAAAACCAATTACCAGACATGAGGTAATTCAGGATTTACTTTGTTCTTTTTGTCATATTATTCTCATATTGATGACTGATATTAAGAAAGGACTTCATTATCCTAACATAAATATATTTATCCATATCTAAATTTATGCTACATACTGTGAGTCACATACATGTGCAGTTAATTAAATTACCCATAAAGTAACATGTTTACCAGAGAGCCATGCTGAATCATCCGACAGACTTTATTTCAATAATAAATATGGCACTGTATGATTACGTTGAAGTTCTCCCCAAGTGAACAAACTTATACAGCATTCAAGCATGCTTAAGGCAGCCACCCATTTAGAAAAGTAGTAGTTATACATGTCTCAGAATGAAATTTTTAAAGCCATCTGTGCCCTTATAGAAAACAAAATGAAACAAATAAGCCATGCTTGAAGATATGTTAAAATCTGACACTCAGATTCCATCTGTAATCCCATTTTCTCCTCTGAAAATTATTTCCCAATTTTTATGTCCCTATATTATGCATATAGAGAGTTACAATGTCATCTTTATCCACTAAGATTTTGTCCTGGTTCTCTGTTATCACTTTCATAATTGAGAGTCTCATTCTGTTCCTCTCAGATGAAACAATTCCCACCTTTGATTTCCCAAATCCAAACGCACCTTTGATTTCCTAATATTCATGTACAGCCGAGTGAGCACCTTTAGTAACCATTAAAAATTTGCCTTCATGAGCTTGATGTACTTAAGGAATAAAAAAAAAAAAATGTTTAAGAGAGTACCACATGAATTGCCGCTGAAGATACCTTGAGAATGTAAAATGTCTGAAATGCACAGGATTCTACATTCTATACAATAAGGGCTAACTTCTTCCCATCAGGTTTCCAACCTGATTTAAAAGCAAGCTGCATGAAAATTATGACACTTAAGTTTATGGACTATGGGGCCAGCGTTGTGGCGCAGCGGGTTAACGCCCTTGCCTGAGGTGCCTGTATCCCATATAGGCGCTGGTTTGAGACATGGCTGCTCCACTTCCAATCCAGCTCTCTGCTATGGCCTGGGAAAACAGTAGAAGATGGCACAAGTCCTTGGGCCCCTGCACCCACATGGGAGGCTCAGAAGAAGCTCCTGGCTCCTGGCTTCGGATTGGCGCATCTCTGGCCGTTGCAGCCAACTGGGGAGTGAACCATCGGATGAAGACCTCTCTCCCTCTCTCTCTGCCTCTCCTCTCTCTGTATAACTCTTTCAAATAAATAAATAAATAAATCTTTAAAAAAAAGTTTATGGACTATGGAATATAATGAGCTCCTCTCCTGAGATGACATCAACAGAATCACCTGATGTGGATTTTGTAAGTCCTGAGAACCCTGTATGGAAAACAGGAACCTTCTGGAGTAATGATGAGAAACGTCTTGAGAACTTTTTGTTGGAAGGTTCAATTTTGACAGTCAGGCTGTATGAGTTCATTAGGGACTTTGACTTTTTCACATTCACATTTAAGAACCCTGTGTGTCTGTTTCTGCCAACTAAGCTTATGTCTGTCTTAGACTCTGTATCTTCCCTATTCCTTCTTTGCTGCAAAAGCCTCAATGAGACACTGTGATCCATTAATGGAATGCAGTTGACTCTATGCCCTCTGTCACAATGTTGATTCATAGCCCCAAGGAGCAATGGGCAGAGTGCCAGGCTACAGATAGTGCCTGAACCCTGGCAGCAGGTCAAATGTGGGGCTCGCTTATTGGGCCCTCTGTCTGCCTGAAGCATGCAGGTCTATCACAGTGGGCTCAGCTTTCTCATTGTAAGAATTGTTGCACACAATTTCCTGTCACTGAGATTCCCCGGAAGGCTATCTGTGGCCAGGATGAGGCACCCTTTGTAGCAAATGAAGAATCATACCTTCTGATACTGGGTCACTCCCCCTCCCCCGCCGCTGCCTTCCTCAGCAACCTCAGCCAGAAGTGCAAGGGGGAGGGGATTCACAGTTCGTGAGTGTCCGCCTCTGTTAGGCATTTTACGCTTGTATTACTGATGTCTCAGAGCATCTTGAGAGCAGTATCATCATTCACAGATGTGGGCACACTGGTTGAGAGATCAGGCTAGGACTCAGCTGGATTGAGATTCAGGGCCACCTAACATAAGCACTTGTGTTTTTCCCACTTCACCTCACTGCCTCCATGTTACTTTTGGAATGCTTGCATGGTTCAGTGACCAAGACTATTTCTAAAACTTGCTACAAGAATTCAACTAGTGAAGTACCTAACAAAAGTGGTGGGGTGGGTTTATTTTTCTTTCTGCTTATTTTTGGTTGCAGAACTGTTGTTAGGTACTAATGGCATTTCTGAAAAGTGCATTAGAAATACTAATTATATCTCTTGTATTTTCTAAAATTGTGTTAAAAATTTCAAGTCTTGACTGTGTTGAAAGTGGGCAAGCAAGCCTGTGTCCTGTAGTTTTGTGGAGTTAAATTCAGCGTTTAGAGAATGTGTTGGCATTCGAGGACCAGAGACATTCATTTCTGGTTAAATATCGTGGGTTGACCACAAATGCTTATTACCTCTCTGAAATGATTTTAAAAGACATTCAAGGAATTCAAAAGGTGGATATCAAAAGGCACAGGGCTACAGTTCTATAAACTGAGGGCCTATCAGGTAGAAAAGCTAGACTTTAAGTCAGAGCTAAAGACGAGGGTGGGAATGAATAATTGAATGTGTGCATTTTGAACTCTAGGACCTCAGTGCCAAAGACCAGGGCACAGAGTGTTTTGAAAAAAAAAAAAAAAAAAAAAAAAGAATGAGTTGTTCTGAAATTTTGTTGAGATTCTGGAACGTTCCCCCATGCCAGTATTATCCATGCTGATTAAATTTTACCTTGAGCTTGCTGTAGGTTAAAGTGTGATTCTGCCATCCTATATCCCCCGACATGCCAAGCCCTGTTTGCATTTTAACAGCCACTTTCTTGGTGGACAAGAACGTGCACTGACTTGATGGCTAGCTAGTCTGAAAACAAGCAGGCTAATTTCTACTGAGCTAGTTTGGCAACATAAAGACATGAAATTTTCTGATGAAACATACTAGAATTTTGTCACAAAATGAACTGAGTCCTGACAGCATTTTTCACAGCCACCTGTAAATCTTGGAATAACTCTACACTACCATCCACCCGAAGGGACAATCGGTCTGTTAAAAATCAGGCAGTGTCTTTACCCCAGTTCCTTTTCCTAGTCCATGGTTTCAGCACAATTTGCTACATTCAATTGCCTGAAGTCCACCTACACTTTTCTACTGTATGTGTGTGACATGGAATAAACTATAAAGAGTTACAAGAAATCAGAAATATAGCTTTATACTGTTGGATTCTCTTTACATAGTTTTTTTTTTATTTTTTTAAAGATTTTATTTATTCATTTGAGAGGTAGAGTCACAGACAGTGAGAGGGAGAGACAGAGAGAGAGAGGTCTTCCGTCCACTGGTTCACTCCCCAAATGGCTGCAACAGCCAGAGCTGTGCCAATCCAAAGCCAGGAGCCAGGAGCTTCTTCTAGGTCTCCCACATGGGTGCAGGGGCCCAAGGACTTGAGCCATCTTACACTGCTTTCCCAGGCCATAGCAGAGAGCTGGATCAGAAGAGGAGCAGCTGGGACTAGAACCGGCACCCATAAGGGATGCTGGCGCCACAGGCGGAGGATTAACCTACTGCCCCACGGTGCTGGCCCCTAACATAGTTTTAATGTTTGTAGAAAGCCCTTTTCAGGGGTTTGATATTTTAAAAAATTTTGTTGTGAGGTAATTCATAGACCATTCCTTTAAGATCCTATGATCCAGGCTTATCTTAACTGTGGATGTCATCCCACATACTCCCTTACATCTGAAGTCACTGAATTGTTTGCTGCCAGAGAGCAGGGAGTATTTTACATTGACTTTGCTGTCTCTTGCCAGTAAATAAAACCATAGATTTATAATAAAGTTTTCATGATTGAATAATGTATTGATAAAAAATCATGTTCCTTTGGACTCGGGAAAATTCTATTCTTGTTTCAATTGCAAGTACCAGCCTTCTATTTCAGATTCTGCTATTAGTTATGTCCTAACATTCTTTTTAAAAAATATTTATTTATTTATTTGGAAGGAAGATTTAGAGAGAGGCAGAGGTAGAGGCAGAGAGAGAGGGAGAGAGAGAGATCTTCCATCCACTGGTTCACTCCTCAAATGGCCACAATGGCTGGAGCTGTACCGATCCAAAGCCAGGAGCCAGGAGCTTCCTCCAGGTCTCCATGCAGGTGCAGGGGCCCAAGCGCTCGGGCTATCTTCTACTGCTTTCTTAGGCCATAGCAGAGAGCTGAATAGGAAGTGGAACAGCCAAATTTCAAACCGGCACCCATATGGTATGCCAGCACTATAGACTCTTGTTTTTCTCTCTTGTCCTTGATCTTAAACATGGGAAGTGCTCCCAGAAGGTATGTATCCTGTCCACTACTCTTGGTGGAAGCATCTTGGAGAGTCTTGTTTAATTCTTTCTCCTTTCCTAATTTTAAAACATCCTGCCATTTTCTATTAAGTGTGCAGATTCTAGAACCGTGTTCTGAGTCCACATCCAGGCTTTCCCAATTAAGGTCTGTGGTTTCTTTTCTTTCTGGTTGATTATTTATTTTCATCTACTTGGGAGAGGGAGAGGGAGAGGGAGAGGGAGAGGGAGAGGGAGAGGGAGAGGGAGGAGGGAGAGGGAGGAGGGAGAGGGAGAGGGAGAGGAAGAGTGTTTCACTTTCCAAATGCCTGCAACAGGCACTTCTGGCCAGGCCAAAGCCAGGAGCTTGCACTTCCATCTGGATCTCCCACTTGAATGGCAGGGATCCAACCCTTGAGTCATCATCTGCTTCTTCCCAGAATGTATTAGCAGGAAACTGGACTGGATGTAGAATAACTGGGACTTGAATTGGCACTCCAATATTGGATGTAAGCATCCTAAGCTGTGGCTTCACCCACTGCACCACAACGCCCACCCCTTAGTTTTTTTTAACCTATAGAACAGAGTTAGTAACAGGATCTCTTCATAGAATTGTTAAGAATTAAAGTAAGGACAGATGTAAAAGTTTTAGTGTACCACCTCGTAGAATGTAGTAGTAACTGTTAAAAAAAAAGAGTAGTGAATGTTAGTCTTAAGTATTATTATTGTAGAAACCGTTTACCTCTGTGTAGTTCCAGGTAACAAAGCCAAGAATCTATCAAGCTACCTCTGTGCAGGGATTCACTGCATTCACCTGCTCCACCTGCTCCTCCTAGCCGTGTCCTGACTTAGCCCTGCGGCATCAATGTTGTTTGCACTAACAGCTTTAGGAATTGGTAAGACCACACATGTTGACACTCTTCCCCCAGCCGTAGGCCACTCCTGTGCTTTTTGTTCCTGGTTAATAAGGAGATATGCCAACCATTTCTAGGGCCTATTTAATATTCATTTCTACCTACTTTATTTCTAACAGAATTCTAGTTTTCTTTGGGACAGCAGCATGCCCAATTTCATGTGTACGTGTGCCTATCTGTGTATTCAGTCTTTTACAGCTAAAGAAGGCAAGCCCATCTGGTAGGATTCCAAGAAAGCTTTTGTCGTTTTTTTGAAAGGCAGAGTTACAGAGAGAGGGGAATCTTTCATCTTCTAGTTCACTCCCTAAATGGCCACAATGGCCAGGCTGTGCCAGGCTGTGCCAGGCTAAAGACAGCAGCCTTGAGCTTTTTCTGAGTCTCCCATGTGGGTGCAGGGGTCCAAGGACTTGAGCCATCTTCTGCTGCTTTTCCAGGCACATTAGCAGTGAGCTGGATGAGAAGTGGAGCAGCCAGGACTTGAACCGGCCCACATATGGGATGCCAGCATCGAAGGCAGAGGTTTCATCTGCTACACCACAACATCAACCCGCCAAGAAAGCTTTTTAAAAAATAGTCAGATTTGTATGGCATTGGACCTTCACTCTTTTCTTTCTTCCTTCCAAAGGCATGGTCATGATGTCTTGGAGGCCCAAGAGGCAGGTTCTGAACACAAAGACAAGAAACATGATAAGGATGACAGAGCACAAAGATAATAAGAGATTAGGTTCTGATGGCATCCTGCCACTCAGTAACTTCCTACCAACACTTTATGTTTCAGGAAAAATAAACTCATTCAAGTCTTCATGGTTAGAGTTGTGTTGTTTGCCGACTAATGCAATCCTACCTTATTTGTAGGTATGTGGGAAGAGAAGTAATGCAAGTTGGCTGTAAAAAAGCATAAGACAGGTGCATTGTGAATAAGTTTTAAGAGGTCTTTTTACTGAAAAGATTGTTATAAGTTGATACAACATCTATGAGGTGGAAATGAGTATTAGATATTCCTCATAGATGAGGAATATAGAATGGTATACTAAGACTACAAGTCCCTATTCCCTAATCTAAATAAATAAATCTTAAGAAATTTCTAAAATGTCTAATATACTATCTTCAATAATATAGTAAGAAATAAATATGGGCCGGCGCCGTGGCTCAACAGGCTAATCCTCCGCCTTGCGGCGCCGGCACACCGGGTTCTAGTCCCGGTCGGGGCACCGATCCTGTCCCGGTTGCCCCTCTTCCAGGCCAGCTCTCTGCTGTGGCCAGGGAGTGCAGTGGAGGATGGCCCAAGTGCTTGGGTCCTGCACCCCATGGGAGACCAGGAGAAGCACCTGGCTCCTGCCACCGGAACAGCGCGGTGCGCCGGCCGCAGCGCGCTACCGCGGCGGCCATTGGAGGGTGAACCAACGGCAAAGGAAGACCTTTCTCTCTGTCTCTCTCTCTCACTGTCCACTCTGCCTGTCAAAAAAAAAAAAAAAAAAAAAAAAAAAAGAAATAAATATGAATAAGTATTGAGTCCTTCTCTCAACAAGCTTATTAGAGAGGACTAGATAAGTATATGAATGCATGTTTATAATACAAAGTGGGGTCCAGTGCACTCCGTGTAGTAGAGGTAGATGTAATGGATCTGGAAAGCTTCATGGAGAAGACTTTAAATAACGAACTGCCACCACTGCAGCCGCCACTGTAACACTGGCATCCCATGTGGACACCTGCTCAAGTCCTGGCTGCTCCACTTCCGATCCAGCTCCCTGCTCATGTGCCTGGGAAAGCAGCAGAGATGGCCTATGTGCTTGGGCCCGTGCACCCATGGAGGAGACCCAAAAGAAGCTCCTGGCTCTTGGCTTCAGCCTGGCCTGGCTCTGGCCATTGCAGCCATTTGGGGAGTGAACCAACAAATGGCAAACCTCTCTCTGTGTGTGCTTCTCTTTCTCTACATAACTCTGCCTTTCAAATGCATTTAAAAAGTAAATCTTTTTTTTAATTTAATGAATATAAATTTCCAAAGTACAGCTTATGGGTTACAATGGTTTCCCCCTCCCAAAATTTCCCTCCCACCCACAACCCTCCCCTTTCCCGCTCCCTCTCCCCTTCCAATCACATCATGATTCATTTTCAATTCTCTTTATATACAGATCAGTTTAGTATATATTAGGTAACGATTTCAACAGTTTGCCCCCATATAGTAACACAAAGTGAAAAAAAATACTGTTGGAGTACTAGTTATAGCATTAAATAAGAGTGTACAGTACATGAAAGACAGAGATCTTAAAAAAAGTAAATCTTAAAAAAAAAAAAAGCAATTGACAGGCTTTAAGTAAACTGATGGTTTTAGGGGTAGTAAACTTTTTACCTGCCAAGGGCCATTTGGATGTTTAAACATCATTCATGGGGCATACAAAATTATCAACTTAAAAACTAGCCTGTCTATAACTGACTGAATTTCAAGTCCCACCTGGGGTTGCCTTGGCAGGCCTTATACAGCCCTCAGTCTAGACATTCTCCACCCTTGCTTAGTATACTATCAAAGAAGAGAATGACATGGACAAATGCATGAAGGTAAGAATTTTCAAAGATGATCTTAAGAGTTATTAGCCACCATATGAACTATATTAATATTTTCATCTTCCAACAACTATCAACATATCAATTTAGATAATATTGATCCCTTATTTACATTTTAATTCAACCATCCCTGACTCTGTTGTTAAAGGCACATTTTATTTATTTAGTTCTAGCAATGAAGGTAGAAACTTGAAGACATTGTAATTTGGGGGTTATTAATGTAAATCTGAATTCTTTATTTGTATCTACTGTCTGTGAGATGGCTTGGAATATACCAGTGCATCTTCATTTTCTATGATGATTTGAAAGATGTGTATTTTGATGACAAAGGATTATAATAATTGCAATCTCTTTGTCCTTGCCCACTGTATAATGTATGATGGTCTTTAATTGCTCTCCTTGTCAAGCAAAAGACTATTATACAAAGATATTGATGGAGCATGTGAACTGATAAGAGTATGTGCTTTGTGAATTATTCCACGGTGTGGAGGAATTCCTAATGATTCTTTCTTCACCACTTTATCTCCCTTATTTTTAAAATGCAGTCTAAGACATACTTTGCTCCTTGACAGTGAAATGGAGAGATTACTCTCTCAAGGTTACTAAGTAATTAATACTATGGAATTGTTTGCATATAACTCCCCATAATCATCCTGAACATATCATCTGAATACCTGAACAGATTGTAAGAGTTTCAAAAAAATTTAATTAATGAAAAGTATTTATATCAAAAATTAGATCAATGAGTGGGCACACAAGAGCTGGAACAATGTTACTGTTGAGACTGCCACACTTGTGTAGACTGTGCACTATTTCACTCAAGAGAATGGTATTTACATCATAGTCTATGGAATGAAATCCTAGTTTCTTGGGAGTGTACAACCTTCATGACCAAACAAGGCAATTCAGGACATTCTTTGGGTTATCTTTTGTTCTGCTTATTGTGGCTGAAGGGGTCTCCTTGCCAAGTTTCCCTGTGCTTGTCTTCTTTCTTTCCTCTGACTCTTATTTGTTTTTGGAGCCTTGGCAATGGATTCCATTGGCAGTCCTGTTATCGTGGGCTGTCTTTGGCTTTGTCCTTGACTCCCTAGATATCTTAGAAACTGGCATTAATATACCGGCACCCTTTGTTGGGAGATTAGTAGGGATGCTTGCACTCTTTTACCATGTTTTTCTCTTTCCGGATGCCAAGGTGGTTCCCTGCCAATGACTTTTTGCTTCAAAGAGAATCACATTGGTTTTGTTTTCTGGTATTAGCATGACTATAAACATGACTTTTTGAAGAATCCTCGTATATTGTGCAATCAGGTACACTTTAAGATATAAGGTTATCCTAATGCAAAGGCATAAAGAGCAAACATGATCCTTAAATATAGAGCTATTGCTGAAGAAAATGGCATAACAGCATTAAACTGGAACTGTTGGGGCTGGCATTGTGGCATAACAGGTTAAGCTTCTGTCTGTAATGCTGGCATCCCATATTGGTGTTCTAGTTCAAGTCCTGGCTGCTCTGCTTCTGATCCAGCCCCTAACTAATGCACCAGAGAGAGCTGAGGAGGATGACTCAAGTACTTGTACCTCTGCAATCCATATAGAAGACATGGATGGAGTCTGGCTTCAGCCTGGCCCATTCCCAACAATTGCAGCCATTTGGAGAATAAACCAGCAGATGCAAGATCAATTTCTCTCTCTGTATCTCACTCTCTGTCACTCTGCCTTTCAAGTAAATAAAATAAATGTTTAAACAGAGTGGGACTGTCCTGAGCACCTTGGGGTGTCTGGCCATCTGTGCTCCGATTTCTCTTACCTGAGAAGCAGGTGATTCACACCTCTCAGGGAAGATGCTGTAGTTTTGGACTATTCCCATTTAGTAAGTAAATAGCCATTGTCCTGCTGCCCATAGGAGTGGCCTCACTGTTGTGGCACTTCCCTGGGACTCTCCAGACCTTCCTTGCTCCAGCATCTGAACTGTAAACATCAGCAGTGATTGGCAGTCTCTAGGGGCCAGCATTGTAATCTTCTTGATAGTGGCCTGTGCCATAAAATTTGCTAAATGCTTTTGATATTACCCTTCTTTCTCAGTAACTTTCTTTGTCATTCTATTAAGTTCTATTAAGTATCTGAAGATACTCAAGCTTCAGATTGCTGTTTCTTTCTGACAAACATATGCACCATAGACAGTTTTCTTTATATTATTTACACACATGTCATAAATAGCAAGACATTTTCCTGACTCGAGCAGAAGGTATTTGACTCTGTTACCAACATCACACAACTGCAGTGTGATTATAGATACTTCAAGCAAGCAGCTTCAAAAGCAGAGCTCTGTGTCTCTTCACCACCCAGCACTGTTGAAAGACCGTCTCTGTCTTTGACTCCATTCCCCTGATTGGAATGTGGAGAAGAGGACTGGTTCCATGAATAACATTAGAAAACCTAGAGAAGAGCTGACTAAAATGAGGGCAAAAAACTATTGTGCACTTTTCTTTTTTTTTTCTTTTCCTTTTTTTGACAGGCAGAGTTAGACAGTGAGAGAGAGAGAGAGAGACAGAGAGAAGGGTCTTCCTTCCGTTGGTTCACTCCCCTAATGGCCACCATGGCCGGTGCGCTGCACCAATCCGAAGCCAGGAGCCAGGTGCTTCCTCCTGGCCTCCCATGCGGGTGCAGGGCCCAAGGACTTGGGCCATCCTCCACTGCCTTCCCGGGCCACAGCAGAGAGCTGGACTGGAAGAGGAGCAACTGGGACAGAATCAGGCGCCCCAACTGGGACTAGAACCCAGGGTGCCGGCGCCGCAGGCGGAGGATTAGCCTAGTGAGCCGCAGCTCCGGCCAGTGCATTTTTCTGAAAATCACATACCAAATATTCCTGGTTACTGGGTCAAATTAAGAATGTCAGCACCTGGGCCGTGCCTTAGGGAGAAAAGCTGCCACCTGTCGTGCCAGCATCCCAAGTGGGTGCCAATCTGCATCCTGGCTGCTAAGCTTCTGATCCAGCTCCCTGCTAACATGCCTGGGAAAGCAGCAGAAGACAGCCCAAGTCCTTGGCCCCTTATACCCTATTGGGAGACCTGGAGGAAGCTCCTGGCTCTTGGCTTCAGTCTGGCCCAGCTCTGGTCGTAGTGGCCATGTGGGGTGTGGAGTGAACCAGCAGATGGGAGATTTCTTTCTCTCTGTCTCTCCCTCTCTCACTCTGCAACTCTGCCTTTCAAGTAAACAAATGTATTTAAAAAAAAACCAAAAACCTTGGATATATAAAAAGTGTAATTTGGAGGATCCAAAATGAGCTGCCTCAACATATTACTGAGGAGGGAATTGCCTGCTTTTATTTTAGGTTTTTTTTTTTTTTTTAAGAGTTCTTTCTTTATTTGAAAGGCAGAGTTACAGAGAGGGAGAGGCAGAGAGAGAGTTCTGCTCCCATTGTCGCAATCTAAAAACAAATGGCTAAGCTACCTTCCAGACTTTAGCAGTCACCATCCACCCTGGATCTTGCTGCTGTTCACCTACTGGCTCCACGCTCCAGAGCCTTGAATAGACAGGTACATCATCTTGCTTTCTCTGCAGAGCATCCTCACCTGAAGCCCACGTTGCACTAAGAGTTCAGGTACTTTTCAAATGCTCTCTAAATCGCTTTAACCACGGGCCCCTCGTGGATAGAGCTGCTATACTGCTATCTCTATAGATCTCCCCATGACTTTGTGAAGATGACTCTACCATCATTCCACACTGAGAGAAAGGCAAAATCTACTTCACTCCTGGAACTCAATGGGAAACTTGAGTGGTGTTCTGCAGGGTGATCTTTGCTGCTATCCTGCTTTCATTTTTTATGGATGATTTGTGTTAATGCATAGGAAATACAGTATTCTAGACTGCAGATGATACAGAACTGGGAAAAATGGCTAAACATAAAGTAATAACTTCAAACAATTTTTATTGCTTACTATATCCAGTTTTTTTTTCTGTGTGCTTTACATAAATTAGTTCATTTGATTCTTAGTTCATAGATGAAGAACTTGGCACATAGGGACATTAAATATTGCCCAAGGCCACACAGAAATGAAATATCAAAGTTAAAACCAAGTAGACGGGCTTTAAAGTACATGCTCTTGGCCATATTTTGATGCCTTCAACATTGGGTCATAGATGAGTCAGTAGAATGGATTCTTTAGATTTGTTAAAACAAGGGGCAGAAAATGATAAAGAGAAAGGACTGACTTTATAACAATTTATATGAAAAGAACAAAGGTTTTTAGTTGATTCTAATCTGAACTTGTATAGCAAAATGGAAGCAGATAGGTAAATGTTTTATAATACTGTGATGACTCTGACCCATAGGATTATGTTAGTTTTATCTAAGTCTGACAGTGAGCAGCATTGTCAGCCTCCAGATCCATAGGGCATTAATCAAAACACCTTCAGTCCAGTGACTACTCCATGTAAGGTGGGACAGAAGTTGGCAAAAAGGCCATGGCATACCAGTTTTCAGATATTATAAAAATCATCTCCGGGAAGAGGTATGAATTGTGAAGTTATATGGTTAATATCTCAGTTTAAGACCAGGAGGAAGCATGAAAATATTCAGTCTTAAAATTGTTCAAAGACAGTAGTCAGGGCTGCCTCATTAAGTAGTGAGCAGCTGGACAACGAATGTTTCAAGAAGTATTTTGGATAACTACTTGTTGACCACCTAATTTGCTGTGAAATACTATCAACTGGGATATTATTCCAACAAAACTGTTAAAAGAATTCCTGTTTTCAAAAGTAGTTTTTAGCCAAAGAACAATATCTCACTTAATTCCTCACCAGAAAGCATCAGACTAGTATGATTAGTATGCTCTTCTTAAAACTCAGATTACACATACTGATGGGCAATGTTACCAGTAAAATATGAAAGAATCATAATAAAAATGAAACTCCTAAACTGCTTATCATGCATTTTTGCAAGAAGTTGAAAACCCAATTTTACATGAATGCTTTCTTGCCAATTTAGTGGATTTAAGTGCTCTATCTTTGCACAGATGCTTCAATATGTGAAAGTGTAAAATTTAAGTGGCTAAAGACCCTGTCAAGATGCCCTGTTCAGCCAGTGCCCTGTAATAAGTGAGGAAAGAAGAAAAGGTTAAAGCAATTAGAGAAATGAATTCTGGGTAACCCCAGGGAACATGTCTTATGAGTCATCTATGTTCACATTTCTTTGAACTTTGTCTATCCTAAGGGAGATGAAGCAATTACATAGACATAGTGTCTTACCCTTTCAGTGCAATGCATCCCACATTCCTCAACCCATTCATCATCATCAGTGGTATTTGTGTTCAGTGCTGTCATGCAGAGCTAGTTGCCAACAATTATTAAAGAGAAATCCATGAGGGTATTCGTTTAGAAGATAAACAAAACCAATTTTCACAATGTATACTATGAAGACATCAATCCATTAAGGGGAGAAATCACTAAGAAGCTCTTCAAAGATACTTTTGCATCAAGGACTGTCTCCAGAGACCAAAGAAGTGAATGAAGTGATTATCTGTCATCTACGATTTCTCTTCTCTAAAATGGGATCCATGATGCCTGTGACATTGCTGCACGTGGCAGCTTCCCTTTCTCCTGTTGTTCTCCATTTTACCTTGGTTCTCACTCATCAGTTGTGAAAGCCTTTTCTTCTGGACCTCCTGCATTGATTGCTTTGATTCGTCAAAAGCAAACAGTAAGAATAGTCTAAGATTTCATTACCAGGGACATTTCATGTAGCAGGAATCCTGTTTGGTAGAGTTACCACTATTCCTGCCAGCTTCTTAGAAAAGAACATTTTCAATATTTTTCTATGAAATCGGAAAAGATCCCCTTAAATTTACACTGAAATGTGGGCCCTTAAAGTTCCCTAGAAATGCTATCTGGGGTGCCATATGTGCTACTGGAATTTGGGGTGCCTTATGATTTCACCACGGGCTTATTACTAAATCCCCGATATTAATAAGCTCAAGAGGGTTCTTGCCTAGTATTTAGAGAAGAATTCTAAATACCGGCACAGATAAACGAGGCAGCATGGTACGTTTTAAGCTTTTATTTAGTGCGAGAAGTATCTAGGAAAGTGAAGGCTTTAGTTCAGGTAGGAGAGAGGGGAAAGTCTGGAAACTAGGGTAGCGTCCATACCACTCAGAGAGCAGGCCAAAGCCACGTGCAGCAAGCACCTTGAGCTGCTATCCACCGCTTATCACCAGCAGCACGGCAGAGGTAGAGAGAGCCTTTTGCGACACTCCCTGTCTTTATATATAGTTTCCACAGGGGAGTGGCTTGTGGCCAGGTGGGTGCTCAGGTATGGTCAGGTAGAGCCTGATGTCACATGGGGGCATGTCACAGGTAGGGCATGAAGTCACACAGGGGCGTGGCAAAGGCGTGGTCTTCCAGCTCACAAATCTAACAATTTTAGCCTGTATGCCTGCCTGCTTCATCTCTCTTCTCCCCCTCTCCTCCTCTCTTCCCCATCCTCTCCCCTCCACTCTCCTCCCTTTCCCTTCTCTCCTCTTTTCTTATTAACCTCCTCTCCTTTCCTTCCTCCCATTTACCCCCTGCCTCCTCCTCCTTTGTCTTGTTCCTCTTCCCCTACCCCCTGCTTTGTCATCTTTCCTTTCAAAATGAAACTTTCAATCCTTGCTATGTACCAGGCAGTATTCTAAGAACACTCATTGATGGACTTATTTAATCTCAACAATATAAGAGGTAAGCAGTATTGTTAAATTCTTTGATAGAACACTAAGGCATCAGGGGTTATATAGTATTCCAACAGCCAGATGAGGTCTGAGCATAGCGCTGTGATTCCAAAGCTTTAATGCCAGTAGTGACTCCCTTAGAAACTAAGCAAGAAGGGAACTAACATATTCTGGGCCCTAATTTGTTCCAGGAAGTAAAAATATGTTATGTAGTTGATCCAGTTAGGATATTATTATTATGTTATCTAGTTATTATTATTTTATCTAGTTATCTAGTTTAGGTATTATTATCTCCACTCTACAACACAACAGGCAATATTATTCTTGTTCTACAGAAAAGGGTTAAAAATAAACAAAAACTTGCTCAATGTCACATTGTGAGCCAACAACACCGTTCTTTTTCCCCATTTTCACATGCTACCTCTTTAGGACATTACAGATTAGCCCCTGTGTTTGAACAGGGAGCAAGTAGCATTTAACCTGATACCTCACCTTGGGCATTGTCTCCTTGCTCATTCTGATATCCCAGCCTCCTGGACACTTTGTAAAACTTGAGCTAGTCACAGGGCTGAATCTTCCTCCTTTAACCTGCTCACAAGAATTCATTCTCTTTTCTGGGAGACTTAGACCTCATCTCCCTCTGAGTCATATTGCTGACTCTGACCTGCATCACATACTTTTTTTGTTGTTGTTCTGTTCCTTTCTTCTTACAAATCCTAAAAAAGGATGTGGAAAATCAATGATTAAGTGAGAATAACATGAATCACATGATAGGAATTATAAGGATGAACCATATGAAACTGATAGTTTTGTATATTAAGAGGTTCAAACAGCAAATTTTCATATGGATCAGTATCATCTAAATTTTGTAAGCTCTATTTTTATGTTCATAATTTATGTAAAAGTAATTATAGAAAGCAAACTATTTTAAGGCCATATAATCCTATTACTAAGAAATAATTTTCAATATATTTCATATAATGTTATTTATTTTTTATTTTTAAAGATTCATTTTATTTACTTGAAGGGCAGAGTTACGGAGCAGGGTGGGAGATAGATCTTCCATCTGCTGTTTCACACCCCTAATGGCTACAAAGGCCAAGGCTGGGCCAGGCCAAAGTCAGGAGCCAGGAGCTCATGCTGGTCTCTCATGTGGGTGCAGGGGCCCCAGAACCTGGGCCATCTTCCACTGTTTTCCCAGGAGCATTAGCAGGGAGTTGGATTGGAAGAGGTACAGCCAGGACCGGGACTCAATCCGGCGCCCATATGGGATGTTGGCATTGAAGGCAGCAGCTTAAACCATTATGCCACATGTTTGCCCTATGATTTTATTTCTTATATAAATAATAAATGTAGACCAAACAGCCCTTGCAGCTAGTGCTGTCATGCAACTACATCTTAAAGGAAATTAAAAAATACATTGAGCTCCATGAAAGTGAAAATACAAGATATAAAAATTTATGGAATGCATTCAACCAATCCTGGGAGGGAAATTTATAGAACTAAACGCTTACCTTAGAAAAGAAGGAAATCTCAAATGAATAACTAACTTCCTATCATAAGAAACTGGAAAGAACAGCAAAATAAAACAGAGAACAGAAAGATGATAGAGAAAAATCAGTGAAATAAAGAATCAGTTTCTTTAGGACACAGACATTTAGATTAGCGGTTAAGATGCCTATGCACCACATTGGAGTACCTGATTTATTCCTGGCTCCAGGTCCTGACGCCAGCTTACTGCCAAGGCAGAGAGCCTCTGCAAGGCAGGAGTAATTGGATTCCTGCCAGCCAAATGAGAGACCGGGATTGAGTTCCTGGCTCCCCATTTCAGCTTGAGCCTGGCCCAGCCCTGGATGTTGTGGGCATTTTAAAATCAATAAAATTGATAAACCTTTAGTAAAACTAACAAGATAAAAAACGGGGAAGAGGAGACAAATTACCTATATTAGGAATGAGATGGGATCACTACAGACATAAATAAAATTGAAAGGAAATATTAGAAACAACTCTATACATATAAATTTAACAGCTTAGGGGTAGGCATTGTGGCATAGCGAGTAAAGCCGCCACTTGTAATGCCAGTATCCCATATGGGTACCAGTTCAAAACCTGGCTGCTCCAGTTAGCTCCCTCTAATGTGCCTGAGAAAGCAGAGGAGGATAGCCCATGTTCTTGGGCCTCTGCACCCTCGTGGGAGGTCTGGAAGAAACTCCTAACTCTCAGCCCCAGCTGTTGGAACCATCTGGGGAGTGAACCAGAGGATGAAAGATCACTCTCTTTCTCTCTCTTTCTCTCTCTGTGTAACTCTGACTTTCAAATAAATAAATAAATCTTGAAATATAATTTTTGACAGCTTAATTGAATTTTAAAAATTCTTCAGAAAGCACAAACTAAGACAATTCACTCAATATGAAATAAATAATTTGAAAAGCTGTATAACTCTGAAATAAATCAAATTTATAATTTAACCTCCTACTTTCCCCTCCCTCACCTCAAACCCTTCAGGTCCAGATGATTGCACTGGTGAATTCTCCCAAACATTTAGAGAAGAAGGAATATCAAAACTATATAAACTCTTCTAGAAAAAAGAATACAGCATATTTTCAAACTCATCTTCTGTTGTCAGCACTAGCTTGATATTAAAATCTGTCAAAGTGGGCCGGTGCCACGGCTCACTAGGCTAATCCTCCGCCTGCGGCGCCGGCACACCGGGTTCTAGTCCCAGTCGGGGCACCGGATTCTGTCCCGGTTGCTCCTCTTCCTGTCCAGCTCTCTGCTGTGGCCCCAGGAATGCAGTGGAGGATGGCCCAAGTCCTTGGGCCCTGCACCCCATGGGAGACCAGGAGAAGCACCTGGCTCCTGGCTTCAGATCAGCGCGGGGCACCGGCCGCAGGACGCCGGCCACGGTGGCCACTGGAGAGTGAACCAACGGCAAAGGAAGACCTTTCTCTGTCTCTCTCTCTCTCACTGTCCACTCTGCCTGTCAAAAAAAAAAAAAAAAAAAAAAAAGAATTTGGCAAAGACAATGCAAAAAGAAAACTACGGAGCAATATCCCATGTAAGCATATCCACACAAATACTTGAAGTAATAATAATGAATCGAATCTAGAATGTATTAAAAATGGTCATTAATATCAACTAAGCCTGGTTGATTACAGTAATGCAAAGTTGGCTCAATTCTTGAAAATAAATCAATATAATTCACTGTACTAGCAAAATAAAGAAGGAAAAACCCATGATTACTTCCATTAACGTGACAACAGCATTTGGGGAATTCACTATTAAAAACATGAGATCTTTACTAATTATATACTGAATCGATCTTCTGCATATAAAGAGAATTGAAAATGAAAAAAAAAAAACCTGGTGTTAAATTGGAAATGGCATAGAAAATTAATTTTTTTAAAAAAATATTATGTAGGATCTCTGTCTTTAATGTGCTTGCTGTACACTGTTATTTAATGCTATAACTAGTACTCCAACAGTATTTTTTTCACTTTGTGTTGCTATATGGGGGCAAACTGTTGAAATCTTTACCTAATATATACTAAACTGATCTTCTGTATATAAAGAGAATTGAAAATGAATCTTGATGTGAATGGAAGGGGAGAGGGAGCAGGAAAGGGGAGGGTTACGGGTGGGAGGGAAGTTATGGGAGGGGGGAAGCCATTGTAACCCATAAGCTGTGCTTTGGAAATTTGTATTCATTAAATAAAAGTTTAATAAATGAAAAAAAAAAAAAAAAAGAAAACCCTGCAAATAGAGGCCTCTGGGGGGAAAAAAAAACTCAGCAAACTTAGAAAAAAAAAGAAAACTTCCTTAACTAGTAAAAGTCATCCATAAAAATGCCATAGCTAACTGAAGTTATGGGTAAAAGGCTAAACATGTATTTTAAATGAGGTGTGAATACTTAATCTCAACTTTTCTACTTAATATTGTTCTAAAAGTTTTAGCTAGGTCATTAAAGCAAGTAAAAGAAATAAAAATCATACAATTGTGGCCATCTGGGGAGCTAACAGCAGATGGAACATTTCTCTCTTTCTCTCTGACACTCCCTCTATCTTTGTTACTCTGCCTTTGCAATAAATAAATAAATAAATCTTTAAAAACATATCACAGTGATATGGTATATATCCATGATAGTTAATGTGTTATGTATCAACATGAGTGGCCACTGGATGCTAAAATGTTTGGTTAAACATTATTCTGGGTGTCTGTGGAGTGTTTCTCCATAAGATCAACATTTTTGTTTTGTTGTTTTTTTTTTTTTAGAAAGCTTTTATTTAATAAATATAAATTTTGAAAGTACAACTTTGGATTATAGCAGTCCCCCCCCCCCCCCGTAACCTCCCTCCCACCCACAAACCATCTTACCTCCTACTCCCTCTCTCATCCCACTCTTCATTAAGGTTCATTTTTAATTATCTTTATATACAGAAGATCAACTTAGTATATATACTAAGTAATGATTTCAACAGATTGCACCCACACAGACACACAACCTATAAAGTATTGTTTGAATACTAGTTTTTCTGTTAATTCGCATAGTACAACACATTAAGGACAGAGATCCTACATGGGGAGTAAGTGCACAGTGATTCCTGTTGTTGATTTAACAATTGACACTCTTGTTTATGATGTCAGTAATCACCCTACACTCTTGTCATGAGCCGCCAAGGCTATGGAAGCATTTTGAGTTTACTGACTCCGATCTTATTTATACAAGGTCATAGTCAAAGTGGAAGTTCTCTCCTCCCTTCAAAGAAAGGTGCCTCCTTCTTTGATGGCCCATTTTTTTCACTAGGATCTCACTCACAGAGATCTTTCATTTAGGTTTTTTTTTTTTTTTTTTTTTTTTTGCCACAGTGTCTTGGCTTTCCATGCCTGAGAAATTGTCATGGGTTCTTTAGCTAGATCCGAATGCTTTAAGGGCTAATTCTGAGGCCAGAGTGCTATTTAGGGCATCTGCCATTCTATGAGGTTGCTGTGTATTCACTTCCCATGTTGGGCTGTTCTCTCCTTTTTAATTCTATAAATTATTATTGGCAGACACTGGTCTTATTTATGTGATCCTTTTAACACTTAATCCTATCTTTATGATCAATTATGATTTTTTTTAAACTTTTATTTAATGAATATAAATTTCCAGTGTACAGCTTATGGATTACAATGGCTTCCCCCTCCCATAACTTCCCTCCCACCCGCAACCCTCCCCTCTCCCGCTCCCTCTCCCCTTCCATTCACATCGCGATTCATTGTCAATTCTCTTTATATACAGAAGATCAATTTAGTATAAAGATTTCAACAGTTTGCACCCACATAGAAACACAAAGTGAAACATACTGTTGGAGTACTAGTTATAGCATTAAATCACAATGGACAGCACATTAAGGACAGAGATCCCACATGAGGAGCAAGTGCACAGTGGCTCCTGTTGTTGACCCAACAAATTGACACTCAAGTTTATGGCGCCAGTAACCACCCTAGGCTGTCATCATGAGTTGCCAAGGCTATGGAAGCCTTCCAAGTTTGCCGACTCTGATCATATTTAGACAAGGTCATAAAAGACAGAGTGAGGATAGTAACCAATGATCCTAAGAGTGGCATTTACCAGGTTTGAACAATTATACAGCATTAAGTGGGGAAGAGGACCATCAGTACACACAGGTTGGGAGTAGAGCCATTGGTGGTAGAATAGAGGTTATGATTACAAGGGAATGAGGCCCAAGTACGCTAGACAGGGTCTAGAACAAAGGACAGAGTCATTATTAGAGGAGCTAAGAAAGGTGCTGTCTAAGCTACAACTAAGTTTTCTGATTGAGAGGCAAATAGAACCTGATGGAAGGGGCTTGATAATAATCTGTTGGGCTTTAGGCCTTGTAAGTTAAGAGGCCCAGACCTATCTATCTCTTCACATGGGGTATATCCTAAGGGAGGTGTGAACCTCCTAGGGGAAGGCACTCTGTTGACTTTCATTACTTGGCTGGCTTGGGAGGAGAGCTGGCCAGGTAAAGGCAGGGGGCATCTCTAACAAGAAATTTACAGTTCTGCCTGCAATGTTGCTGACCCTACTTGACCATCCCCTCAGCTGCAGTGGTCACTTTGGAAGTTGGGCTGAGTGAAGGGCTTTTCAGCTTAGAGCCAATAAGATCTGTGGCTCTGACCTGGGCATCCTTTGACTCCAGGGCAGGTCCATTTCCAGTGATCCAACTCTTGGCAGAGCTGCCAGGGCTCTTCACAAGCTGACTTCTGCTGAAGCCCAGGCTTACCACATTGAAAGCCACTGCAGTGGACTGGCCTGTTGGGTCTCCTTGAGGGCAGATCACTGTACAGATCAGCCATTAATAGGCCTGCCACCCATTGCTTCTGATGCCGAGCTTTCTTTTCTTCCTGGTTTGTGTTAAAGCAGACCAGAGGATGCAAGTCAAGGGAGTGCCCAAGTCCCATCTCTAATCTTTGGTGGCCTGAACTACAAGTCTATACTGACCACTTTAACTAGCAAGATGGTATTGGTACATGCCAACTTAATGAGATTTGGAGTCCCAAATAGAGTTTCTAGTTCTACCATTAGGAGTAAGTTCGAGTTAGCGTGTGCCAAACTGTATGTCTCCTCCATCTCTTAGTCCCACTCTTATTTTTAACAAGGATCACTTTTCAGTTAAATTTAAACATCTAAGAATAATTGTGTGTTAATTAAAAAGTTCAGCCAATGGTATTAAGTAGAAAAAGAAATACTGAAAAGAATAAAATAGTAAGCTGTTCCTCAACAGTCAGGACAAGGGCCGATCAAGACATTGTCTCTTATAGTGTCAGTTTCACTTCTACAGGTTTCCTTGTAGATGCTCAGTTAGTTGTCACCAATCAGGGAGAACATCTGATATTTGTCCCTATGGGACTGGCTTATTTCACTCAGCATGATGTTTTCTGGATTCCTCCATTTTGTTGCAAATGACCGGATTTCATTTTTTAAACCACTATGTAGTATTCTATAGAGTACATAATCTCATAATTTCTTTATCCAGTCTTCTGTTGATGCACATTTAGGTTGATTCCATGTCTTAGCTATTGTGACTGGAGCTGCAATAAACATTAAGGTGCAGACTGCTTTTTTGTTTGCCAATTTAATTTCCTTTGGGTAAATTCCAAGGAGTAGGATGGCTGGGTTGTATGGTAGGGTTATATTCAGGTTTCTGAGGAATCTCCAGACTGACTTCCATAGTGGCTTTACCAGTTTACATTCCCACCAACAGTGGATTAGTGTCCCCTTTTCTCCACATCTTTGCCAGCATCTTTTGTTGGTAGATTTCTGAATGTGAGCCATTCTAATTGGGGTGAGGTGAGACCTCATTGTGGTTTTGATTTGCATTTCCCTGATTGCTAGTGATCTTGAACATTTTTCATGTGTCTGTTGGCCATGTGGATTTCCTCTCTTGAAAAATGTCTGTTGAGGTCCTTGGCCCATCTCTTAAGCGGGTTGTTTGTTTTGATGTTGTGGAGTTTCTTGATTTCTTTGTAGATTCTGGTTATTAACCCTTTATCTGTAGCATAGTTTGCAAATATTTTTTCCCATTCTGTCGGTTGCCTCTTCACTTTCCTGACTGTTTCTTTTGCAGTACAGAAACTTCTCAATTTGATGCAATCCCAAATGTTAATTTTGACTGCGATTGCCTGTGCCTATATCTTGCAGGGTTTCTCTGATGTTCTCTAATAATTTGATGGTGTCGGGTTGTAGATTTAGATCTTTAATCCATGTTGAGTGGATTTTTGTGTAAGGTGTAAGATAGGGGTTTTGCTTCATGCTTCTGCACATGGAAATCCAGTTTTCCCAGCACCATTTGTTGAATACACTGTCCTTGCTCCAGGAATTGGTTTTAGCTCCTTGATCAAATATTAGCTGGTTGTAGATGTTTGGATTGATTTCTGGTGTTTCTATTCTGTTCCATTGATCTATGCATCTATTTTTGTACCAATACCATGCTGTTTTGATTATAACTGCCCTGTAGTATGTCTTGAAATCTGGTCTTGTGGAGATAAATGTTTTAATTGGTAAACTAAATACATCTATTGCCCTCCCCGTAGTGGGCAGGTCTTATTCAGGCCTGCAAATCTGAGTGAAAGAGAATTCACTCACTCTAGCTTTGAACTGTCAGCCTCCTGTCTTCAGATTTAGACAGAACTGGAATTTACACCATGGACTGTTCTGCTTCTCAGGGATTTGAACTGCAGATCTTAACTTCCAAAATCCTTGGAGCCAAATTCTTGTAATAATTAACTGCTTATCTCCTATTGCGTCTGCCTCTTTGGCATACCCTATCACATTTTCTTCTTCTTCTCCTCCTCTCCTTCTTCATCTTCTAGAACAACTTCCTTAGGGATTCTGTTTTAAAGTATTTGGTATATATTGTCAAGTTGTCCATAGAATTACTACATCAATTTACACTGTTGCCAGGGTTCCCACCACCCCACTTTTTCCAACATTGGGTATTACTATTTGGAAGCATTAATAGTCACTTTTCCCATTCTGCCTTCCTTTTAGCTAGACAGAAGTCTGCTGCTTGTAATAAAGACTCCTTCTAGCATCTCTTGCAGCTAGATACTACAACACAACTAAGTTCTAGTAATTGAGATCTACGAAGTGTATACATAGTATCTGGATGTGTATGTTTTCCTGGCTGAGGGGCATGCTCTCTTTCCTATATCTGCATCTCTGTGGCTAATGGCTCAGTGTATTATTCCACTTTTCTTTCCTGCAATGGAATATCTCAGACAACTAACTTTATAAAGAGAAAAGCTTTATTTAAGTCAGAGTTTTGGGCATTCAAGTCCAATCTATGGCTCCCCTTTGGGTGTGGCATCTGTTAGGGTGGCAGGTGGTAATAGTGAAACAGGTGAGGAGGAAAGATCACAGGACATGGCAGGGAGCAGAGAGAGCAACTAGGACTATCTCAAGATTTTATATGAGAATTACCTTCTTCATATGAGAATTCACTCATGTGAGGATTACCTTCTGTAAACATTCCCCTCAATGACAAAAGGACTTCTCACTGTGTCTACCTCCTAAACACCATAATTGGATTAAGTTTCTACCCTTTTAGCATCATTAACTTATGACTTTGGGATTTAAAGTTCTACATGAGCTGGGAGCCAAATTATATTAAAACTATAGCACCCAGTAGCCATGATTTCCGTAGCTTCCACATAGTACAGCAACGAAATGGAAAGGGGCTGAGTCCCTGACACCAGGAACCATACTATGAGCACTGGACTCCCTATCTCCTAAATGATGTATAGCAAAAACAAACAAACAAACAAAAAAGAAAGAAACCACACACTTTTTTAAAAAAAGATTTATTTATTCATTTGAAAGTCAGAGTTACACTCAGAGAAGGAGAGGCAGAGAGAGAGAGAGAGAGAAAGGTCTTCCATCCCCTGCTTCACTCCCCCAATTGGCCACAACAGCTTGAGTTATGCTGATCCAAAGCCAGGAGCCAGGAACTTTTTCTAGGTCTCCCACATGGGTGCAGGGGCCCAAGGACTTGGGCCATCTTCTACTGCTTTCCTTGCCATAGCAGAAAGCTGGATCGGAAGTGGAGCAGCCGGGACTCAAACCAACACCCATATGGGATGCTGGCACTGTGGGTGGCAGCTTTACCCACTGCACCACAGGGCCGGCCCCCACATTTCTTTTTTAAAGATTCCTTTATTTATTTGAAAGGCAGAGTTAGAGAGAGGCAGAGGGATATAGATAGATAGATAGATTGATATATAGATAGATAGATATAGATAGAGGTCTTCCATCTGCTGGTTCATTCCCTAAATGGTTGCAGGGCCTATCAAGCAAGTAGCCTGGAGCTTCTTTCAGGGTGGGGTTTCCCACATGGGTTCAGGGGCCCAAGGACTTGGGCCATCTTCTGCTGCTTTCCCAGGCACATTAGCAGGGAGCTGGATCAGAAGTGGAGCAGCCAGGACTCGAACCTCTGCACATATGGGATGGCTGCCAGCCCTAATACACTTCTTGTTTAATCTGTTTGCAGCTGAATTTATTCTGATTACTATGTCATTATTGTTAGTTTTCACAGCACAGGTGAGAACATCTTATTTTTATTACACATACTTCTCTTGACAGCTGCTTGGGAGTCATATGTTCAAATTATTCATACTTTTAGCTAAGCAAAGGGGAGAACAAAGGGAGAGTTTTTTCTTCATTTCATCTTTGGGGTGACATATTGCTAGAGTTCTTCTAAATATGAATGAGTAAATTCATTAATATCACCTTTCTCTTAAATTCAGGGATTATTTGAAAGATAAGTTTGCTATGATCAACAGATATTTACTGACATATTCTATTCAACTGATACTTGGAGAGACTACTTAGATTTTAATAGTCATGCTTTAGAGGATTTTAATAATGATAAAGGTGCCAGATATTGCTGATTCCTTTATTAAAATAACCAACTAAAATTAGAAAGCAGATCTAATATCTCCAGTGAAGTTAATCCTTGTTATTTATGTTTGGATGGGTCTGGGAGGAAGTGTGATGAAACTATGAAATCCCAGCGTTGTGATTTCCAAACTTCAGTGTGCAGAATGGCAGAATGAGTAGTTCTGGTGTATGACTGTCTCATTGCTTCTGATGCGGTGCCACCATTCTGGTGTAACTCTACCAATTCAAAGAATGAGGCAAAAAACTAAGGGAACGGGAAGGGCAAGAAGCAGAGAACATCGAATTTCTTCAAGGTCACTGCTTGGATTTATTTATGCCTTTGGACTGATTTCCAATACTTAGACTGCTTCCTGTCCAATTTAAAATTTTGCTGATTCCCTTGGAAGAAGCATCGTAAAAGACCCCGACTCCAATTTGGCATAGCCAAGGAACTTTCCTTTCAGCTTTAGAGAGTATAACCATATGCCCTCCTCCAATCTCCTGACAGCTTCCGTGATGCAATTGAATTTATGTCCCAATGTTCCTGCAGAACTCAGCCCCTGTTATAGATGTTCTTGGCTACATTTCAGCTACATAAGAACTGCTGTCACTACTGTTCCTAACTCCACTGATCTCTTTCCCTTTCCTGCATTTACCATTAACTCTGAATTAGAATGTATATGGTTTAAAATAAATTTTCGGCTACAGGATAAATTTATATATGAGGTTTATAAAAATTCAATTGCCTTTAATAAAGCCATGCCATCTTATCAATGTTTTATTTGGTATTTATCTATTCTGGTATTTCCTTCTTAATGATCAAGTTGCTAGGTATGTTGTCGTTGCCATTAAGTAAGCTTCACCAAATAAAACATATCTGAGTATCAGATTTTCATTTTCCCACCACAAACTTTGCAGTCAGGATAGCAGCAAAAGGACAGTTGAAACAGTCTCAATTTTTAGGTGCGATGTATTCTTTTATATAAGTTGGATATTTTATATGTCCATGAAAAAGATACAGACATAGTCTTAGAAGGGGGTTTAAAAATTATTTGACTCAAACATTTTGTTTTACAGATAAAAAAAATCTCAGATTCAGATAAGTTAGGTAATTTGTTTAAAGAAACTATTAGCTACCAGCTAGTGAATGAGCCAGTAGCAGAAATATGCCTACTATTGCTTTGCAAAGTCAATATTAAGTGAAATGAACTACAGCATTTTAAAATGCATTTAAACTATTATTTCACCTTATTTAATGAAGGTGTTTTTCCTGTATTAAAAATGGCATAATAATATATTTTGAAAAGAAAAACAACATACTACAGAAGTTAGATACTGCTGTACTTCTAAACAGTTCATTAAAATGTTTGATTTGAACCAAGTAACACTGATCATTAATGATGCATTCTTGCTGATTTATGAGGAGCTGTAAGTGCTGCAGGGAGCATGCAGAAGGGATGAAGATGTTGAAGAGAAGCCACAGGAGAGATAAGCGGCCCAGCTGGAATGTGTTTGGAATAAGCTTTTTCTCTAATAATGTTCACAACATTTAACATTCTCATTATCTCAACATCTACATTTATTCTTCAAACTTCTATTTTCTTTCATTCTACTTTATTTCCACTGTGGCTAAAGACACATAGGGATAAATGCTAGCACTGATTCTCATGATACATTTCTATTGCAAATAGTTTTCTTAATTGGTTATAATTAATAATAATGAATGCAATTTCAAGAACATATAAAATATTAATTCTTATTCACTTAGTTGAATTATAAGGGATAATTAGGTTGCTAAAACACTGGCTAAAAATTTGGCTTTACAAGATTAGTTCCACCATAACAAGTTTGCAACCATCCCATTATATGGCTGCATGAGTAAGAGCAAGAGTAACCAGTCAGTTTTACCATATTCATTAAATTCATTTGACCAACATTGCAGTGTAGTTAGATAACGCACCATTGACTCAGATGCTTGGAGTGAGAAATATTGGTGTTTCATCTACTCAATGCTTTAAGCATCTGAACACATCACTGTGAGGGAAGACTCCCAGAGAAGGCCAGAAAATCATCTCATCTGCTTTCATCTTGTTTCTGGGCTTTGTTCCCTCTGTGCTTTGCAAGTGTGAGAGGGAGGAATTAACTTCCTTCTCTGTCTGTGGCTAAGAAGAATCAGGCTCTTTATTTTTAGTCTGCTTCAAAATTGTGAATCATATTAGATTACAAAAAATATTGATAACAGCCATGTCTGCTCTAGAAAAAGATGACACAATTTCTCATATTTTGCCTCATTGCACAGTGATTTAAGCTGCCACCTGTAAGGCTGGCATTCTGTATGAGTGCCTATTGGAGTCCCAACTATTCCACTTCCAATCCAGCTCCCTGCTAATGCATCTGATAAAGCAGCAGAAGATGGCCTGAGTGCTTGGGCCCCTGCTACTCATATAGGAGACCTGGATGGAATTCCTAGCTCCTGGCTTTAGCCTGGCACAGCCCTTGCTTTTATGGGTATTTGGAGAGTGAATCAGAGGATGGAAGGTCTTTTTTCTCTGCCTCTTCCTTTCTGTAACTCTGCCTTTCACATAAATAAATAAATCTTTAAAAAAATTAGTAAGATCTAACATGCATATTGTTTACTATATGTAAATACTGTTTAATGCAAATAAGTTGTTTATCTTTAATACCACCTAGTAAAATAGTTCACTTATAGTAATATTTTCATTTATGGAATTTGCTTTTAGTAAAATTTCCATTTTATGTATGAGGAAATAAAGGCAGAGTGAATTTAAGGTATTGCTTAAGATAAAGCAGCTCATAATTTGTAGAGATTTAAATGCAAATCTTAATCATTCTGCTCTTATCAGAGCCCAGGTTAGAAATATTTAAAAAGAAGGCAGTCTGTGCAAATCAAAACAAATTATTCATGGAAATTGAAAACTCATGCAACATGAGAAATTTAGCAGATGCATTGAGATATTGGTCCATCTGGTTGTTTGGAAACAAGAATTCTAATTAGAGTTTTCATAAACAAAAACTTCAGGGTGTCTGAGAAACACAGGCATAGAAGCCACTATAAGATAATCTATACAGTTTTTGTCTTCCACCAAATGATGACTAGAAAATAGTCCATTTGAATTAAAAATCACTTGAGTTACTGGTTTTTTAAAAATAAGTATTTTCTTGTTAATATTATGAACATTTTAAAGAATTTTAAGATTTAGTTCTTATTTCTTGGAATCTATTTTTAGAAAAATTATGCATTAGATAACAGTATATAACAATATAGGGTACATATGCTCTGTGAAGTACCATAGAGAATAGTAAAGACAATGTACCCTTGGAAACTCCAAAATTTTCTACATGGATTCAAATAGAGGTAGAACAAGGAGGATCATTCATGAGAAAAGTTCCATGAAAAAGGAAAACTTGAGATAGGACTTGAGTGGCGTCGAGAAGCTGGTAGACAAAGCAGGAGGCAGGATGTGCTTGACATATTTTAGGGACAATGAGAAGAAATATATGGTTGGAATAAAGGAATTGTAGAGAAAAATTCTGTGGGTAAGGATATTACTTAAAGGCTTAGAAGTTAGCACTCTATCTCATAACAGTGTGAAATTATGAGAGGCTTACAAGGTGTTAAGATGTTTAGAATGGTAATAGCAAAGTTAGGAGAATGGTTAAGGGGCTAGTACATCAATCCTTTTTTTTTTTTTTTTTTTTAATTTGAAAGGGAGAGTTACAGACAGTGTGAGAGAGAGAGACAGTGATAAAAGTCTTCCTTCTGTTGGTTCGCTCCCCAAATGGCCTCCATGGCTAGCACTGCGCCCATCTGAAGCCAGGAGCCAGGCGCTTCCTCCTGGTCTCCCACATGGGTGCAGGGGCCCAAGCACTTGGTCCATCCTCCACTGCCCTCCTGGGCCACAACAGAGAGCTGGACTGGAAGAGGAGCAACCGGGACAGAATCCGGCGCCCATATGGGATGCCGGCACTGCAGGCGGAGGGTTAACCTAGTGAGCCACGGCGCTGGCACCTAGTACATCAATCCTAACATGAAGCAGGAGACATGAAATATAATGGATTTTTATGGCTCTTAAATGAGAGTGGTCAAGCTAACTGATATCAGTATTATTCTCTGGTCAGGATAAGATAGAAACAGAACAAACTGTATCCGAAGAGTTATGAATTCCTGAGTTCAGAATTCAAGTAGCCAAATTTACTGTCAAGTTACAGGGGCAAGCATGGGGCTGAGATCTAGAGCTGAGGCTAGTGGGAGCTGAGTAAAGGCAAGAGTTGACCAGGAGTTGAGGCATTTCTGTGGGAGCAAAGTGAGAAGGTTGCAAGCAGGGCAGTTTTCCTGCAGAAAGTGCTGTTTTCTCGAAAGCTCTTTTTAAGTGGTTTATTAGTGATTCTCAGCAGAGGATATTCAGAAAATCGCCACTCTGGCTTACAAAATGGTAGAACAGTTGATAGTAGGCTTGTTGGGCATTGTCCAATCATGATCCTAAGGACCTTGGGAAAGCATGTGAGTGCAGGAACTTTCTTAGGAATTTGCTTTTTGGGGCTGGCATTGTGGTGTAGCAAGTAAAGTGGTCACGTGCAATGCCAGAATCTCATATGAGCACTGGTTCCACTCCTGGCTACTCCACTTCCGATCCAGTTCCCTGCTAATGACCTGAGAAAAGCAGCAGAAGATGGTCCAAGTGCTTGGACAACTGCCACCCATGTAGGAGACCTGGAAGAAGTTCCTGGCTCCTGGCTTGGGTCTGGCCCAGTCCTGGCTGATGTGGCCATCTGAGGAGTAAACCAGCAGACAAAAGTTCTTCTTTCTCTGTCTCTCCCTCCAAACCCCTATACACACACACACACACACACATATATATATATATATATATATATATTTGCTTTTAAAATAAATTTTTAGGGGCCGGTGCTGTGGTATAGCTGATAAAGCTGCACCTGCAGTGCTGGCATCCCATATGGGCACCGGTTCAAGACCCAGCTGCTCTACTTCTGATCTAGCTCTCTGCTATGGCCTGGGAAATCAGTAGAAGATGGCCCAAGTACTTGGGCTCCTGCATCCATGTGGGAGACCCAGAAGAAGCTCCTGGCTCCTGGCTTCGGATTGGCATATCTCCAGCCATTATGGCCAATTGAGGGAGTGAACCAGCGGATGGAAGAATTCTCTCTCTCTGCTTCTCCTTTTCTCTCTGTGTAACTCTGACTTTCAAGTAAATAAATAAATAAATATTTTAGAAAAAAATAAAATAAATTTTAAAAATAGATTTATTTATTTACTTGATAGGCAGAATTATAGAGAAGGAGAGACAGAGAGAGAGGTCTTCCATCTGCCAGCTCACTCCTGAAATGGCTGCAATGGTGGAGCTGGACCAATATGAAACTAGGGGCCAGGAGCTTCCTCCTGGTCTCCCACATGGGTGCAGGAGCCCAAGCATTTGGGGCCATCTGCTACTGCTGTCCCAGGCCATTAGCAGGGAGCTGGATTGAAAGCGAAGCAGCTGGTACTCGAACTGGTGCCCCTAAGGGATGCTAGCACATCAGGTGGAGACTTAACCTACTATACCATAGTGCTGGCCCCTAAAATAAATTTTTTAAAAAAGGGAATTTCTTTACTCTGATTGACTATTTCAGATGATCAAAAGTCAATGCTGAGTCTTGAAGATGAAAAGATGGAAATGAATTCAAGAAATTTGTAAAGGTGAGTTAGGATTTTTAAATATGGAATAAACTTGAAATTAGAAAATCATACAATTTTAGAGCAGAAAGGGGCCTCAGATCTTCTTGTGGGTCTCCACTTAAGATTTAAAGGGGATTCTCAAAAAATAGCATGCACTATTGTCACACACGTGTTTTTTGCCCATTCAGGAACATTTCTATATATTTTATTGTATATAACATCCCCCTTTGCCTTTTTTATAAGAATACAGTAGGCTCATTGGCTAATATTAAAGTTTGCAAGAATAACTTACCATGAACTTTATTTAAACTTATTACTATGATTACATTCATTAAGGGATAAAATAAATTGGGACTTTAGATAGATGACAGTGTCTAAAAAAACTTCTAGATCTATTTCCAGAAAATATACAAAAAGTTGTTTTAAATGATCTCTGTGGTCATTCTGACAGGGATTTCTGGCCCAGTTAATAGCACTATTCTACAATTGTAACCCACATGTAAGTAGGTGTGAAATATTGAGAGTAAAATCTCATATGTTATTGCCAGAGAATGGCTCACAGGAGTAAAGTAAGGATGGAAAGCCAGTGAGCTCTGCACTAGTTGGGGTCATTTTCAGGAGGTGTAGATAGAAAAAGAAAATTTTTGCTTCACATCTGAATATTGGTTATGTAGAGAGAAAGGGATATTTTCTTCCTAAATTTTCAGTCTACCATAAGAAAATGAACCATAAAAATTACGATGATAGAAGAAAGAGATCCATAAAGAATTAGGACGTATTTTCTTTAGCATTACCTTGTTATGTTTTTTGTCAATCTCTAGAGAGGAAGTAGTGTTAACACCATGGTCAAGGACATATATTGAATGTTATTTTTCATTTGTAATACATGTATTTATTTTTATACCTTAATAGAATTATAATCTCATTATTCCATTGTTACTTTATTTGAGAGATATAGGATTATAAGCCAAAGACAGTGGATTAATTTGTAACAGGTTTTTGCTTCCGCAAGTAGAGTACCTCCTGGACTCATTTGCCTCACAATTTTTTCACATTAATTTGAGCATGAGGAATATTTTTTAAATCACATCACAAAATTAATCACAAAAATATAATCTGAAACAAAATCATATTTTTCTTTCTCTAAAAAGAGACCAAAATAATTTCAATAAACCCTAACCAGTTTGTTTTCTCTGGAGAATAAATTTTCTGCTCACAAAATAGCTGTACATCCCATCTTGTTCTTATTATAGTGTAAGTCATATAATGAACTGTGAAAAGAATGTTGCGTGCCAGTGTACCATATCCTCATACTAAACAGCTTTGGAACACACTGCAGTAAATGTCAGTTTGTCATTTTGTGTAAAATGTGATTCTTGCAGGTTCTTTAGCAGTAGCCAACTACAACATCAATGCCGTTAAGTCATTCCTTCTGTTCTCTTTTAGATACTGTTAGGTAACTTCAGATGTATATCACTTTTCAATATAAACTCTCATATATTATAAATTATAGAATATTTGCTTTTAATGAATAATATATAGAAGTAAATTTATGAATCATTAGCTAAGTGTGCAAAGCATCAGGATACATTTCAATTGTGCTGATATCAGCGACCAATTTTTTGTAAGGTGTGGAACTCATATAAAAATTCATATAAAATATTTCTAAAAAAAATCTACACTAACTTAGGGAAACGTCTCCAAGAAAGTCAGATGAGTAACATGCATGTTCAAGATGACAGAAGTATGTGAATCATTTCTATAAAAGTGGAGCCCATCCCACTAGTCTCGCAAACATTCAGGGCTGATTTTATGTGCAGTGAATGAAAACACTTGTGCCTTGCTGGCTCACAGTGAGAGATGCAGATTACAGTGCAGCGTTTGCCACTACAAGGTCTTTTCCTTAAGAATTCTCATTGAGCAGTTTAGCTACACACCCAAGCTGTGTTGGACTCCTGGGGATTGAATCACATGCAGTGATTAATCAAGAAAAGATCTCCTACGAAGTGCCTATAGACCATTTGGATTTTTAGGAATGAGAAAAAATTACCCTGGCTAAAAATTAGTGCTGAATCAAAGGATTTGCAAGGGAGAGTGTCTGCTGGTCTCTGCCTTTGACACATAGGGAATATTTGTTCTTCTTGTCCTTGTCGTCTATTAAATTGGTAAAAGAGGAATTATTAGTTGTCCCCAAATATAAGTCAAGTGTCTACCGTGAAAATATATTAAACTTGAAAATAAATTATTCACAGCTGGTGCTGTGGAATAGTAGACTAAGCCTCTGCCTGCGGTGCTGGCAAGCCATATGGATGCTGATTCTAGTCTTGGCTGCTCCATTTCAGATCCTGCCCAGTTGTGGCCATTTGGAGAGTGAACCAGTGGATGAAAGACTTTTCTCTCTGTTTCTCCCTCTCTCTGTCTATAACTCTACCTCTCAAGTAAATAAAATATTTAAAACTCATAAACATTTTATCAAAAAAGAAAGAAAATAAATTACTCCTCACCTCCTGTAAAGTAGACTGAAGAATTTAGCATCAAGTGCTCACATTTGCCTAGGAGTGAATCCTTGAACTTGTGTATATCCTCTTAAAATGATGGTAAGGAGAAAAACTGGTGCTTGAATCACAAATGTCATCAACTTAAATTCTCAGAAGGAAGCAAAAGGCAATTTTAAATACTTTTATACAACTAGAATAAATAGCACTTTACCCAGTCATTATTTTTCTAAAGTCTTTTTAATTGCAAGTGTAAATGTTCTGGAAACCACAAATGTCATTGCTAATCTTTCTTTACTGACTGTCTAGGAATACTAAAATTTGGAGCTTACTAAATTCTATTTTTGAGCTAATCCCATATGCAGACTACTTAGATGAAAGTATGATTCATTTTTTAAATTAAAAATTTTAAGGCCGGCGCCGTGGCTCAACAGGCTAATCCTCTGCCTTGCGGCGCCGGCACACCGGGTTCTAGTCCCTGTCAGGGCACCGATCCTGTCCCGGTTGCCCCTCTTCCAGGCCAGCTCTCTGCTGTGGCCAGGGAGTGCAGTGGAGGATGGCCCAAGTGCTTGGGCTCTGCACCCCATGGGAGACCAGGAGAAGCACCTGGCTCCTGCCATCGGAACAGCGCGGTGCGCCGGCCGCAGCGCGCTACCGCGGCGGCCATTGGAGGGTGAACCAACGGCAAAAGGAAGACCTTTCTCTCTGTCTCTCTCTCACTGTCCACTCTGCCTGTCAAAAAAAAAAAAATTTTAAATCATGTGAAAATTAATATATGACTAGCAGCTAAATCTAGAAAATCAGAGGGAGGTATATTTAACAAATCTATAAAACATCATATAAATGTTTACAGTGGAGCTATACAGAAAAAATAGCCCCCATGAAGCTCTGGTTTCATTATTAGAATTACCAAGTGAAAATATAAAGTCAGAAAGAAATAGTGTTCTGGTGAGAATCCAGGTAAGACAGGTTTTCTTTTTTATTAATGTAACCAATTTTTTTAAAAACTTTTATTTAATGAATATAAATTCCAAAGTACAGCTTAAGTATTACAATGGCTCCCCCCCCATAACTTCCCTCCCACCCGCAACCCTCCCCTTTCCCATTCCCTCTCCCCTTCCATTCACATCAAGATTCATTTTCAATTCTCTTTATATACAGAAGATCAGTTTAGTATATATTAAGTAAAGATATCAACAGTTTGCACCCACATAGCAACATAAAGTGAAAAATACTGTTTCAGTACTAGTTATAACATTAACTCACAATGTACAGCACATTAAGGACAGAGATCCCACATGATATTTTTTAAAAATTAATTAATTTTCTATGCAATTTCCAATTTAAAACCAAGTTTTTTTTCATTTTCAATTATCTTTATATACATAAGATCAATTCAGTATATATTAAGTAAAGATTTCATCAGTTTGCACCCACACAGAAACACAAAGTGTAAAAATACTGTTTCAGTACTAGTTATAGCATTACTTCACATTGGACAATACATTAAGGATAGATCCCACATGAGATGTAAGTACACAGTGACTCCTGTTGTTGATTTAACAATTTGACACTCTTGTTTATGCCATCAGCAATCTCCCTAGGCTCTAGTTATGAGTTGCCAAGGCTATGGAATTAACACACAATTATTCTTAGGTGTTTAAATTTTTTTTTTTAGGTTAAAAAATATTTTATTTCTGGTATTTTATTTTCCTGTACATTTTTTTATTAAACTTTTATTTAATGAATATAAATTTCCAAAGTATAGCTTATGGGTTACAATGGCTTCCCCCCTCCCATAACTTCCCTCCCACCCGCAACCCTCCCCTTTCCCGCTCCCTTTCCCCTTCCATTCATGTAAAGATTCATTTTCAATTCTCTTTGTATACAGAAGATCAGTTTAGTATATATTAGGTAAAGATTTCAACATTTTGCCCATATAGCAACATAAAGTGAAAAAACTACCATTGGATTACTAATTATAGCATTAAATAGCAATGTACAGCACATTAAAGACAGAGATCCTACATAATTTTTTTTTCAAATTAATTAATTTTCTATGCCATTTCCATTTTAACACCAGGTTGTTTTTTTTTTTTTCATTTCCAATTCTCTTTATATACAGAAGATCACTTCAGTATATAATTAGTAAAGACCTCATCAGTTTGTGCCCACACAGAAAAGCAAAGTATAAAAATACTGTTTCAGTACTAGTTATAGCATCACTTGGCTTTAGACGACACATTAGGGACAGATCCCACATGGGGTGTAAGTACACAGTGACTCCTGTTGCTGATTTAACAATTTGACACTCCTATTCATGGCGTCAGTAATCTCCCTAGGCTCTAGTCATGAGTTGCCAGGGCTATGGAAGCCTTTAGAGTTTGCTGACTTTGATCTTATTCCGATAGGGTCATAGTCAAAGTGGAAGTTCTCTCCTCCCTTCGGAGAAGGGTACCTCCTTCTTTGATGGCCCCGTTCTTTCCACTGGGATCTCACTCACAGAGATCATTCATTTAGGTCTTTTTTTTTTTTTTTCCATGATATCTTGGCTTTCCATGCCTGCTATACTCTCATGGGCTCTTCAGCCGGATCTGAATGCCTTGAGGGCTGATTCTGAGGCCAGAGTGTTGTTTAGGACATCTGCCATCCTATGTGTCTGCTGTGTATCCCACTTCCCATGTTGGATCTTTCTCTCCCTTTTTGATTCTATCAGTTAGTATTAGCAGATACTTGTCTTGTTTGTGTGATCTCTTTGACTCTTAGACCTATCAGAGCTATCAATTGTGAGCTGAAATTGATCACTTGGACTAGTGCGATGGCGTTGGTACATGCCATCTTGATGGGATTGTGTTGGAATCCCCTGGCACATTTCTAACTCCACCACTATAAGCAACAATGAACTGATCAGCTCCTGTCCTGACTTTAGATGTACAATGTAATACTTTATCCTTTTTAGTATTTGTTGTTGTTGTTGTTGTTGTTCTAGTACTATTGGTTGAACTCAGTAATTAACACACAATTATTCTTAGGTGTTTAAATTTTAACTGAAAAGTGATCCCTGTTAAATCTTAGAGTGGAAAAAGAGAGGGAGGAGATGAACAATTTGGAACATGCTCAATTGGACTGGCCACAAATGGTGGAGGTGTTTAAATTTTAAATGAAAAGTGATCCCTGTTAAATATAAGAGTGGGAAAAAGAGAGGGAGGAGATGTACAATTTGGGACATGTTCAATCGGACTTGCCCCAAATGGTGGAGTTAGAAATGTGCCAGGGGATTCCAATACAATCCCATCAAGGTGGCATGTACCAACGCCATCTCACTAGTGCAAGTGATCAATTTCAGTTCACAACTGATCACACTGATAGGTCTAAGAGTTAAAGGGATCACACAAACAAGACTAGTGTCTGCTAATACTAACTGATAGAATCAAAAAGGGAGAGAACGATCCAACATGGCGAGCGGGATACACAGCAGACTCATAGAATGACAGATGTCCTAAATAGCACTCTGGCCTCAGAATCAGCCCTTAAGGCATTTGGATCTGGCTGAAGAGCCCATGACAGTATTGTAGGCATGGAAAGCCAAGATACCATGGGAAAAAAAAAGAGATCTAAATGAAAGATCTCTGCGAGTGAGATCCCAGTGGAAAGAATGGGGCCATCAAAGAAGGAGGTACCTTTCTTTGAAGGGAGGAGAGAACTTTCACTTTGACTATGACCGTATCGGAATAAGATTGAATCGGCAAACCTTAAGGCTTCCATAATGTAACCAATTTTAATAATGCACATATTTTATTGAGTGTTTTCTATGGGCCAGATATGGTGCTACATGCTCTGCTTCTTTAAAAAATGCTTATTTATAGTGTTTATTCTGTAAAACAAGCAATAGAAAATGAGGGTATGCTTTTGGTTAAATATTACTGGGTTTTATTTTTAATTGTGTCTTTAAAGAAATAGTAGTCACTATAATGTGATAACATGATTTTCATGAAGCAGTGGAAGACTGTAGCCTTTCAAGGTGATTTTGATTTTAGATCATTAGATGTGTGATGAAAATGGTTAAATGTTTGCAACTTGAGTTCTGTATTCAAAGATGTAACAAATGTTTGTTTTAATAATATACAGACTTCCCTTGAAAATAAAGGATGAAACACATTCTCCCCTTAAAAAAAAATAAAAAATAAAAAATGCTTATTTATTTAATTTATTTGAAAGGGATAAAAGGCGAGCTCTTCCATATTATTATTCTTTAAATGCCTGCAACAGCTGGGGATAGATCAGGCTGATGCCAGGAGCTTAGAGCTCAATCTGGATTTCCCATATGGGTGGCTGGGCTGCAACTACATAAGCCATCATCTGGTACCTCCCAGGGTACAATTAGCAGGAAGCTTGAATCAAGAGCAGAGCCAGGACTCATACCTAGGCACTCAGATATGCAATACAGGTGACCCAAGTGACACAATTAACAATTCGACCAAATGCCTTTCCCTAAATCCTTTTCATTTAAGGACCATGGAGACATGAGGTAGGTACGGTTACTACTGTAATGCCAATTTTGCAGGTGCAGAAATTGAAGGTATGTTTAAATAACTTTTCTCTGCTTACATAGTAAAGATTTGCATCTATAGTTACATTGTCTTACTTCCAAAACATCTGTATATATGTTCAATGTTCTAGAAAATGGAATAATAAAAACCCTTAATTATCAAGAACAAAAATATTTTAAGCAGAATTATTCAAACTGAACATACTTTGAATCCAGTTCAATGCTGCTACATGACTTCTCAGTAGAATTATTTGTAGGAATCAAATTCAGCAACAGTTTACCTATATATTAATAAGTATTATGATTTCTTCTACTCCATTTCTTCCTCCTTTAAGTCTTTCTCACATTCATATCATCATCATCATTATCATGCTCAGGATCATCATCATCAACAACATTATGTATACCTGGTTTAAAAAAATCATTTAGGTCAATACTTTTCTGAAATTTGAGTTCTCCTTACAACATTTCTACTCCGTGTTTCAATATCTCCCATAAAGAAAGATTTTTCCTTCTTGAGCCTGATGATTCCATTTTTGTTACTGCTCTGACAATGAGAAAAGTGTATCTTATAATAAAGCTAAGATTATCTCTCTCTGTGTTTTGCCCACTCTTTGTAAGATAGTTCCATGGCCTAAGAGGATGAACCACTCTCAAAATATATTTGCTGACTACAATAAGTATACCTCACATATTAGGTAATTTTAAAATTTCATGGAGGAATGAGAGGAAAAGACATGTTTCATCTTGGTGCAAAAATATTTTGAAATCCATGCAAATGAGAGTTAAAATGTTCATGTAGAATGCATATTATGGAAAAATTAAGCTTAGATTTCAAAATGTGTTTTGCTCCAAAATAAAATATATTTTAATTCCATTTTACAGAAATTTTTTGAAGTAGCCTCATAGACTAATGTACTTATTAAGTAAATGTTGCCAAAAATCTTATGATTTTCACCTATTGGTATGTGTGAAGAGGATGGGATGGGGACAGGTACAGGGAGTAAATGAAAAAGTTAAAAAGACCATTTTGAAAGGAATGTGATGCTATTGTCTTATGAAGAGTTGGTAAACAAGTAGATAAAAATAGAAGCTTCCAAAATGTCTCAGTTACATCTGTAAGTCTATTATTTTCAAGTAGCTTTTTATTTATTTATTTGCAAATGGTACCATCACATACTCGCTAAACAGTTTTCTCAAGGGGCTGCTGCTCTCCTATATTAGATTCTTGTCAACATTAATTAGTTCAGAAAACCCTTAGCCTAGTGTGCCGGTGCTGCTAGGCAGAGGATTAGCCTATTGAGCCACGGCAATGACGTGGTATAATTGTTTATATTATATAACTCAACTACAATTACACTGTCTCCAATTTTTAAAGTTGGTGTTAATAGTGTTCCATTTATAGGAAAAGTATCTACTAAGTATATGCTAAGTATTCAAAAAACACTTGTTAAACAATTTGAATTAAGTCAGATAGTAGGTTAAATTTTATATAGATTTGCTTATCTTAATGGTTGAAGGAAATGTTTTGAATTCGGAATTATGTTTTAATTTGAGCCGGACACCATACAATGGTCTCAAGGGAACATAGCTCCAATTTTGGAGCAGTTCAGTGAATACCACCACTTCTACAAGAAACAAGTCATGTAAAAAAGTAATACGGCTCTGACCTGGGCATCCTTCGACTCCAGCTGAGGGGATGGTCAAGTAGGGTCAGCAACATTGCAGGCAGAACTGTAAATTTCTTGTTAGAGATGCCCCCTGCCTTTACCTGGCCAGCTCTCCTCCCAGGCCAGCCAAGTAATGAAAGTCAACAGAGTGCCTTCCCCTAGGAGGTTCACACCTCCCTTAGGATATACCCCATGTGAAGAGATAGATAGGTCTGGGCCTCTGAATTTACAAGGCCTAAAGCCCACCAGATTATTATCAAGCCCCTTCTATCAGGTTCTATTTGCCTCTCAATCAGAAAACTTAATTGTAGCTTACACAGCACCTTTCTTAGCTCCTCTAATAATGACTCTGTCCTTCGTTCTAGGCCCTGTCTAGTGCACTTGGGCCTCATTTCTTTGTAATCATAACCTCTACTCTACCACCAATGGCTCTACTCCCAACCTGTGTGTACTGATGGTCCTCTTCCCCACTTAATGCTGTATAATTGTTCAAACCTGGTAAATGCCACTCTTAGGATCATTGGTTACTATCCTCACTCTGTCTTTTATGACCTTGTCTAAATATGATCAGAGTCGGCAAACTTGGAAGGCTTCCATAGCCTTGGCAACTCATTACGACAGCCTAGGATGGTTACTGGCGCCATAAACTAGAGTGTCAATTTGTTGGGTCAACAACAGGAGCCACTGTGCACTTGCTCCTCATGTGGGATCTCTGTCCTTAATGTGCTGTCCATTGTGATTTAATGCTATAACTAGTACTCCAACAGTATGTTTCACTTTGTGTTTCTATGTGGGTGCAAACTGTTGAAATCTTTATACTAAATTGATCTTCTGTATATAAAGAGAATTGACAATGAATCGCGATGTGAATGGAAGGGGAGAGGGAGCGGGAGAGGGGAGGGTTGCGGGTGGGAGGGAAGTTATGGGGGGGGGAAGCCATTGTAATCCATAAGCTGTACACTGGAAATTTATATTCATTAAATAAAAGTTAAAAAAAAAAAGTAATACGGAAAGAGCATTAGCTTTTGAAACCTGGAAACAAGTGATAGAAGCTATGCTAGCTCTCCCTCTGCCTCTCTTCTCTCTCTGTGCAACTCTGACTTTCAAGTAAATAAATAAATCTAAAAGAAAAAAAGTGATAAAGAGGACCTAAATGAACGATCTCCCTGAGTAAGATCCCAGTGGAAAGAACAGGGCCATCAAAGAAGGAGGTACCTTTCTCTGAAGGGAGGAGAGAACTTCTACTTTGACTATGACTTTGTTTAAATAAGATCGAAATCGGCGAACTCAAAAGGCTTCCATAGCCTTGGCAACTCATGACTAGAGCCTAGGGAGATTACTGACGCCATAAACAAGAGTGTCAAATTGTTAAGTCAACAACAGGAGTCACTGTGCATTTACTCCTCATGTGGGATCTCTGTCCTTAATGTGTTGTCCAATGTGAAGTAATGCTATAACTAGTACTCAAACAGTATTTTACACTTCATGTTCTGTGTGGGTGCAAACTGATGAGGTCTTCACTAATTATATACTGAATTGATCTTCTGTATATAAAGAGAATTGAAAATGAATCTTGATGTGAATGGAATGGGAGAGGGAGTGGGAGATGGGAGGGGTGCGAGTGGGAGGGAAGTTATGGGGGGGGCATTGTAATCCATAAACTGTGCTTTGGAAATTTATATTTACTAAATAAAAGTAAAAAAAAAAGAGCTTCCTTAAGCTTTCAAATCTCTCATCTGTAAAATTATGAAGAAAATATATTCTTCCAACTATTAGTGGGGGTAATTTAACAAACTATTATATTGGGAAAGGTCAGATAGTAATAACTTAATCTGCAAAGTTACCAAACAGTATGTGTATCTATATTATTTGTAGAATTAATTAAAGTAAGTGCTTGGGAAACATTCTGGAAAGAACCGTTGTTTATCAAAGTGGGTAACTGTGGATGTCTTTGGTCATGTGTGTAACTAGATGTCATTTATCATGTGGGATGCTCAAATCATTCCTACATGAAGTAAATATGTATTACATTTATACAGTCTGGCTCTTTGGACATTCTGCTTTCCATTATTAAACAGTTCAAAGTTGGGATGATTGTCTGAAAGTCAGCTAAAATTTGAAATGCAAAAAATGGTTCCCCATCTTAACTTGCCCAATTCTTAAAAGTAGGAGTGAAAATTAATCAAAATATACAAAGAATAAGATGCCAAACTCCAAAGAATCTTCCTATAAATGATTACTAACATTAATCTGTATTGTTGTCCAACCTACTTTTATTTAAATTATTTATGTAAAACCTGTTTGTCACCAAACTGTCTAGGGTCTTTGCCTAGTGTTTGTATTTCTGTATAATATTTTTTGACCCAGAAGTCTAGAAGTCAGTAAAACACTTGGTTAAACTCTTTGGACGAGATGGTCATGTAATTGCAGGAAATGTAGGGATCTCCTTAGGGCTGATAACTGAGGCCCTTTGAAGTCAGAGGGATCCTCGGAAAATATGCATATTGACTACATCACATTTTGGGAAGGCTCTTTCCCTGATAAAAACTGTGGTATGCAGAACCTTCTATCTCCAAAAGCTAAAAGAGTGGTGCTTGGATAAATGATACTGTAGACCTAGTCCTTCAGGAACATGTAACAGGGACTCATACAATTAAGTTTTACCAGGATCCATGGTGCTACAATTACTGAGAAAACAATCTAATAGGCATTCAAGTAATTTCTGAAAAGAAGAATTAAATAGGCATATCAAACACTAACTAATTGGGGAGTGATGGGATTTATACATCAACATATTCAATGTAGATGTCCAGAAAAATCCAAAGCCAAAGCATCATAATCAAGGTTGAAAGCATGGCCAAATAGAGAAATAGGTTTATTTCTCTTATTTCAGAGAGTTTTCACGTTAGGATTTGAGTTATTTAGGTTGATTAAGTTGGTCTAATCCAATAGATTGTGTCTTTCTTTGAGATTAATATGGTAAAACTATTCATGTTGGTTATTACAGACTGATGATGGTTTTTATCCTTCCTAATGTACTTGTAAAGGGAGCACTTTCTGTCAACTTGCTATTTCTAGGCTAATGGAACTGCTTAAGTGTGTGGTTACAAATGGTCCATGGTTAGCCAGTGGTTTTGGCATGTAAAATCCTCCTGTAAAACACTCTTATTTTTTCTAAACCTTAATCAGTGGTTTGGGCAAAGCCTTGGTTAATCATTCTAGTTCAAATACCAATTTCAGTGCCTAGCACTTAGGTGTTCAGTGAATTATTATTATTATCATTACTAGGTATTTATAATGCAGTCCTGCTCTGGGAAAGTGTTATATGCTTGTTTTTGTCTTTACATGTGAAAAAATATATAACTATTTTCTCTAGTTGGGAAATGTATCAGAAACATCATCATTTTGAATATTAGGAAAAGGAAATAACTATTACATTCTAGAAGCTAATTTACATGTTATAATAAAGCAAAGTAAAAGGAACTTTGAACAACAGCCACAACCTTCATATTTTTTTTATTTCTTGATCTTTGTTTTCTAATAATTCCCAACTTCTTGTTGAGTTAATCCTTTTGGTTATTCAGTGATCCTGAGTAAAGCTTATTCCTCAATGTCCCAGGTGCTGAATTTGAATTCTCTGCAGTTTTCACTGAACTCTGCTGGACAACCATGCTTTCAGCCCTAACAATATCTTAGTTTTTGTTCCAATAATCAAAAATTCAATGGTACTTACTAACTCATTCCTTGAAATTGCGTACATCTGTCCACGGTATTCCTCCCTGCCTTTCTGTTGTTCTGACACAGTCTTGACTAAGGCTTCTATCATTTCATGTCTATCTAACTCTGCTGCTACTTTCTCCTATCCTGCATTCCTTGTAATCTGCCATTTGCAGGTACATTTACCTGAAACAACTCCTTTGTTATATTACTCCCCTCCCCATCTTGATTGACTTCAGTGATACATCCTTGAACCTGCAAGTAAGCTCCTGAAATAGCAGAGACTTGTCATACTTCTATGAGTTTAAGGGCTATTCCATAATATTTGTTTAGGGAAAAATGCAGCTGACAGGTTAAAATGAATTCTAATTTCAAAAACGCTAAAAGTTTAGAGAAAACATAAATCCAAGAATCAGGGCATACAGTACTTACTTAAACTTTGTAACAAGACCAGTGTTCATTACATGGTAAATGGTACTACTTATTCCATTATCATTTTTATTATTAGTATCATTACCAGGTAAATATTAGTTGTTGACAAACAACCTTTATTTCAAATGGATAGAGTCTCTTGTTCTATTGTGTTCTACTAGATCTTTAAAAAAATATGCTTTTGCTGATAAAATTTTTATTTAAAAACTGTGTATTTATGGTGTACAGTATGATGCTTTTGATATATGTGTGACATATTATGGAATGACAAGATCAAGCTAATTAACACACTCATTATCTCACACACTTCTTTTTTGTGATGAAACCATATGCTGTTTGGTGTCTTTATCGTCCTTACTTTCCTGACTACGTAAGTTCCCTCCTCTGAATCTTTTTTGATTTTTGTTTTAGGTGATCAGTGCCTTTCAGACTGCAATCAAGTGTCACCTACCCTTGTGTACCCTCAATATTTTTAGTTTTACTTATTTATACTTATTTATGTGAAAGACAGAGTGACCAAGAGAAAGAGAAAGAGAAAGAGGGAAGGGGAACGAGAGGGAGAGAGGGAGAGAGAGAGAGAAAGAGAGAGAGAGAGAGAGGTGCTTCTATTTGCTGGTTCACTCCCCCAATTTCTGCAACAGTTGAAGATGGTCCAGGATGAAGCCAGGAGCCAGAAATCCCATACAGGGCTCCCTTGGGTAGTAGAGACCACAGTATTTAGGCGTCTTCTGCTGCTTCCCAGATGTACTAGCAGGAAGCTGGAACAGAAGTGAAGGCAGGACAGAATGGGGAAAAATATTTGCAAACTATGCAACATATAAAGGATTAATAACCAGAATCTACAAAGAGAGCAAGACCTCCACAACAACAAAACAAACAATCCACTTAAGAGATGGGCCAAGGACCTCAATAGACATTTTTTTTTTTTGACAGGCAGAGTGGATAGTGAGAGAGAGAGACAGAGAGAAAGGTCTTCCTTTTTGCCGTTGGTTCACCCTCCAATGGCAGCTGCGGCCGGCACATCGTGCTGATCCGACGGCAGGAGCCAGGTGCTTCTCCTGGTCTCCCATGCGGGTGCAGGGCCCAAGCACTTGGGCCATCCTCCAGTGCCTTCCCGGGCCATAGCAGAGAGCTGGCCTGGAAGAGGGGCAACCGGGATAGAATCCGGCACCCCAACCGGGACTAGAACCCGGTGTGCCGGCGCCGCAAGGTGGAGGATTAGCCTGTTAAGCCACGGCGCCGGCTAATAGACATTTTTCAAAAGCGGAAATCCACATGGCCAACAGGCACATGAAAAAATGTTCAAGATCACTAGCAATCAGGGAAATGCAAATCAAAACCACAATGAGGTTTCACCTCACCCCAATTAGAATGGCTCACATGCAGAAATCTACCAACAACAGATGCTGGTGAGGATGTGGGGAAAAAGGGACATTAACCCACTGTTGGTGGGAATGTAAACTGGTAAAGCCACTATGGAAGTCAGTCTGGATATTCCTCAGAAACCTGAATATAACCCTACCATTCCACCCAGCCATCCCACTCCTTGGAATTTACCCAAAGGAAATTAAATTGGCAAACAAAAAAGCGGTCTGCACCTTAATGTTTATTGCTGCTCAATTCACAATAGCTAAGACCTGGAATCAACCTAAATGTGCATCAACAGAAGACTGGATAAAGAAATTATGGGATATGTACTCTACAGAATACTATACAGCAGTCAAAAACAATGAAACTCGGTCATTTGGAACAAAATGGAGGAATCTGGAAAACATCATGCTGAGTGAAGTAAGCCAGTCCTAAAGGGACAAATATCATATGTTCTCCCTGATCGATGACAACTAACCGAGCACCAAAAAGGAAACCTGTTGAAGTGAAATGGACACTATGAGAAATGGTGACTTGATCAGCCCTTGCCCTGACTGATGATGAACAACTTAATACTTTATCCCTCCTAGTATTTTTTTTGTTTGTTCTACTTAATACTATTGGTTGAATTCTGTAATTAATACACAATTATTCTTAAGAGTTGAAACTTAACTGAAAAGTGATCCCTGTTAAATATAAGAGTGGGAATAAGAGATGGAAGAGATGTACAATTTGGGACATGCTCAAGCTGACTTGCCCCAAATGGTAGAGTTAGAAACATACCAGGGGATTCCAATTCAATCCCATCAAGGTGGCATGTACCAATGCCATCTCACTAGTCCAAGTGATCAATTTCTGTTCACAATTGATCACACTGATAGTTCTAAGAGTCAAAGGGATCACATAAATAAGACCAGTGTCTGAAAATACTAACTGATAGAACAAAAAAGGGAGAGAACGATCCAACATGGGAAGCGGGATACACAGCAGACTCATAGAATCACGGATGTTCTAAACAACACTCTGGCCTCAGAATCAGCCCTTAAGGCATTCGGATCTGGCTGAAAAGCCCACGAGAGTATTTCAGGCATGGAACGCCAAGACAATCTGGTCAAAAAAAAAAAAAAAAAAAAAACTAAATGAAAGATCTCTGTGAGTGAGATCCCAGTGGAAAGAACAGGTCATCAAAGAAGAAGGTACCTTTCTTTGAAGGGAGGAGAGAACTTCCACTTTGACTATGACCTTGTCTAAATATGATAAGAGTCAGTGAACTTAAAAGGCTTCCATAGCCTTGACAACTCATGACAAGATCCTCGGGTGATTACTGAGATGCCATAAACAAGAGTGTCAAATTGTTAAGTCAACAACAGGAGTCACTGTGCACGTACTCCTCATGTAGGATCTCTGTCCTTAATGTGCTGTACATTGTGAGTTAATGCTATAACTAGTACTCAATCAGTATTTTTCACTTTGTGTTTCTATGTGGGTGCAAACTGTTGAAATCTTTACTTAAGATATATTAAACTGATCTTCTGTATTTAAAGAGAATTGAAAATGAATCCTTTTTTAAAATTTTTGACAGGCAGAGTGGACAGTGAGAGAGAGAGAAAGGTCTTCCTTTGCCGTTGGTTCACCGTCCAATGGCCGCCACGGTTGGTACGCCTCGGCCGGTGCACCGCGCGGATCCGAAGGCAGGAGCCAGATTCTTATCCTGGTCTCCCCTGTAGTGCAGGGCCCAAGCACTTGGGCCATCCTCCACTGCACTCCCGGGCCACAGTAGAGAGCTGGCCTGGAAGAGGGGCAACCAGGACAGAATCTGGTGCCCCGTCTGGGACTAGAACCCGGTGTGCCAGCGCCGCAAGGCGGAGGATTAGCTTGTTGAGCCACAGTGCTGGCCTTTTTTTTATTTTTATTTTTTTAATTTTGACAGGCAGAGTGGACAGTGAGAGAGAGAGAGACAGAGAGAAAGGAAATCTTGATGTGAATGGAAGGGGAGAGGGAGTGGGAGAAGGAAGGGTTGCGGGTGGGAGGGAAGTTATGGGGGGAAAAAGCCATTGTAATCCATAAGCTGTACTTTGGAAATTTATATTCAATAAATAAAAGTAAAAAAAAAAAAGAAGTGAAGGCAGAACTGGCTCTCAGGCACTCCTGATATGAGATGTGGGTCCCAAAGTGGTGGATTAACTCTCTGCCTCATAATACCAACCCCCCACCTCATCAGTTCTGAACCTTTACATTTGACTAGTTTGGCATTTTATTCCACTACTAAAGTGTAGCCAGATTTTTTTTTTTTTAAATAACACTTAGCAGCTGGTGCTAGCACTTCACTTACCCAGTTTCTTTGTGTATATTTAGAAAAATGCTCTCATGAGGGTGAAATGAGAAGCTCCTGATAGGGTCTGGAAGAGAAGACAGGATAAACAGAAGACAGAGATGCCCTGCATAATAAGAAAGCATTCATGGTAAGAGCATGATTGGCTTCCTATTTTCCTTTCTTCCTTCCTTCCGGCCTAAGCCTGCCTGCCTGCCTTCCTTCCTTCCTTCCTTCCTTCCTTCCTTCCTTCCTTTTTTCTTCCATTCTTCTCTCCTTCTCTAGCTCCCTCCCTTCTTTCCTCCTTTGGGAAAAGAAGAGTGAGAGGAAAGTAAGGGTAGATCAACTTAAGCAAGAGGCCGAAGGGAAAGCTGCAAGTTGGAGGCTCAAGCAGAGTTGAAAGAAATGGCCAAAGGAGTTTTAAAACATGGATGTAGCTAATATTCTTGTAATTTCTTGCAAATCTTGTAAAATTTTTAAACATCGTTATTGGCTTAAACCATTGACACAGCATGCAACATGCATCAAGGCATTGTATTCCTAGGTCTCCCACAAGGGTGGCAGGAACCTAATTACCCAAGCCATCAGTGATGCCTCTCAGGGTCTGCAGTAGCAGAAATCCAGAATCAGGAGCTACAGCCAGGAATCAAATCCAGGTACTTCAATGTGAGACACAAGTCCTTTAACCACTTCCCTAGAAGTCCACTCCTGACTTTTGTTCTTTTTGTATGTTTTGCTTTGTCAATAAAGTATGAAACTCATAATACATATTCAGAAAACAATCAATTTGAAAAATTTAACCATTTTAATTGATGTAGACAGACAATTCAGATCTTCAGTGTTGCTGAGGTTCAGTTTGATTTTACATATTTGTTACTTCCATCACTAGAGGTATATCTGAAATTTCCCAACAAGTAATTAAAGCTTTGTTCATAATTAATATTTCTTGTCACTTATGAGTAAAAACTGATAGGGTAGTGATGAACAAGTAGGTATTAATTTAGTTGAGAACTTGCAGTGAGTAGTGGTCCTGGTGATTAATACAGGCAGTAAGCAGTATTTACTTTGAGGAAAATCCAGATGGATGTTTTTGCTTAACACTCTTTCCAATCTTGCTCAGTATAGTTCAGTATCATTGCTCAGTAGTTTGATACCATCTAGACTCCAGTACTTTATTTTTTGAGGAGGGCCTAGGGGTGTTGTTTTACTGAATTTTTCTAGGCAGTAGTTTATGAGCTCTAAGATTAATGAATATGAACTTCCCCCAGTGATGGGAGTAGATAGGAACTGTGGGAAATAGATCTATAAAGAATGCAGTACTGGTTAAATTGAACCCAAACTTTCCTCCATCCCCAGTGCTTACAGATAGGAGGGTTTGAGAAACATTTATTTTAAATACATTGAAGCAACTTAGCTTAGAGTACAATAATTCACTCATAACATAATATGCATCACTTGCTATTTGGAAATCATGTATTAGACACTATGGAAATCAAATGCAAGTAAAATAGGTTTCTGTATCTAAGGGTTTTTAGAATCTGGACTTAAAATCTAATTTATAATATAGGCATTCAGTTAGTAATATCACAAAGTATCCTAAGAAATGCTCAACTAATGAGCTATAGGGTTTAGAGGAAGGCTGGTCATTACTACCAGCTTGATTTGAAGACATGAGAGTTGGAGTTCATAAGTGAGCACAGGGAGGAAGAAAAAGTGGAAGGAAATCCCAGGTGTAGTGAATGATACCTGTTGGCAGCTAAAATCCCTCTTCAGTTTTCTTCTGATCATCACCCACATTATATTCATTCACATCCTGGTTCCTTCTTGCAAGCTTTATGGTAACTGCCTCCTTAACAGCTCTCCCTAGATTGTCTTTTCTAATTTATCCTTGGAAATATATTGCTACATATGATACTCTATTACTAAAAACATTCAATGGATTGTTATTGTGTAGTTAGTCCCCATACAAGGCCCATCATAATTTGGCCCAAACTAACAGTAACAACTTTGTACTGCTTAGTGATCATTTAAAAATGCAATGTCTGGAAAAACTTCTGGTTGTCCCAAGTCAGGGAAAGCTGCTCCCGGCATCTAGTGGGAGAGTTCAGGGATGTTGTTAATTATCCTGCAAGGCACAGGATAGCCTCCTACCACAAAGAATTATCTGGCACCAAACCAATGGTGTTGAGGTTTTTATCACACTTAATTCAGTTGTGTAATTATAATAACAAATACAACGGATTTGAGAAAAGAAACCATTGACTCTTAATGAATGTAAAATTCAACTAGTGGTAATAGAATTCCACGGGTGAACAGGAGAGTAATCTATCAACTGTAAGTGTTTAGCATGTCCTACACATTAGCCAATACATTTATACAGGCATGCAGTGCACTGTTTAATCTCAAGTGTTGTTTCAGTAGATGTTAATTAAGGAAACTTTTACTAAGCTAATAGTTTCCCAATCTATGCATCAGCTCTATTGCTAGACTTCAGCATACATTCTTTTTTATGCTTGTAATTTTTTTCCCTACGTTTCCACCTGGTAAACTTATAGTTATGTTCCAAGTTCCAGCTTTAACATCACATTCCAATTGGTCTAGCAGTTTTCTCATATCTCCCACAACATGCTTCATAGATCATTTTTATTATTTAATATACGTTTCTTCCACATATAGAATGAGTTCTTTGAAGACAGGTTTCATGTCTCATTCATTATCCACACCCAGTACTCACCATAGAATCTTATGCACATTAAAAAAGTATTAGTTGATTTAATAAATGAATGAGAGAGGATAAAAATGAGATGTATACTAGAAACAGGTAAAATCTATTTTGGATGGAAAGGAAGATCTGAATAAAAGTAGTAAAATTTTGACTGCAAAGGTCCTTGAGGTTTAGGTTATAGAGTGTTTTGAAGAATTGGAGCTTATGGTTTATTCTGGAGGATTTAGAAAAAATAGAATATCTTTTTTATCAATAGGTGACACAAAGTGCCACCACAGAAACATTGATCTGGTGGAGGCATTAGAAACTATTTGGTAAAATTACAAGGCATAAAATCATTCAATCATAATGTATATGAGGCTTATGTAAATATTGTGGTTTTTAGTGCTGAAGAGAGCATGTGAACTCAAACTAGGGTCACTCCCAAGCCTAGAAGAGTAATGAGAAGGAGATAGTAGAATCTCATACTACTAGTCTCAGGGGATCTATGTATTCATGGCAGTAGATCAAAGTGAGGAAACCATGACAGAGTCTGGATAACCATTAGAGCTGATCAAAATCAGACCTGCCCTGGATGGAAGTGTCCATGCCTCTCTCTGTAGATGTACTTTCTTGGTATAGTCCATGGTGGGCATAGCCATTGGTAACCAAAGGTATACAGAAGTAGCTCTTGTTTCTGTCAACTCATCCTTAACATCTCCCTTTTCATTTCTACAGCATTTACTTCCTTTGGGGGACTCATTTCTTCTTAATATGGTCCTGGTACACCTCTTGATCATCATACTCCTATCTTCTACTTTCCCAGACACAAGTGTGTAAGGATTCAGGCTGAGCCCATCATTGTACCATGTCTACCTGGACAGTTATTATTTACAGCAGTGTACACATCCACCAAACTAGGCCAATCAGCAATCCTTACCAGAGCTGTACCATGAATAACTTTCTTCCACTTATCACAGGAACTGCAGATGTAGGCCTGTTAGGATAATAGAAGTTCATCTTCTCCAATTCATGGTGTATGTACATGTATGCCTGCATATAGAATATGAAATAAAGAAGCCAAGTGGAAAGAGGAGGAATGATTAACAGAAATAAGAGTTGGATGATCTCTGAATCATTGGTCTCTGCGGTTTTTTTCCCAGGTTTACAACACACTTTAACATGCTTCCTAACAAGATGAGTCAGCTCATTTCCCTTCCTGCTTAAGTTAATTTTTGTTGGGTTGTGGTCATATGCAATCAGAATAATATTATCTCATAGAGTTATCCATTACTTAAGGGTGTAATAAATAATACAAGAGAGTATGAATCTAGCAGTAGGCTGGGATCTGCAATATCAGCACTTTTTGCTATGCAAAATTTCCTTGCTATTAGTGACACAAAATTGGTAATAATTTCCAAATTCCTCTCAAAATTAAAAATTGAAAAAATTAAAATTAAAAATTGAAACATGAAAGCTTTAACTTTGGATATTAAGAGTTTGAAACATTTAACATATAAAAAAGAGGTGAACATTTAGCCTAGTGGTTAGGATGCTGGTTAAGACATCTGCATTCCATTTGATGTACCTGAGTTAGAATCTAGGCTCTGCTTCTGATTCCAGCTTCCTCCTAATACGCATCTTGGGAGGTAGTAGATGATGGTTCAAGTGTTTGGGTCTGGGTCCCTACCATCCATGTGAGAGACCTGGACTGGGTTCTGGGCTCCTGGTTTTGGCCTGGCCTAGTCCTGGCTGGTGTGAGCACTAGGGGAGAGAGCAAGCAAATGAGAACTCTCTTTTTCCATCTATTTTTCGCTTTCTCAATCTCTGCCTATCAGAGAAGTAAATTAAAAAATAAAGTAAAATAAAATAAGAAGTTTGTAGTCCCTCTGAAGTAGCTCAGAATTTATGCCAGCATAATGGAGTCTGCCCATCAGGCTCAAGATGTGGCTCACCTTCTTTGGACACTTAAGAACCACAAAGATAGGTTTTCTCCCCATCTTCCCATTGCCAATAGACAACCATGGAAAAAGGGACAGGATAGCAAGAGCACACAATCTTGTTTGGAAAAGGGAGAATGGACACAGACAGTGGCCACTGGACTGTGGAAGTTCTGAAATCCAGCTGGGGAGACATGAGTTGACTGTGGGGTGGGAGAGCTCCCTTCATTCTTTGGTCTGTGATTCTGCTCTCTGGAGGAACTTCTGTCTACAGCTCTTTGAAGGACGTGTCCTTTTTTCTTCGTCAGAGGGTCTAAAATGGGCATTGGAGACATGGGCCCTCCTTGGGGGCTGTAGCTTTCCCAGCCCATTCTCACAAAGGAAGCGTGCAGATCCAAGACATTTTCAGTCAAATATTTCTCTGGTTAAAGTTTCAGTTTCTCTGGCATTATAAGCTATCAGAGGTAGGCCTCTGATGTGTTTACTTCCAGTGAATGCCCAGCACCAGTAACCACAATCACAGCTCCTTTTGAGACTTGGTTCTCAAATCTTTATTTCTGTGCCTCTTCATTCCCTTGCCTTGTATTTGCTGGACTCCCTTCAGGCTGTTGAGTTTATTTATTTTAAAAGTTTTATTTATTATTTGGAAAGTCAGAATTTACAGACAGAGAGAGTGTTCTTCCATCCACTGATTCACTCATCCAGGATGGACACAATGGCCAACATTGGCCAGGCCAAAGCCAGGAGCGAGAAGCTTCATACAGGTCTCCCACATTGCAGAAAGGGGCCCAAATACTTGGGCCGCCTTTCACTGCTTTTCTCAGGCCATTAACAAGGAGCTGGATAGGAAGCAGAGCAGCTGAAACACAGACCAGTGCCCATATGGGTTGCCAGCAGTACAAATGGCCACTCAACCTGCTGTGCCCCAATGCAGGCCCCTAGGGCTGTGGAGTTTAAATGGGAACAGTATACCCTTACTCTAACCTTCCTAGAAGCAGTTTAATCAGCTAAGGGGTTTTATTGGATATTAGTCACTTAGAGCCTTTTTAGGACTGTTTCTTACTTCTGAGGTGTCTATATAATGGATCCTCAAACCTGAAAGGTCTTGAATTTCTGATCTTTACCACATATTCCCTTATAGTCAGCTTTCAAATGGTCAATTCTTCCCAAGTAAATTTGTTTTTGGCAATACTTTGCTAAACATGGCAAAAGTATTGCAACGCACAGTATGGAAGGTCTATTTTCTCTAAACTCCTGAAAAATCCTTTTTCTTTACACTCCTGGCTCAATACTCTTGTGAACTGACTTGCAGCTCACTGCATGTACTAATTTTATCAAATATTTGTCACCGTAAAGCACATATCATTATCATTTCAGCCACTGCTATCAGTTTCCTTGCTGTTCTTTACCCATTCAGCAAATTCATATGTGTTAGGTTGTTTTTATACCAACATTCTATAATCAGGTACTAGCTTCCTCATTAGGATAATTAATGCCAAAGGCCATAATTGATGGTTTAATGTCTCAGTGCTTACAGAGTAAAGGTTTAACTTTGTTTACATTTCATGTCCAGAAAGAGTCTGTGGACAGGAGATGGGGGAAGTGGTGCTGCTCCACATAATCACTCAGGAAACCAGGCTCATGGAGGTTCCACTATCTTGAAGCTACACCACCTGGAACACTTGGCCTTTGAGGTATCCTTGGCACTGAAGGGCATGATGGAGGAGCATATCAATTCTTAATTCCTTGGGCTTGTGTTTATACATATGACTTCTCCTCATGGCCCATTTGCCCAAACCAATCACTTAACTATAACCTAACCATAAGGAAGCCTGGGAAATCTAAGGATGCACGTAAAACGGTTGGTGAACACTAATTGACTGTACTCCTTGAAACTACTATAGGTATATGCAGATGTGAGAAGAAGACTAGGCATTAGACAGGAATATACTGGCAGGAAAGTTCTGGAAGTCATTAGTTATTCAACAAATATTTCCATTTCTCTTTCCCAGAATGTTGTTCTTTATTTCCCTGGAGTTTCAGTGGTCATGTGCTTTGGCCATTCATTACTTTGGGCAATGAAATGTGAACAGAAGAATATCTGTTTCTTCCAGGTGGACTCTTTAAGCCCAATATGCAATTTGTTGTGTGCTATCTTTCCATCTCCTCAGTGACTGGTAGTGTTCCAGACATTAGCTTGGGTATCCAAGTGAGGATGACAGGAACTTGAAACCTTACAGTAGCGATATCGTGAAATAAACCCCAGTTATAAGTTGCTGGGATGTGGGTGGTTGTTTATTACCAGAAAGTAGTTCATAGCATTCTGACTGATATTGCATTTTCTCACTTTGTTTCTTTAATGCTTTAGCAAATGCTTGTTGAAGGAATTTTGAAGTGACTCCTTTAATTCTTTTTCTCTTAGGAAATATGTGTCTCTCTCGCTCTCTTTTTTAAATGTTCATTTATTAAAATTTATTTGAAAGGCAGAGTGATAGGGATAGAGGAAAAAATGGAGAATGAGAGAGAGAGATCTTCCATCTGCTGATTTACTCCCCAAACTAACAAGAGCCTGGGCTAGGGGCAGGCTGAAGCCAAGAGTTTAGAACTCCATCCAGGTCTCCTTTGTGGGTGGCAGGGGTCCAAGTACTTGAGTCATCTTCTGCTGCTTTCCCAGGCCTATTAGAGGGGAGCTGGATTAGAATCTGAACAAGCTGACACTCAAATCAGCCTTCCAATTTGGAATGCAGGCAATGCACGGGGCAGCTTAACCTGCTGTGCCATAAGGCTGGCCCCTTTTGTAACTATAGCTATCTTATTAATGATGATGCTCTCAAGCAATATGACCAATTTTTAAATAGTTTCCTGAACGGTATTCAGACCAGTGGCCATTGACAGCTTGGAGCTGTGGGAAAGGACCACAGGTGGCTCTTCTTAATCTTGTTTTCCAAGGAACACTTCTCTCTGCAATGAGGGTTAACAGGATATCCTTCAAATACGAAGTCGTTCATTACTTCCATTTATTTCTCACTCTTTCCTTTCCTTCTTGCCTCAGAATTATCCTTCCTCCATTTTACTGAAAGAAAATGAACATTATTCTTAGATAATAGGTGAGATAGATTTATTGTACGTTTGGTATTACTTATACATAGAAGTATTTATTGGAAAACTTTTGAGATTTGGATTCATGAAATATGGGTTTGAATCCTGCTTCTGCTACTCACTAGCCATGAGAATTTTAGATAATTTCTTCATCTGCAAAATGTGGCTAATATGTGCTGGATCTTTCAGAATGTTGTTATGGAAACAAATATAAATTATAACATTTTGAACCAGTGACTTTTTTAACCCTTGCTGTTAATGAGCCATCTAAGTGTACTAGAGTGGCTGCTTTTCTTGCAATTTCAAAGAATTTTCAGTTTCCTTTATGAAATTTCTCATACTTTAAATAAAGAGTCATGATTAATGGTTACTTCTAAAGAGCTAACTCTGGGGCTAGGGTTCTGGTGCAGAGACACCACCATCCCATATCAGAGCACTGGTTTGAGTACTGGCCACTCTACTGATCCAGCTCCCTGCAAATGCACCTAGGAAAGCAGTGGAAGATGGCCCAAGTCCTTGGGCCCTTACCACCACATAGGAGACCCAGATGGAGTTTCTAGCTCTTGGCTTCAGCCTAATCCAGACATAGCTGTTGTGAACATTTGGGGAGAGAACCGGCAGAGGGAAGATCTCTCTGTCACTCTCTTTCCATCATTCCTCCTCCCTTTCAAATAAACAAAATAAATCTTTTTTTAAAAAGAGCTAGGTAATTTCATATAATTAGATTGCTGCCATTGTCTCGTCATGGCTACCCTCAACTCAGCTTTCTATCAGACTGGGCTGACTCATGTGTACCATGTCATGGGTTCCCTGAGTTTCCTATTGAGTTTGGGCAGTTTGCCCGTATGAAGCCCTGGCAGGGGCTAAAGGAAGGAGAGGGACTGGTGCTGGATGACTCTACCAGCTGACAAATGAATTCTCTTAGAGCAACAAGCATCAAGCATGTCTAGTACAGCAAGTGTCTGTACTGTGTCTTCCCCTCTTAATGACTTGGGTATTAGGCTATTCCTAACTCTTGGATATAGGGTTCCCATGATCCACATCTTTGCAAGTAGTCTTTTTATAAATAAACTCTCATGAAATTATTCTTGTTTGAACTACACCATATGTTTCCTCTTGGGACAGTAAGTATTTCAGTGGATGTCTCTGTTTAAATCTACTCTCCATGTTCCTACTTTCTCTTTTATTGTTGCTGTTGTTCTTGGCACTTTATTCTGTGCATGATGTCTCCTATGCATGCTTCTATGTATTTTTTTCTATTTGACACGATGTATCACTGAACATGCAGTGACTTGCCAAATGAGGACTCTCATATTCAGATCTGTAGTATCTTCCTTTGTTTTTATTTTGGAATAATTAAAAACCTACAAAAAGCAGCAAGAATAGATTGAAAAGCTTTATCTTCCCGAACCATTTGAGTAAGTTTTGCCAAGAAGCTCCATAACTCCAAAAGCATCAGTGAGTATTTTGTACAAATAAGTAAAGTTTTTGCATAACCAGAGTAACGCCACTGACATTAGGAAATTCACAATTATGCCTTACTACAACTGAAATCACAGATGTCACTCAAGGTTTTCCCAATTGTCCAAATAATGTCCCTTATAAAAGAATTTAATTCAAGATCTTGTGTTGCAATCAGCTGCCATGCTGGAACATGAGGAACAGTTTCTGTCTTTATTTTCATGACCTTGACAATTTTGTCCAGTCAGTTTAAAAAATCCCTAAGTTTGGTTTATCTAGTGTTTATTTATGATTTGATTCAAGCTGTCTTCTTTCAGGGATGGAATGCCACAATAATGACTTAGTGTTCTTCTTATTCATCCAATTAGATGGTACATGCTTTTAATTTGTCCCTTTACTAGTGATATTAACTTTAATAATCTGTTTAGATGATGTCTGCCAGATTTCTCCACTATATTGTCACTCTTTTCTCCCTTGCAATTAATATTTTGTGGAAAGATGAGATTGTATAAATATTTCATTCCTCACCAAACTTTCACTTAATAATTTCAAGACCTATTGATATTTTGGGGCTGAATTAATTATTACTATGATGGCTGCTAAATGGTTATTTTCTAATTGTGCCATTTCTTCTTCATTTATTACTTAGCATTCCACTGTTTGGAATTTACTTATCACAATTTATTTTTTCACTTTTTTATTAATATCTGTGTGGACTTACAAATTTCTATTTTACTCAGAGTGTAATTATTAATTCTGCTGCTCAGATCATCCAGTGGCATCTCTTTCAAACTGACTTCCACAATTGTTTGATCATTTCCTTGAGGTATTGAATAAAATATTCAGTCTCACATTTAATTTTCCCTGCTCTAGTCCTGAAACCAATATTTCTTTGAGGAGTCCTACCTCTTTTTAGTAGAGAATAGTATTTAGAAACCAAAGTCTGGGGGGTGAGCATTGTGGCACAGGGGTTAAGTCACTGCCTGTGATACTGGCTTCCATATGAGTGCTGTTTAGAGTCCTGGTTGTTCCATTTCCATCCAGCTCCTCGCTAATGTGCTTGGGAAAGCAGCAGAAGATGGTCTAAGTGTTTGTGCACCTGCACCCAGATGGGAGACCTGGATGGATTTTCAGGCTCCTTACTCCAGCCCTGGTCTCTGTGGCCATTTTGGGAGTGAACCAGCAGATGGAAGATCTCTCTCTCTCCGTTTCTCTCTCTCTCTCTCTGTTTCCCTTTCTCTCTGGAACTCTGCCTTTCAAATAAATAAATAAACAATTTTTTAAAAGAAGAAATTATTTATTTGAAAGGCAGAGGGGTGTGTGTGTGTGTGTGTGTGTGAGAGAGAGAGAGAGAGAGAGAGAGAGAGAGAGAGAGAATAGGAATCTTCCATCTGCTGGTTCACTCCCAAAATGGTTGTTGGGGCTGGGCCAGGCTGAAGTCAGGAGCCAGGAGCTTTATCCAGTTCTCCCACATAGGAGACAGTGGTTCAAGCTTTTGGGACATTTTCTCCAGGCTATTAGCAGGGAGCTGTATAAGAAAGTGAGCAGCTGGACTCTGGCCTCAGAATCAACCCTTAAGGCATTTAAATCTGGCTAAAAATCCCATGAGAGCATTTAAAGCATGGAAAGCCAAGACACTGTGGCAAAAAATGACCTAAATGAACGATCTCTGTGAGTAAGATCCCAGTGGAAAGAAGTGACCATCAAAGAAGGAGGTACCTTTCTCTGAAAGGAGGGGAGAACTTCCACTTTGATTATGGCCCTGTCTAAATAATGTTGGAGTTTGTGGACTCAAGAGGCTTGGCAGCTATGACAAGAGCCTTGGGTGATCACTGACACCATAAACAAGAGTGTCAATTGTTAAATCAACAACAGGAGTCACTGTTCACTTACTCCCCATGTAGGATCTCTGTCCTTAATGAGTTGGACTATGAGGATTAATGGTAAAATTAGTCTTCAAACAGTACTTTATACTTTTTGTGTCTGTGTGGGTGCAAATTATTAAAATATTTACTTAGTATAGAGTTGATCTTCTGTATATAAAGATAATTAAAAATGAATCTTGATGATGAATGGGATGGTAGAGGGAGCACGAAGTGAGATTGTTTGGGGGTGGGAGGGTGGGTATGGGGGGAAGAACTGCTATAATCCAAAAGTTGTACTTATGAAATTTATATTTATTAAATAAAAGCTTTCCATAATAAATAAATAAATATATACAATTGGGGTTGGTAAAAAGAAAAGAAAGTGAGCAGCTGGTAAATGAACTATACATATGGGATGCTGGTGCCTTCACTTTTTTTTAAGATTTATTTTATTAATTTGAGAGGCATAGTTACAGACAGAGAAGGGGAGAGACAGAGAGAGAGTCTTCAGTCCACTGGCAATAGCTGAGTTGAGCAGATCCAAAGACAGGAGCCAGGAGCTTCCTCCAGGTCCCCAGTATGGACTCAGGAGCCCAAACACTTGGGCCTTCTTCCACTGCTTTCCCAGGCACATTAGCAGGGAGCTGGAATGGAAGGGAGTAGCTGGGGGACTCAAACTGGCACCAACATGGGATGCTGGTACCACAGGCAGAAGGTCAACCCACAACATCACAGCACCATCCCCTGCCCATTGGTTTTGAAATGTTGCACCCAGACCTGTACAAACAGCTATGGAATTCATGTGTGTGTGTGTGTGTGTGTGTTCTAACATACACTCAAAAGTACATTAGTTATGTATTGCTATATGACAAACTACCCCTAAACTTATTGGCTTAAAGCAATGAGTATTCATTACTTCACAGTTTCATGTGGGATTCAGAAGCAGACCAGCTAGGAAGTTTTGACTTTTTGGATCCGTAGAGTTTATAGTCAAGATATTGGCTAGGACTGTTATTTTCCTAAGGCATGATTGGGGCTGGAGGACTTAGTTTGACTGTGGCTTACTTGCATGTCTAGTGAGTCAGGACTGCTTGTTTGTAGAAGGCCTCAATTCCTCATGCTATTGACATCTCTATTAGCTGCTTGAGTGTCATTGTAGCATTGTGGCTGGCTTTTCCCAGAGTGAGTAGAACTGAAGAGGAAGCCAGAATGCCACAGTGAATACAACCCACTCATATTTCCCTGGCTACCTACAGAGCATCTCTTTCACTGTATGTCCAGCCTTAGGGTTGTCATTCTGTTGACTCCCTTCACATCCTATTCCCAAATGAGAGGTAAAGGTTGTTGAGTTCAGGGATGTTAGTCCGCTGACTCAGACATGTGTGTCGTGACTTATGCAATGCATCATTGCATAGGCAGGATATAAACAAGTGATGTTTGCACACCTCATTATTTTTACAATATCCTATTGCTTATGCTAGTCAACTCTACTCAGTATGGGAATGATACAAAGAAATAAGAAAAAGTGGGGAGTTGTTTTAGAGGCAGGCTACCATGATATCTATATTTATTTCTCTATCTATCTATCTACCTACCTACCTATCTATCATCTATCTATCCTATGAGTTTATACCATGGGATTCTTCTACTTTTTCCTCTTTCCATGACAATGAGAAAGTTGGTTTCCATTAATCTTATATATTTTCAACATAATCAATCTACTGTCTCTCCATGTCCAGCTACCACCCCTACCCCACCCCCACCCTATGTAAATGCTTTTCTCAACACATGTGAGCTCTTAATGCTTTGCCAGGCCATGCAGCTCCTCCTCACTCTCAACCCATATGGAATAAGTATCTCATAAGGACTCTACCAAATGTCTTTAGAACTGAGATATTCATAAAGACAGGTAAGTAGGTTTGTCTTTTTTTCTTTTGGTTCAGAATTGTAGTGTGGTAAGAGGAAGAATTTGTAACTCTGAGATTTGAATTAGAAAATCAAAAGTTTAGATTTACCCTAAATTAAAAATGGCTCCTTGGAATGATGCAGAGTTCTGTGAACTCTGTCACATTCCTGTGTATGAGAGCACTTTCAAATTTTAGAGAAAATGAAATTAAAGGATGTTTATTTTGACTCAAAAAATTGAAATCCATGCAGAATTTTTCATAATATGTATTATCTATGAACTTTTTGATGAAGAAACTATGCATGGATTTGAAAAATATGTTTTCAATCCAAATAAACATCTTCTCATTCCAGTTTTTGCACACATTTGTTAAATGAACCTTTGTAAATGAGTCAGGTGCTGATTTAGTCTGCAAGCAGTTGTTCTTATAGGGGATATTTTGGTGTAGGCTACAGCTGCATTTTTTACCTCCTTTTTCCCTTTACCTCTTCCCTCCCTTTTCTCCTCTTTCTTTTTAACTTTTCACAAATACGCCCTCTCCCATTTTGTTTTAGTTGTCTTTGCTTCAAGCTTCTTAAATGACATCTATGGCACATGCAAAGACATTGTTTATTCTCATAGTAGTCCTCAGGTTGTGTGCAACTAAACAAACAAATGTCCATTGATGCTTCATTTAAAAAATTGAATGCATTAGAATGAACTTTCACATGTTAGCCCTTTACTTCCAAGAGCATGCTCCCTTTGAGAGCATGGGAATATAAATTTCAAAGCATCTCTATTATTTCTATGTCTCTGCTGAAGGGCTTACAAGAGATATGTGGTTTTCAGTTTCAGAATAAGAAATATGAAGAAGCAAGTCCAGATTTCCAACACAGAAATAGTGATTATTCTAGTAATATAACTTCTTTCAACTATATGCAGATGTGTCACACAAAGTATCATTCCCACTCTGGGCTGTTCAGTTCTGCAGAAAGCTTGGGAGATTTATCAGATGAGACGTGTCCACTGGGCTATAAGCCAGAGGCTCCAGACACAATGGAGGGACAAAAATCATGCATTAGCAAGCTGTTAAGTCACTATGTCCTTTAACTGAAAGACAGATAATAGTCTATTCTGCAAGAACTTGGAAGTTGGCTTGATTAAATCACTCACAGATTTGCACAAGATTTGGGGAATTTGGATATGAGGGTGTTCTCTATTCATAGAAATATCAATTTATTTTACTCTGCCTGTGGAATGATGCATGGCAAAAGTGACAATACACACATGTCCAAGCCAGGGGACTGACACCTCAGAGCTTAACAATGCTTAGCCCTCACTTGGGAATAAGATGTGGAATAAGTCAGAGGAAGGACTACCCATTGAGTATGGACACAGAGGGAAAGGCTGCTCAGTAGGTAGCCAGGGGGAATGTGAGTGTGTTCATATTTAGTGCACTCCATGGTCTCTTTGGCTAAACTTATTCAAAGCTATTATTTCATGTCAATTTTGTGCTGTGAAGAATTCACCATGGCCTGTAGAGCAATCTGGACTTTTTAAACTAAAGCCAGTGCCAAATTTTACCTAAATTTAACTGTTTGGAAGTATCATTCCAACAAATTAGGGAGATGACGAAATAAGCAACCATAAACATTTTAGAAATGTGATGATGGGCACTTTGTAGGAGGACATAAAAATTCCTAGATAAGACAGTATGACAACATTAACCACAGAAAAGAATATAGGGAGTTTCCAAACACTATTTTTATTTTGGGCTTCTGTTAAACTATATTAAAATTTTGTGAAATAAAACTAGAAATGGCTTTTGGTCACTATTTTTTGTGATTTTTATGGAGATAACAAAAGAGAAAAATTTCTCCAGGTTGCATTTTGATATTAATTTTTTCTATTCACCTTAATTTTAGCTTTCTTGGATCCTTAAATGTGTTCATTTAAATGGAAAGAAGGATGTTAGCGTTAAAATATAAAGGCTCTCTATGATCTTACTCTGGGGAAGGAAGTATTGGCAAGAAATATAAATCCCAGGGGTTCTTCTCCAGGAGTTAACATGAAAAAATTTTTAAAAAACTAAAATAAAAACAAAACTTGTTTTTACTCTACTTTCAATGTAAAAGTCTCTTTTCCTGAGAATTTATTCATTCTTTCATTTGTCTTTATGAGAGAACTAAAAGAGATTACAGGGCAAATGGATATTGCCTTACAACTTTTTAGTAAAAGAGTAAGATAAAAATTAACTCCAGGAGGCAATATGGTGTTGTGGGTTCTGCATTCACACAGGCCGTGTTTGATGTTAACTACCAACTGTGTGGGTAAATTACTTCACGTCTGTGAGTCTGCACTTGTGTGCAGCTCATAGTAATACCTACTTTTCAGTCCATTTTGTCCCGCAACAGAATACCACAGACAGGGTAATTTATAAGAACAGAAATTCCTTTTTGACTGGGACTGGGAATTCCAAGATCAAGGGCTGGCATCTGTGAAGGTGCTGACATGTCCTTACATGGCATAAGACAGAAGGGCAAGAAAGGAAAGAAATCCTTCCATAAAGTCCTTTTATATGGGCCATATTATCTCATTCACAAAGGAGGGAACTCCCTAGCCTAATCATCTCATAAAATCCCCACCTCCTAACAATATCATAGTGACAACACCTGATTTTTGGGAGGGAACGCAGTCAGGTCACAGCATCTATATCTCCAAGTTATTGTGATGATTTAAAGAGATAATACCTGCGTGATATTTAGCCAAGTACATAATTTAACCATTATATTGATAAATCTCTCACCCGTTGTATCATGCCATTCTTATGCATAATGTGTCTTTTCTCTATTTCATTTATATTCTTCCTCTCAATACTTAGCAATGCTTTACTTTCATGAAGCTAGTGTTTTGGTTTGTTTTCTGAAAAGTCCATTCTTGTAATTAAGTGCATCTCTGATCTTGTCTTAATTAGTTCTTCCAGCTCAACCAGGCTATAATTTTGAAACCATGAGGAAAAGGGTAGGGTTCAGAAAAAGTCAAATCTCTCACCCTACACTTAGACTCTGTCCTTAGAGAACTAACAAGGTAATCAGTCATTTTCTCTCTTGTAGAAGCTGAGAAGTATTTGTTCACCACTTTAAATAATTTTCTTTGGAGACAGGGAGCTCATCCAAGAAGCTGGTACACATGTTAGCTCAATTTTCAAGTGTAAAGGCCAATGATCAATCACTAGGTGAATGAAAAAAAACGTCGCTAATCTGAATGGCTAATATGGAGGTATTTTAACAGACATACTGGTATACTGTTGGAAAATCTATGCAGAGGCAAAGCATTATGGATTGTGGTTATTTCCTGTGTTTTGGGTTATGGGCAGCCACAACTTAATGCTTTGCACTATTCTCCAGACCCTAGTCTAGTGATGGATAGTTGCACTAAAATAAAGGGGAAAAGGGGCTTTTCGCTTCTCCACATCTGATAAAATGGTGTGTTCTACTCCAGAAGAAAAGTATTACAGCAACTAAAAGCAACCAAATGATTATTGAACCATGCTCATTGTCTTAGCTAGGTTGCTGAAACAAAAATACCATAACCTGGGTGACTTAAACACAGAAATCTACTTCTCACATATCTGGAAGCTAGAAGTCTGACACAGAGTGCCAGCATAGAGAAGTTCTAGTGAGGATTCACTTCCTGATTTGCAGATGGCTGCCTTCTCCCTGAGTCTTGTGTGGGTAGATAAAGTGAGCCCTGGTCTCTACTTCTTATCAAGATACTGGTCTCATCATAGAATCCTCCCTCTCATAATCTTATCTAATTCCAGTTATCTCTTAAAGGCACATTCTCCAAATACTGTAACATTGTGGGACAGGGCTTCAACATATGTATTTGAAGGGGACACAAACAGTCAGTCCATAACATTTATCTTTCTCACCTTATGATATTCTATACAAATCAGCTGTGGAGATACATTTAAATGTAATTACCATTCTTTTGGAATTACATATGAACTTAATATTTTACTCCTAGTAGACTTTAAATCAAAGTTATTAATAAAATTATTAAGTTCTAATGTGTTGTGATCCAATTCAATTTTGGAGTTGAAGATGAGAAAATTGACCCAATATCTTTTTCTTTTTAAGCATTTCATTTAATTCCTGATATTTTCTCATGTGGTAGAGAAATTTTAGAAGAAAATATTTTCTCTTGAATGTTTCCCCTCACTGTTAACAAAAAATGTTATGCAATGAACATCATCCATTCCTCTGTGGGATTCTCTGTTTGACCACTGTAGCAGGCAGGATGTGGCATTAGATGGACAAACATGACCTTGTGATCCCTCTACTAATGTGGACATTTGAGGAAGATTAAGCATATTTTCCAAACAACTGGTTTTGGGTTTAAGAGCACTGAAAGCATTGAGTTAGATAAAAGGGAATAACAACCCTGGCTCACCTTGGCACCAAGTTGTCTTTGAAATCATAAGTTATCTTTCTCTTAGCAGTGAAAATCTTCTTAAAACAACTCACTGCTTAGTGACTCTGAAAAAAAGTTTGAACAACTAATGATAAGATTTTTTATTATTTTGTGAAGAAAACAAACTCCTTGAATCTTCCCAAATTTGAGTTCACTTGTTCTTAATCTCATGCTTTTGATTTGTAGACCATGAGCTGACATAGGTTGTTTTGTGGTTGTGGAGTTGTTTTGGAGGTGAGGTTCTGATCATCCTAGGCAAGGCTCTTGACCTCTATATTCTTAGATGAATTGAACCACTTGTGAATTAAAATAAAAAGTCTTTCCAAACTGTGATTTGCTTCAACTGTTAGTTTAACTCCGTGGGCAATAAGATGAAGCCAGAGCTTAAGACAAGTACTTTCAATATTAAGTGTGGTGTTGACTGCCTGCTATTTAACTAGGAAAGAAATGTAGAAGGCAGAGACAGAGTTGTTCCACTTACTCAACGTAATCCAAAAGTGAAAATACAACAATCCTACTTTTTTAAGGAAAATGAGGAGTTTTGAGATGACTTAATTATTCTATTTGCATTAGAAGCATTTATTTTGCCTCTTTTTGCATTTTACAGGTTACTTCAGAGAACCCTAATATAATTTTGATAGTCACAGATTTTATTGGTAAAAGCAGTGAGTTTTGTGGCAAATATGAATCACTTTTTATAGAAATAGGTGACCCATGAACCAACACAATAACTGGTAAGGAGAAGTCCTCTAGTAGATCACATTATACTTACCAAAGTATAGGCAAACACAGATCCAACACAGTTGATGCAGTGTTATGAAGTTGATATGCCAAAAGGTCAATGGTGAAGCCTGGGAGAGATGATTTTTGGAGATTCAACTGAGGCAAATTATATCATTGGCAAGTAAGCAGGATGCTTATTGGAAGGAATTAAAGTCTGGCAAATGAATTTCCAAAAGAAATTCCCAGAAATTCTGGTAAGTAAGTTTTCAAGTCTTATAACAGCTATATTACTAAGAAGGCATTCAAAGTAATAAGTTAGATACAGGGGCTGGCATTGGGGCATAGAAGGTAAAGTTGGCATTTGCTATGCTGCACTGGTTCTAGTCCTGGCTGTTCCACTTCCTATTCAGCTCTCTCCTAATGGCCTGGAAAAAGCAGTGGAAGATGACTCAAGTACTTGGACCCCTTACTGAAACTCCAGGCTGTAGACTTTGGCCTGCCATAGTCCTGACCGTTACGGCCATCTGGGGAGTCAACCAGCAGATGGGCGATCTCTCTCTCTCTCTCTCTCTAACTCTGACTTAAAATAAATAAATAAATCTTAAAAAAAGGACATTAAACACAAGAACAGGGAGACAGGGAATGAACTACAAACAAATGGTGACTGAGTTTCACAAAAAAGGCAGAAGCTCCACTCAGCTAGTCAGTCAGTCAGTCAGCAAACATGGATTTACTCGTGTGTGTACCACCATTATACTGGATTATGAGGTATAAAGGAAAATAAGGTAAAATTGTTGGCTTTAACTGACATGTAGAGACTGGGAAGCAAGTTTAAGACCTAATTAGGAGCAAGTGTCACATGATGATGAATACCTGAAGAGAGTACTGTCATTCTATCTTTTCTGTCAAGTTTCAGGAAAGGTTTTAGAGTTAGGGCTGTAGAGTGGAGACAAATCAAGAGGAAGGAAAGACTGGAGAGGTCAGGAAGAGTAAGGGTGTGTCTCAATTGAAATAGTGGTACAGAAGTATAAAAATGAAATTTCCAAAGCCTTGGCTGATACTGTATATTTCATCATTGCTTGAAAAGAGCAGGGAAAGAGCTGGGAAGAGAGTTGGAATTTCTTAATCTCAGAAAAGAGTAAGCTTTACACACCTTAGTGGATCTGACTATCAAAGAATTTCATGAGGGACAATTTGTAAGATATAAAACCATTTATCTGAGGTGAGAGGAAACCATCTAAGAAAAGGCAGATATAGTAAGCCATAATTTTCTTCTATTTGTTTATTTTTCTAGAAAGGGAAATCTGTGATTTACTTGTCTTCTAAAGCATTTCTCATTAGTATCCATATGAAATTTTGGTATTTGCTGATGGTACTTGGTTGACACATGTTGTTTATATTAAGTGTAAGGATGTAAGCACTTGTATTTCAGACTTTGAAAACTGCCTGTTCATGTTTTTTGCCCATTTCTTACCTGGATTGGTTGTTTTGTCTTTCTGAATTTCTTGATCTCCTTATATATTCTGAATATTAATCCTTTATCAGATGCTTATTTTGCAAATATTTTCTCCCATTCTGTCGATTGCCTTTTTATTGAATGTTTCCTTTGCCATGCAGAAGCTTCATTTGTCTATTTTTGCTTTTATTATCTGTGCTTATGAAGTCTTTTCCAAGAAGTCTTTGCCTAGGCCAAGGTCTTATGGTGTTTACACTCTGTTTTCCTCTAGCAATTTGATAGTTTCAGGTCATAGGTTTTGATCCTTGATCCATTGTGAATTGATTTTTTTTTTGTATATGGTGTAAAGTAGGGGTGGTGTTTCATACTTCTGCATGCAAAGATCGAATTTCCCCAACACTATTTGCTGACAAAACTGTCATTTCTCCAAAGAGTGATTTTACCTCATTTGTCAAAATTTAGTTGGTTGTAACTGCCTGGATTAATTTCTGGAGTTTATATTCTCTTCCTTTAGTCCATATGTCTACTCTCGTGCCAGTACCAAGCTGTTTTAATTATAACAGCCATGTAGTATGTCTTGAAATCTGGTATTGTGATGCTTCCAGCCTCATTTTTATTGTTTAAGATTAATTTGGGTATTTCAGTATTTAGGGTCTTGTGTTTACCTATGAATTTTAGGATTTTTTTTTTCCAGATCTGAGAAGAATGCCCTCAGTATTTTGATTGGGATCCCATTGAATCTGTAAATCACTTTGGGCAGTTTGGACATTTTGATGATATTACTTCTTACAATCCATGAACTTGGAAGATTTTTTCTTTCTTTGTTTTCTTCTATTTCTTTCTTTACTGTTTTGTCATTTTCATTGTAGATAACTTTTACATCCTTAGTTAAATTTACCCCAAGTTATTTAGATTTTTTTTTTATATCTGTTGTGAAGGGTATTGATCTTTATAAGTGTTTCTCAGCCTTAGCATTGTTAGTGTAAACAAATGCTATTGATTTTTTTTTAGAAAAGATTTTATTTATTTGAGAGGTAGAGTTACAGACGGTGAGAGGGAGAGATAGAGAGAAAGGTCTTCCATCCTCTGGTTCACTCCCCAAATGGCCACAATAGTTGTAGATGGGCGATCCAAAGTTAGGAGCCAGGAGCTTCTTCTGGGTCTCCCACATGGGTGTAGGGGCCCAAGGATTTGGGTCACCCTCCATTGCTTTACCAGGCATGGTAGCAGGGAGCTGGATCAGAAGTGGAGAAGCCAGGACTTGAACTGGCACCCATATGGGATGCTGGTGCTGCAGATCAGAGGTATAACATGCTGTGCCACAGTGTTGGCCTCTGATTTTATACTCTGTAACTTCTCAAAAATCTCTTATGAATTTCAATAGTCTTTCAGTGGAGTCTTTTGGTTATCCTACATCAAAGGATCATGTCATCTACAAAAAGAAAATTTGACTTCCTCCTTTCCAATTTATATCTATATGATTTAATTTTCTTTCTTAATGGCTCTGGATAAAAATTCCAAAACAAAATCAATAGTAATAGTGAGAATGGACATCCTTGTCTGGTTCCTGATCTTAGTGGAAATGCTTCCAGCCTTTTTCCATTCAATATGTTGCTGGCTGTGGGTTTGCTATATATTGTCTTGATTGTGTTGAGATTTATTCCTGCTATGCCCAAGTTCTTTTTAAGGTTCTTATTATGAAAGGATGTTGCATTTTATTAAATGCTTTCTCTGTAACTATTGATAAAATCTTATGGTTTTTATTCTTTATTTTTCTTAATATGGCATCATGTTTATTGATTTGTGTATATTGTACTATTTGTTATTTTACATGCTACATTAAAAGCTTACAAGACAATGTAATAATATCAGCAAATTTCTTTATTCCAACCATATAAATACTGAACTTTGGCCACTGTTGAAGAATCTGTTAGGTAGTATTGGATAGCCCAGGAAATTGATTGCTTTTCCTTTTATTGCTGTGTGATTTTGACAAAATCAATGAATGGTTATCTACTGCTTTCCTCATCCCTGAAATGCTTAAGTCATGCAGATATTATAGGTTTGAAATTCAATGATGATGACATAAATTCAAATGTTTCCAATTGGAATTTACAACTTTCTCCAAATACAATTCTGCTTTCCACTCCCAGCTTCATTACCATGACATTCCTGAACATATCCTCCTCTTCAGCAAAATGAAATAACATTTGACTTGGGAGGCTCTTCTTCAGCTTTCTTTTCTGTTTCTATCCAGGACATTTTTGTAATCTCCTATTTATGCAAAACAATGAACAAGAAACCAAAGCATCTCTTCTTACTTGTTTCCTTGATTATTCTGGTTCAAGGAGAGGTACTGCTTGCCTGTTTTTTTTTTTTTTTTTCTGGAGCATTTTGTTTCAACCAAAATTCAACAGGAATCTCTCCCACAATTTGGATAGATCAGAGACGAAGCTCTCTGATAGTAGATAGTAGGCTATCTTACTTTATAGTTAGCAACTCATTTGGGGGGTTTCTGTGCTCATATTAGTACTGTATCAGAAAAAAATAAAACAAAATTTAAAAGTCTACAATGATTTGCAATTTTACAAAATTATTGAGGAACTAATGGGATATTCTCTACCAGAATTCTCAGGGCCATACCACTCTGTTTATGTATTTATACTTCTATTTTTCTTATATGTCTGAAGTAGTAATGATTTTTTCAGAATATGCCTGTATCATTTTGTTTAATTGTTAATAAATGTCTAGCTAACAACAAAGGTAAATAATACAGAGAATCACAATCAAGTGTCAGGGATTTTAAATGTTATCAGTATTGCTAGCCTTATTATAAATAGGTAATCAAAGTTCAGAAAGGTTAAGTAAATTAACCAGTTCTTTTTTTTTTTTTTTTTTTTTTTTTTTTTATTTTTGACAGGCAGAGTGGACAGTGAGAGAGAGAGACAGAGAGAAAGGTCTTCCTTTGCCGTTGGTTCACCCTCTAATGGCCGCCGCGGTAGCGCGCTGCGGCCGGCGCACCGCGCTGTTCCGATGGCAGGAGCCAGGTGCTTCTCCTGGTCTCCCATGGGGTGCAGAGCCCAAACACTTGGGCCATCCTCCACTGCACTCCCTGGCCACAGCAGAGAGCTGGCCTGGAAGAGGGGCAACCGGGACAGGACCGGTGCCCCGACCGGGACTAGAACCCGGTGTGCCGGCGCCGCAAGGCGGAGGATTAGCCTGTTGAGCCACGGCGCCGGCCAATTAACCAGTTCTAACCATTAATATTTTTTCCCTTCAGGATTCAAATTCAGCTCTTCCTTACTCTAAAATGGAAATTCTGTAATATCCTGAGGCAAATTTCAAATTATAACTATAAAATGCTACTTGCCAGGGTAAGAGGCAAACTTTCTTATCTTAAACTTACTTGTTCCAAATGAGGCCATGGGGGCAGGCAGTTGGTGTTGTAGTCAACATGCCACTGGGGTTGCAGCCTCTCGTACTGGAGTCCCTGCCTTCAAGTCTCAGATCCGCTTCTGTTTCCAGCACACTGGGAAGCAGCAGGTGATGACTCAAGTCCTTAGGTCCCTGCCATCAAGACCTGGATTGAGTTCCAAGCTCTTGGCTTCAGCCTGGCCATGCTCTGTTTATGTGGACATTTGGGGATGAACCAGTAGATGGGGGATCTCTGTCTATCAAATAAACAAAAAGTCAATAAATTTTAAAATTAAAATTGAGGGGATATTTTTACCTCCTGGGCTAGGCACATACTAGGTTTTCTCTCTCTCTCTCTCTCTCTCTCTCTCTCTCTCTCTCTATATATATATATATATATACACACACACACACACACACACATATATATATATATATATGATTTTTTCAGAATATGCCTGTATCATTTTGTTTAATTGTTAAACAAAATGAGGCCCCCATGGCCTCATTTGGAACAAGTTAAGTTTAAGATAAGAAAGTTTGCCTCTTCCTCTGGCAAGTAGCATTTTATAGTTATAATTTGAAATTTGCCTCAGGATATATATATATATATATATATATATATATATATAGCAGGAGTGGGTCACAGTGCTCCTGGCAAAAGCTGTATGGGCTCCAGAACCCTACGGGGGAGTGCATTGGAGCATATGCTCAGGTGTGGCTACTCCTGAACTTCAGTGCCTGCTCATGACTCTTCTGGGGGAGAGAGAGGCAGTTTCCTGGAGGAAGAGGGCTGGGCAATACAGCCACAGAGATTTGTTGACGTATTTGCTAGAGAAGACTTCTGCTAGACAAGACATTTAGGAAGTTATTTCATGAATGTCAGTAAGATAGCTCCCAGCTGCATTACTGCTGCCCACTGCCATCTCTTCTTCTGACTTCCTGGTCTGCGGCAAGGCCATTATGCCCTGACCACCAACCACTAACCCTGGTCTCTGAATTGCTCAACTGCAGTAATGAGCAGAGGAAATAAGTAATAGCTTCAAATTAATGTCTGGAAGGCACAGCCGAGTAATTCTTTGATTCTGAAGTGTCATTGGTATGTAAGATTATCTCAGTATTCTCAGGAGTAACTGTCCCACTGTTTGCAGAAGTAAACATGGACAGGGTGGGTGTTTGGTGCAGTGGTTAAGGTGCCACATCTGAGTGCCTAGGTGCGAGTCCTTGCTTTGCTTCTTATTCCAATTTCTTGCTATTGCACACCCTAAGAGGCAGCAGGTAATGGCTCAAGTAATTAGGTCCCTGCCACCATGTGAGAGACCCAGATTTTGAATTCCTGGTTCCTGCCTTTGGCCTGATCCAAACCCAGCTATTGCTGGCATTTTTGGGAATGAACCAGCATATCATAAGTCTCTATTTCTCTCTGTCTTTATTTTTTCTTTATTAAAAATTATTTATGTACTTATTTATTTCAAAGGCAGTCACAGAGAGAGAGGGGAGGAGAGACCATGTGTGTGACAGGGGTCCAAGTACTTGGGCCACCTTCTGTTGCTTTCCCAGGCACAGTAGCAGGGAGCTGGATCAGAAGTGGAGCAGGCAGGACACAAACCGGTGCCCATAAGGGAGGCAGGTGCTATAGATTGCAGCTTAACCCACTGCGCCACAGTGCTGGCCCTATTCTCTGCTTTTCAAACAAATAAATAAATACATTTTAAAAAATAATTAACAGGTGGAAGCTAAAATACTCTGCAATAAAGTCATATATTTTCTTTACTAAACTGTTTTTATTTTCTGATATATAAAGTATAGGTACTAGAGAATAATTTTTTTAAAGATTTATTTATTTATTTGAAAGGCAGAGTTGCAGAAAAGCAGAGGCAGACAGAGAGAGTTTTCCATCTGCTTGTTCACTCCCCAATTGGCCACAACAGCCACAGCTGGGCCGATTCAAAACCAGGGGTCAGGAGCTTTTTCCAGGTCTCCCAGTTGGGTGCAGAGGCCCAAGCACTTGGGCCATCTTCCACTACTTTCCCGGGCCCATTAGCAGAGAGCTGGATCAGAAGTGGAGCAGCCAGGACTTGAACAGGTGTTCATGTGAGATGCTGGCACTGCAGGCAGTGGCTTTACCTGCTATGCCACAGTACTGGCCCCCAAGAGAATATTATTACATAGAGAAAAGTTGAAAGAAGAGAAAAATATCCTTCATAATTATATGACAGTAGATAAGAGAATTATTGCTAACATTTTGGTGGAATGTTTTGCTAATCTTGGCATTCTCTAGAAGTTGAGATATATATATATATATATTATACATATGGTTTGTGAATACTTTAATAAGTTTTTAAAATGCAAAAATCTTCTAATACATTTTGTATTAGATGTTATATTTTCTTTTAAAGATTTATTCATTTATTTGAAAGTCAGAGTTACACAGATAGAGAAGGAGAAGTAGAGAGAGAGGGAGAGGTCTTTGATTTACTTGTTTAATCCCCAGTGGGCCCAATGGCTGGAGCTTCGCCAATTCAAAGCCAGGAGCCAGGAGCTTCTTCCAGGTCTCCTACACAGGTGTAGGAGCCCAAGGACTTGGGCCATCTTCTACTGCTTTCCCAGGCCTCAGTGTAGAGCTGGATTGGAAGTGGAGCAGCTGGGACTTGAACTGGTGCCCATATGGGATGCTGGCACTGCAGGCAGCCGCTTTACCCATTATGCCACAACACTGGACCCTATATTTTCAATATTATAAAGTCTCCTAAATATAAATGCATAATTGTTATACACTGTTCACATAGATCAGCTGTAATTGCCCAAGTTAATATACTTGGCTATCCACAGAACTAGGTCTAGAAACAACTAGTTTCTACTATGGGCATGATGTAAGCACATTTTGTTTTTGTTTTTGTTTATAATCTTTCCTGATGAAGGGTCGTATTAGAAGTAGAATGGGATGTTGATGAAAGCTTAAATTATCCACTGTTAAGGAGCCTCACATTTTGTGTGCTTAGTCATTTCTCATGGTTCCCATAGGACCACACTGTTTAGAAGGAGTTGGATGCTGCAAAAGAACAAGGCCAATCGTACACTCTGATGGGATCCATTTTGCCTTCAAAGACTACATCACCTTTGTGTCTGTATCAGATGGGAGAAAGGCAACTTTATTTCAGTCTGTACAGTAGGCTTTAGGGTGGGATTATGCTGTGGTTTATTTACAATAATTTGATGTATAGTTGGATTAAGAACATTGAGATTCCATGTTCCAAACTTTCCTTGTCATTTTTTGCAGATGAAGAAATAGGAATTTGGACGTCCAATCATCTGTCTGAGGTCACGGAGGGAGATGATTGCACAACTGGAATGTAAGCCTCACTATTTGTCTCAATCCTTGGCTTTGTCCTTGGGCCCTGCTAGAGGGATAAAGCTTTTCTCTTCCCAAGCACTGACTTTGAGTGCCAGCTTTCTGAGATTTATTTGACACTGAATCTAAGCTTTGTGACCAGTAGTTAGCAGGAGCAGAAGGGGAGGAATTACTTATCCTTTGGCACACATTTACATGCAAATAAATCTTTTCTATGCATTGTGGGAGGGTCTGAAATTGTCACATACAAAATACATCTTTTATCTAATGTTGCTTTGAAGAATTCACATTTAGCGGCCTCCCCCAAACAGCTACAGTGCTTCTTTTTCTTAGTACCAGAACTAATATCTACTGTAATTTTAATGAAAAGATTCTGAATTAATTAATTATTCATCATTTCTTTTCTATTATTTTTCCCTAATGTTTTAGGATGACTTACATTGTATATTATGTATACAATGAAGCTTTAGGTTTAAATAGAAAATTATAATCATAGAAAAAGAATATCATAATAACCCAGACAAGTTCAATTCACATGGCTATGTGATAAAGTTTTCCTTTAGACCTGATGCGTTTGCATGGAATCTTGTTTAATTGATGGAAAATGAATTTCGTTTGATTAACACAAAGAATGTAATTTCAAGTGTGATATGATTTTCTGTATTAAAATTTTATAAAATTTATTTCAAGTGATCACTTCAGAATGGAACATGAGCATTGTTCAAAGACAATAGTTATTGTAGTTTGAAGGCTACAGAAAGATTCAATGGTGCCAGATGTTTATTGGCTAAGATAATCAGCTGACACTACTGACTGATCTGCTGTATACTGTAGACTATAACATTTAAGAATGTTGACGCGACACACTAAGTAATGAAGAGGACCAAGAAGCAAGGGTGCAATCTAAATTTCAGAACCTTTTACCAGTGGTAAAGTAATTTGGAATGTTAAAAACTACTACTGCTTTTATGTTTCTCTTGGTGACTGTGCATTTTTGCTGATTTGCCAGAGCTCTTTTTTATATAGAGATAGCAATCTTTCTGATATTAACCAAATAATGTCAGAAACAACTTTTTCTAAGCTTGTTTATTTACAATTTCTGAATTTGTATCAAAGAAGAAAGTGAGACTGAGGCAGTAATTCTTAATCAGGGGTAATTTTGTACTGCAAAAAATATTTGGCAATGTCTGGAGATGCTTTTGGTTGTCACAACTGGAGTGTACTATGTGCATTTTCGTGGTTCTAGGACAGGAGTGCTGCTAAACACCCTGTCATGAACAAGGTGCTCTCCTCAACAGAGAATTACGCAATTCCAAATGTCAGTAGTGCTGAAGTTGAAAATCCTTGGTCTACAGAATCATATCCCAGTGTATTTTTTTTCCAAATACCTCCACTATTTATTCCAAGATTTTCCAAGTTCCTGTTTATCTTCTAATCTTTCAAAACTTACTTTCTAAGTACACATATATTAGTTGAGGAAAAGCAGATGAAACCATTCTGATGTTTCTCTGATTGATCAAGGTCATCATTATATTTTTGGAGGCTTTGCAGAGAAAACTTGTCAAAATGTAAGATTGGGCTTTACATTAAAACACCAAACTAGTAATAGCATCCACTCTAACTTATAAGAATATCATTTAGCATTAAATCACAATGTACAGCACATTAAGGACAGAGATCCCACATGAGGAGCAAGTGCACAGTGGCTCCTGTTGTTGACCCAACAAATTGACACTCTAGTTTATGGCGCCAGTAACCATCCTAGGCTGTCGTCATGATTTAATGCTATAACTAGTTGTGATTTAATGCTATAACTAGTACTCAAACAGTATGTTTCACTTTGTGTTTCTATGTGGGTGCAAACTGTTGAAATCTTTATACTAAATTGATCTTCTGTATATAAAGAGAATTGAAAATGAATCTTGATGCAAATGGAAGGGGAGAGGGAGCGGGAGAGGGGAGGGTTGCGGGTGGGAGGGAAGTTATGGGGGGGGGGGAAGCCATTGTAATCCATAAGCTGTACACTGGAAATTTATATTCATTAAATAAAAGTTAAAAAAAAAGAATATCATTTAGCATAGTTATAATTTTTCTCTCTTTGCTGGCTTTATTGTCAGTACCTTGAAATCTTTGTTTCTCTGTGACCTTGCCCTGTGACATAAGGTAAATTACAATTCTTTCTTTATCCATGTCTCATTTTACAAAGTTAATGATTTTATTCAGATTTAACTGACATGTAATAAAGTACACATACAAAGTATACAATTTGCTAAGTTTTTATATATGTCTACTCTTAACAAGCCTTCACCATGATGGAGATAATGAACACACTCATCAGTTGCAAGTTTCAAGTGTTTCTCTGTAATCCTCCCATCCACCATTCCTGGCTGCCACCCTTGGTCTTCAGGCAACAACTAGTTTGCCTTCTGCCTCTACAGATTAGTTTGCATTTTCTAATTTTTTTTTATAACTGGAAGAGTCATTCTTTTTAGGTCTATTTTTCCTCACTGAGCATAATTATTTTGAGGCCTATGTATGTTGTTGAATGAATCAATAGTTAAGTCCTTTTTATGCTGTGTAGCATTTTGTTGTATGGATAAACTAAATTGTTTATCTTTCTACCTGTTGTTGGACATTAGCATACAATAACTTTTGAACTTTTTTCTCTAATAAAGCTTTCCACTATATGTTTACACTTATTTCTTTAAGAATTTGAAAATGAATTTAAAATTTATAAATTCAAAGGTTCATGTGGACCCAGATGGTAAATTATACCTATTTTTTCTGGTATACTGAGGCATATCCAAGGAAAATCTGGAAACCTAATCTCTACTTACAAAAATATGTTTGTAATATAGCTAACTTTTTTTAATTTTTATTTATTTATTTATTTTTTATTTTTTTTTTAATTTTTGAAAACAGGCAGAGTGGACAGTAGAGGGAGACAGAGAGAAAGGTCTTCCTTTTGCCGTTGGTTCACCCTCCAATGGCCGCCGCGGTTGGCACGCTGCGACCGGCGCACCGCGCTGTTCCGATGGCAGGAGCCAGGTGCTTCTCCTGGTCTCCCATGGGGTGCAGGGCCCAAGAACTTGGGCCATCCTCCACTGCACTCCCTGGCCACGCAGAGAGCTGGCCTGGAAGAGGAGCAACCGGGACAGGATCGGTGCCCCGACCGGGACTAGAACCTGGTGTGCCGGCGCCGCAAGGTGGAGGATTAGCCTGTTAAGCCACAGTGCCGGCCGTAATATAGCTAACTTTTTAAAAAAATTGATATCTCATTTTGAACATATGGTTATCAAACATAAATATATTGGACACACATTAAGCAACTACCACCAGCACTAAAGAAACAATAAAGCTGGCAGAAATAATTATAACACTAACTGCCTACATCATCAGATGTTTTTCTCACACCTTTTAAAGCAGTTGTTCTGAGACTGTCAGCTAAAGGGAATGTAGTTCCATTGCACATGGAGAGGAGGAAGCCATAGGTAAGATGAGAATCACTCAGGGAGAAGAAAGGACTTGTCTCATAAAATTGGGTAACTTCCCAGCTCAAAATTAGAATAATGAACTGCCTTTCTCACCTGGATGAAATATTTCTCACACTTTAGATTTCAGCATGATCACATCCTTTTGGAAGGCTTCCATCTCTTCAACTCTTTATACACCAAAAAATCTGCTTCCCACAGGCTATTTGATTTCAGATATTGATTAACAATTGCCAGCCAGGAGATGGTAGCGATCTTTTTGGATATGAATAGTCCCCCTTCTTAACTCAACTTTAAGAGACTGCAGTCAGGCCTGGCACTGTGGCGTGGTAGGTTAAGCCTCCACTCTGTGCTGGCATCCCATATGAGCACCAGTTTGAGCTCAGCTGCTTCTCTTTTAATCCAGCTCCCTCCTGATGGCCTGGGAAAGCAGTGAAAGTGGGCCAAGTGCTTGGGTCCCAGCACCCACATGGGAGACCCGGAAGAAGTTCCTGGCTCTGGCTATTGGAGCCATTGAGGAGTAAACCAGAGGATAGAATACCTCTCTGTCTTTTCCTCTCTCTGTCTGTAATTCTGCCTCTCAAATAAATAAATCTTTTTTTTTTCAAAGAGAGATTTTAGTCATGGTACCCATGTGTATGACATCAAAGGATACATGTCAAAACCCCTAAAATATTAAGAAATTTCTGGTTACTGATGAGTTGTTCAACAGAAAAAAATCAGCATCCCTGGAAGCTTTCAGTCTGTGAACTCTTCAGTGGAAGCAAGCAGGACAGGGAACGAATATACAATAGGCAACTTCAGCCATTGATCTTTTGCACAGTCCTAGACATGTGTGAATATATAACTTGGGCCTTTATTACTATCAATGGATTAGCATAAAAATGCAGCTGAAAAGCATGTCATCTTTTTTTCCCTACAAATTAGGCAATTCATCTATCCATTGGTGGATTTAATTGATTTTATTCAGTAGAAGACATTCTCACAGAAAACTGATAACAACGAGAATTTCTGTTCTATTATCTCTTTATGGAAAAGTAGTACAAGTATCATTTTTAAAAGGCTCAATTCATATCTTTTATTATTGGAAAAAGAAAAACATATTTTTCTGGTATTATTGAGAAATGCCAAAGAACCCACCCAGTCCCTAGGCTACTGACTGTTCTTTGCCCTAATTGCTTTTATGTCATGCCCTAGTCTGAGCATTTGCACTTAACACTTGATTGATAAACTCTGCCAGGCTGAAGGATGCTTGTCTGTTTCGCATTCCTCAGCCTGTGAAGGATTTCTTTTCTGCTTCACATGCCTAAAGGGGCAAAGGTCAACCCTCCTCAGCTGCAGATGAAGTCATCCTTGCTGATCATCTGCAGCTGATCACAATAAAAACAGGGTCTCCCATGTGACCAGTCCTCCCCATGTAGGAGCAGTGATGTCATCTCTGGTGAGACTGGATGAGACATGAAACTTATTTTAAATTGAACTCTATACATTTTTCTTCTGACTTCTCTGCAAGCTTTTATTTGTGTTAGCAGAAGGACAAGTTTGGTCATCATTTCAAACTAAAGAAGAATAAATGAAGCAGAGGAAGCTTACATCTTATGAGTAGTTATTCATATCTATTAAGTTGAGCCATATGAAATTGCCTTTTTTTCTAGGTCAAAATGATTAAATTTTGGCAATCTCAAATGGTTTGTCCTAATACCTCCAGAAAATCTTATGTCCAAGAGTATTAAATGTTCTTTCATTAGTTCTAGAGTCAGGTACACCTTAGTTTGAATTCCAACTCTGCCATTTACTAGCTGGGTAACTAAAAATTTATGGCTAACTTTTTCAAACCTTACCTACTAGATTTTTTAAAATGAAGAAAGTAGTATGTTCCTATCAGGGTTATGTGTAACATGTGAAATGTCCTTAGAAGAGCATTTGCCTAAGGGAGGCATTCAGCATATGGTGTTGGTAGCAATAGATGTAATACTTGTAGTGTCACAGTACAGGTGTTTTACCCCAAATCTTTAGGATCATATATGTTTCACAACCTGTAAATGCTGATTTTATTTTTTTAAAAGATTTTTAAAATTTATGTGAAAGAGTTACAGAAATAGAGAAGGAGAGAGAGATCATTCACCTGCTCATTCACTCCTTAGATGACTACAACAGCCAAGGCTGGGCCAGGCTGAAGCCTGGAGCCAAGAGTATCTTCTGGGTCTCCCATGTGGGTGACAGGGTCCAAAACTCTTGGCCCATCTTCCACTTCTTTCCCAAGTCATTAACAGGGAGCTGGAGCAGAAGGGACAGGAACCAGTGCCCATATGAGATGCTAGTATCACAGGCAGTAGCCTTACCTGATACACCCCAAAACCAGACCCTACATTCTGACTTTGGAAAGGCACCACAGTGCTTATACTCAGGACTAGCTACATAACCTGTAGTGCCTTGTGTAAAAATGAAAAACCATGTACAAAGTGAAAAATATAAGCTCTCTTCAAAATTTTTTAAGAATTTAAAATGTGCATAGTACTGAAAGCAATTTACAGATAATATGTGATACCAATCAAAATACCAACAATATTCTCAGAAAAAAATCATGCTAAATCAGACAAAATGATGCTAAAATTAATATGGAAACATGAGAGATCCTGAATAGCTAAAGCAATCTTAAACAACAAAAACAAAGCTGGAGGCATCACAATAACAGATTTCAAGAATACAACAGGGCAGTTATAATCAAAACAGTCTGGTACTGGCCAAAAAAATCCTGACATGAAATAGACCAATGGGACAGAACAGAAACTCCAGAAATCAATCCATGCATCTACAACCAACTCATTTTTGACAAAGGAGCTAAAATCATCCCTGGAACATGGACAATCTCTTCAACAAATGGTGGTAGGAAAACTGGATTTCTACTTGCAGAAGTATGAAGCAAGACCTCTATCTTACACCTTATGCAAAAATCCACTCAAAATGGATCAAAGACCTAAATCTACAACCTAATCCCATAAAATTCTTAGAACATTGGGGAAACTCTGGAAGCCATTGGCATAGGGAAAGACTTCTTGGAAAAGACTTTAGAAGCACAGACAATCAAAGCCAAAATTGACAAATGGGATTGCACCAAGCTGAGAAGCTTCTGCACTGGGAAAGAAACATTCTTCAAATTGAAGAGGCAACTGACAGAATGGGAGAAATTATTTGCAAACTATGCAATTGATAAAGGTTAATATCCAGAATCTATAAAGAGCTCAAGAAACTCAACAACAGGGCAGAGCCAAGGTGGCAGAATAGTGAGGGGACACACTGATAGTCCGGGAAAAGAGTTCAATAAAAGTGGAGTTACTGTAGTCTCAGAAAAAGGCTCAGGAAAAAATTGCAAAGGAAACTCTTCTGGATCTAGTGGATGTGATATGGAGGACCTTTGGGGAGAATAAGGATGCCCACAGCATGGAAGACCAGCCGCAGAGTCTGCACGTGAGTGCTGGAAGGGGAGGTGAGACAAAAACCTCGGTAACCGGAGACATTGGCAGGGAAAGGCAGAAAGAGCCTAGAGGGAATGAGGCTTGCAAGAAGCAGATCTCAAAAAATTGATTAGAACATTAAGAAATTCTCAAAAACAAATTCTTGAACTACAGAAATCCTTACTGGACAGGATAGAAAATCTCTCTCATGAAAATGAAATCTTAAGGAGGAATCAAATGAATCAAAATGGATCAAAATGAAATGAAGCAACTAGTAGAACAAGAAACTGTGATAGTGATGAGAAATCATAATGAAATGAAGAATTCAATAGATCAAATGACAAACACATTAGAGAGCCTTAAAAGCAGAATGGGTGAAGCAGAAGAGAGAATATCAGACCTAAAAGACAGAGAACAGGAAAGTATACACCCAAACCAAAGAAAAGAAGAGGAAATTAGAAATCTAAAAAATATTGTCGGGAATCTATAGGATACTATTAAAAAACCGAACATTCGGGTTCTAGGAGTTCCTGAAGGCATGGAGAGGGAGAAAGGATTAGAAGGCCTTTTTAGTGAGATACTAGCAGAAAATTTCCCAGGTTTGGAGAAGGATAGAGACATCCTAGTACAGGAAGTTCATAGAACCCCTAGTAAACATGACCAAAAGAGATCCTCACCACTACACATTGTAATTAAACTCACCACAGTGAAACACAAAGAAAAGATCCTAAAAGGTACAAGAGAGAAACGTCAGATTACTCTCAGAGGATCTCCAATTAGACTCACAGCTGACTTCTCATCAGAAACCCTACAAGCTAGAAGGGAATGGCGAGATATAGCCCAGTTACTAAGAGAGAAAAACTGCCAGCCCAGAATACTATATCCTGCAAAGCTCTCATTTGTGAATGAAGGTGAAATAAAGACCTTTCATAGCAAACAGAAATTAAAAGAATTTGTTGCCACTCATCCAGCCCTGCAAAAGATGCTTAAAGATGTGCTACACACAGAAACACAGAAACATGGTCACCAATATGAAAGAAGGTAAAGGAAGAAAACCTACTAGTAAAAGATCATAAAGCTCGGCGCGCCCGGCTGGACCGCCTCGGATCCTTGTGGGGTGGCAGGCGTGCCGGGGCAGTGTCTTCCGCCCCGTGGCATGCGGGCAGCCACCGCTCCCCTCCTAATTTTACTTTTTTCAAGCAATTAAGGAAGCATTTTGAAGAGATGTCCAGTCGTGGTCAGCGCCGTGGGCACGCACCGGGGGGCACTTTTGTCCCCAGCGTCTGGCCAGGCCGTGCCCCGCCCAGCGCCTATCCCTCCACGGGGCATCATCGCTTCGCTGGATCTGCCCCGGCCGGCCCAGGGCCTCACCCCGCGGCCCAGCCCCGGCCGGCCCTGCACCAGCAGTGTGCCCCTGGTCCCGTTGTGGGGGCCCTCTCAGGGTGTTCCCCGCTCCCCCCATCACTGAGGTTGGCCAGCTCTGTCTGGGACAGGCCACTAATGACTTCAGGGACTTTAAACTCTGCTTGCTCAACCGCACCCAGAGCAGTTTCCGGACCAGGTTTAGCTTGGGTTGCTCTTGTGAAACGCGGCTGCGAGCCTGAGTTATCTGAATGCTTGCATGCTGCGTGGACTGCCTTGTAACTTTTAACTTCCTGGTTTAAAAATGTGTAAAAGCAAAGTAGAGCTGAAAATCGGGCTCTACACATAGGACGGGAGTCCAGTCCGCATGCATAATACCCTGTGTGCCTTTCCTCCCCCAAGTCCGAGTGCCGCTTGTTTTTTTCGGTCTCCTGGGGGTCACATTTGGTGCATTGGCCCTTTGAGCCATGGGCTCCAGGTCCAGACACGGCAGTGGTGACCACAGCTGGCCGGGCGGCCAGGTGCCACCCCCTAGGCTTTGAGGGCGGAAGAGTTCGCCCAATGGCGGGGAAGGTGGCCGCTGCCACCCATGCGGGCTCACGAAGACCTGGGTCCATTGCAGCAGTCCATCTCCTAGCTGATGGCCTGATAAAGCAGTGGAAGATAGCCCAAGTGCTTGGATCTCTGCCACGTGGGAGACCCAGATGAAGCTCCTGGCTTTGGATCCGCCCAGCTCCAGCTGTTGCAGGCATTTGGGGATTGAACCAGTGGATGGAAGATCTCTATCTCTTCCTCTGTCTGTAACTCTACCTCTCAATTAAATAAATAAAACTTTTCTAAAAAAAAAGATCATGAAGCTCAAAGCATATACTAGAAAATATCTTTGGGAAAATGGCAGGGCAAACTCACTACTTATCAATAGTCACATTGAATGTTAATGGACTTAACACTCCAGTTAAAAGGCACAGACTGGCTGAATGGATTAAGGAACAAAACCCATCTATTTGCTGCCTACAAGAAACACATCTTTCCAACAAAGATGCATGCAGACTGAAAGTGAAAGGTTGGAAAAAGATATTCCATGCCAACAGAAATGAAAAAAAAAAAAAGCAGGTGTAGCCATATTAATATCAGACAACATAAACTTTAACACAAAAACTGTTCAGAGAGACAAAGAGGGGCACTATATAATGATTAAGGGTTCAATTGAACAGGAAGATGTAACTATTATGAATGTATATACACCTAATTACAGGGCACCGGTTTATTTAAAAGATATGTTAAGGGACTTAAAGGGAGACTTAGATTCCAATACAATAGCACTGGGGGACTTCAATGCTTCACTCTCAGAAATAGATAGATCATTCGGACAGAAGATCAACAAGGAAACAGCAGATTTAATCGACACTATTGCCCAAATGGATCTAACAGATACCTACAGAACTTTCAATCCTTCATCTAAAGATTTTACATTCTTCTCAGCAGTGCATGGAACCTTCTCTAGGATTGACCACATACTAGGCCATAAAGCAAGTCTCAGCAAATTTAAAAGAATTAGAATCATACCATGCAACTTCTCAGACCACAGTGGAATGAAGGTGGAAATTAGCAACTCAGGAATCCCTAGAGAGTATGCAAACCCATGGAGACTGAACAACATGCTCCTGAATGAACACTGGGTCATAGAAGAAATCAAAAGAGAAATCAAAAACTTTCTGGAAGTAAATGAGGATAACAACACAACATATCAAAACTTATGGGATTCGGCAAAAGCAGTGTTGAGAGGAAAGTTTATAGCAATAGGTGCCTACATCAAGAAATTGGAAAGGCAACAAATAAATGAGCTTTCAACGCATCTCAAGGATCTAGAAAATCTGCAGCAAACCAGACCCAAATCTAGTAGGAGAAGAGAAATAATTAAAATCAAAGAAGAAATCAACAGGATTGAATAAAAAAAAAAGTTGCAAAGCTAAAATTAACTATTGTGATTGCATCAAATTGAGAAGTTTCTGTACTTCAAAAGAAACAGTCAGGAGAGTGAAGAAGCAACCGACAGAATGGGAAAAAATATTTGCAAACTATGCTACAGATAAAGGATTAATAACCAGAATCTACAAAAAGATCAAGAAACTCCACAACAACAAAACAGACAACCCGCTTAAGAGATGGGCCAAGGATCTCAATAGACATTTTTCCAAAGAGGAAATCCAAACGGCCAACAGGCACATGAAAAAATGTTCAGGATCACTAGCAATCAGCGAAATGCAAATCAAAACCACAATGAGGTTTCACCTCACCCTGGTCAGAATGGGTCACATACAGAAATCTACCAACAACAGATGCTGATGAGGATGTGGGGAAAAAGGGACACTAACTCACTGTTGGTGGGAATGCAAACTGTTTAAGATATTATGGAAGTCAGTCTGGAGATTCCTCAGAAACCTGACTATAACCCTACCATTCAACCCAGCCATCCCACTCCTTGGAATTTACCCAAAGGAAATTAAATTGGCAAACAAAAGCGGTCTGCACCTTAATGTTTATTGCAGCTTAAGTCACAATAGCTAAGACCTGGAACCAACCCAAATGCCCATCAACAGTAGATTGGATAAAGAAATTATGGGATATGTACTCTACAGAATACTTTACAGCAGTCAAAAACAATGAAACTCGGTCATTTGCAACAAAATGGAGGAATCTGGAAAACATCATGCTGAGTGAAGTAAGCCAGTCCCAAAGGGACAAATATAATATGTTCTCCCTGATCGATGACAACTAACCGAGCACCAAAAAGGAAACCTGTTAAAGTGACATGGACACTATGAGAAATGGTGACTTGATCAGCCCTTGCCCTGACTGATGATGAACAACTTAATACTTTATCCCTCCTAGTATATTTTTGTCCTACTTAATACTATTGGCTGAATTCTGTAATTAATGCACAACTATTCTTAAGAGTTGAAACTTAACTGAAAAGAGATCCCTGTTAAATATAAGAGTGGGAATAAGAGAGGGAAGATATGTACAGTTTGGGACATGCTCAAGCTGACTTGCCCCAAATGGTAGAGTTAGAAACATACCAGGGGATTCCAATTCAATCCCATCAAGGTGGCATGTACCAATGCCATCTCACTAGTCCAAGTGATCAATTTCTGTTCACAATTGATGATAATGATAGGACTAAGAGTCAAAGGGATCACATAAATAAGACCAGTGTCTGAAAATACTAACTGATAGAACAAAAAAGGGAGAGAACGATCCAACATGGGAAGCGGGATACACAGCAGACTCATAGAATGGTGGATGTCCTAAACAGCACTCTGGCCTCAGAATCAGCCCTTAAGGCACTCGGATCTGGCTGAAAAGCCCATGAGAATATTTCAGGCATGGAAAGCCAAGACACTCTGGAAAAAAAAATGACCTAAATGAAAAATCTCCGCGAGTGAGATCCCAGTGGAAAGAATAGGTCATCAAAGAAGGAGGTACCTTTCTCTGAAGGGAGAAGAGAACTTCCACTTTGACTATGACCTTGTCTAAATATGATCAGAGTCAGTGAACTCAAAAGGCTTCCATAGTCTTGACAACTCATGACAAGATCCTCGGGTGATTACTGAGATGCCATAAACAAGAGTGTCAAATTGTTAAGTCAACAACAGGAGTCACTGTGCACGTACTCCTCATGTAGGATCTCTGTCCTTAATGTGCTGTACATTGTGAGTTAATGCTATAACTAGTACTCAATCAGTATTTTTCACTTTGTGTTTCTATGTGGGTGCAAACTGTTGAAATCTTTACTTAAGATATAGTAAACTGATCTTCTGTATATAAAGAGAATTGAAAATGAATTTTTTTTTGTTTTTGACAGGCAGAGTGGACAGTGAGAGAGAGAGAGAGAGAGAGAAAGGTCTTCCTTTGCCATTGGTTCATCCTCCAATGGCTGCTGTGGCTCTGAAGGCAGGAGCCAGGTGCTTCTCCTGGTCTCCCCTTGGGTGCAGGGCCCAAGGACTTGGGCCATCCTCCACTGCACTCCCGGGCCACAGCAGAGAGCTGGCCTGGAAGAGGGGCAACTGGGACAGAATCCAGCACCCCGACCGGGACTAGAACCCGGTGTGCCAGAGCCACAAGATGGTGATTAGCCTATTGAGCCGTGGTGCTGGCGAAAATGAATCTTGATGTGAATGGAAAGGGAGAGGGAGCAGGAAAGGGGAGGGTTGCGGGTGGGGTAAGTTATGGAGGGGAAAGCCATTGTAATCCATAAGCTGTACTTTGGAAATTTATATGCATTAAATAAAAGTTTAAAAAAAAGAAACTCAACAACAACAAAACAAACAATCCAGTTAAGAGATGGGAAAAGGACTTAAAAAGGCAGTTTTCAAGAGAGGAAATTCAAATGGCCAACAACTTGAAAAAATGTTCAGGATCATTAGCCATCAGTGAATTGCAAATCAAAACCATAATGAGGCTTCACCTAATTCCAGTTAGAATAGCTCTCATACAGAAATCAACAAATAATGAATGCTGGTAGGGTGTGGGGAAAAAGGTACCTTAATTCACCATTGGTGGGAATGTAAACTGGTGCAGCCACTGTGGAAGATATTACAGAGATACCTCAGAAATCTGAATATAGACCTACCATATAACCCAGACATCCGACTCCTGGGAATTTACCCATACCAAAAGAAATCAGCATATGAAAGAATTATCTGTGTCCTCATGTTTACTACAGTTCAATTTACAATAGCTAAGACATGGAATCAACCCAGATTCATCAACTGAAGACTGGATGAAGAAATTATGGTATATATACTTTATGGAATACTACACAGTGCTTAAAAAATGAAATCCAGCTGCAACAAATTGGATGCAACTGGAAAACATTATACTTAGTGAAATAAGCCAGTCCCAAAAAGACAAATATCACATATTCTCCCTGATCTGGGGTAACTAATAGAGTACCTAAAAGGTAATCTATAGGAGTCAAATTGATGCTTTGAGATGTGATGATCTTTAATAGCCCTTGTCTCGACTGTTGAGGAATAGTTTTTTTAATATGTTTGTTGAACTCTACTTGATGTAGGGTTAATCTTATGAGCATAAAGTTAACTGAAAATAAATCTTAGTAAAAGATAAGAATGGGAATAGCAGTGGGAGGAGGAAGAAGGGTGAGACCATAGATGGGAGGGAGAGTAGGATAGAAAGTATCACTATATTCCTGAATCTGTATGTATAAAATACTTGAAATTTGTATACCTTAAATAAAGTTTAAAAAAAAGAATTTCAGGGATACAACAGTAGAGCTTTAAGTCAAGCACAACCTCTCTCTAAGTGCAGGAACCCATGTGTTTACTCTATTTACGTAGTATCTCAGTGTCTACCTGCAACACAGTGTGAGAACAGTAATCAAACATATAAACATTTGCCTAGTGAAGTGTGTAAATATTCACATCAAGTGGGATAAGAAAAGACAGTAAATATCCTTCTATCAGTTCAGGTCAGATTCACCCCAAAATGAGTTTACCATGCCTTTGGGAAAAGCTAATATTTTTAGAACTTTCAAATTCCTGAAAATGAATTATAGTGGGATTTGCATTGGATTTTCCAGGCAAGCCAAACATGGCGCATTTATTTGAAAGACTTAAAGGCCAGTCAGATAATACAGAAGACAAAGGGGAATTGGGTTCCAATCCTGTTTTGACAGAGACCAGATCTGAGACTTCAGGTAGGACAGATTGGAGGTATAAGTATGGTGTGTTTCTCTAGGAGCCTGGATAGAGGAGGGAGTGGATGGGAGGGGAGTCAAATCCTTTATTGGTGAATGGATGGGTAGCAAGCTCCTAACATCTACAACAACAACAAAATTTGTTGTTGTAGATTTGTCTTCCTTCCTTACTTCTTGCGAGTCCTGCTTTCACACACTTTCTTATGAGTTTTATTTTCATTATGGTGTCAAGAACTGTGATGCTAACATATTTTCTTCATAACCTTTTCTGCTGTGTATCTACTCTAGCTCTATTTTGGCTAGAGTTTGAGTATGTGGAACAATAATGAGAATCATTTTTTTTGTAATTTATTATCTGGTGAACAAAAGACAGTTGTATCCATGGATAGTACAGGCTCGGGTTTGGCTTATTAGTCTCCATGATGTATTTATCAAGGGTTAAGTATCTAGATGTCATTATAGATATACAAACATATATGTAGTATATACAAGAGGCAGAGAGAGAGAGAGAGACAGTATCTACTGGTTGACTAGCTAAATGCCCACAATAGTCCTAGTTGGGCCAAGCCATAGCCGTGGGCTAGTAACTCAGTTCAGGTTTCCCACATGGGTGGCAGGAACCCAATTACCTGAGCCATCACTGTTGCTCTCCAGGGTCTGCATTAGCAGGAAGCTGGAGTTGGAAGTGGAGCCAGGAAAGGAAACTAGACACTCCAATATGGGACACAAGCATTTTAAACATTAGGCCAAATGCCTGCCCTCAAGTATCACTTTTAATTATTCAATAGAATGGTCTTTGATAAGCAGTCTTAATGAAACCAAATTGATAGTCTTCATAATGCAGAAAAAGAGATTATTTTAATATATAAAATATGTATTATGTTACTAATATGTACTATGTTACATACTTTTATTAGCATACACAATAAGTGGGAAGAATTTTAAGTTTACAAGGTTTGAATTATAGTGGAAAAGTGAAAAATAGAAACGAACAAAAATGGATGCACAGTTATACAGTAGAAAAAATACTGTCTTTTATTATTGTCCTTACAGAATAAGGAATAAGACAGTTGATGAAATTGTCCTAGCAGAACATGAGACTATGCAATCATTTCAAGCATGTGGGATTGAAAAATTAAGGGCAAGACCCATATTCCACTTATTTGCTTTCTAGAAAATGAAGCTGCTTAAGAAAGAAAACTTGACAACTCCAATTATTTTTTGTAAGCAGCATGTCCAACTGTGTTATCATTCAATAGAATTTCAGAGTAGGAGAGTATCTTATTGTGCTTAGAGATACACCAAAAAATTCTGAGTTGAAATAAGTCCATTGTTACAGTGAATGTACTCAGAAATGGGTTTGTTTAGCTTAACATATCTAAATTTCAGTTGCAAAGTAATTGAACCCTAAACCATATGATCATAGAAAATGAGATAGGGACAGGTTTATTTTAAGAACTGCAGAAGGCTAACTTTCCTGTGAGAGAGCAGTTTGAATGAATTGCAAACTAAAGGCAACAATATAAGCCACAATAATAAGCTTTTATAATGAATATATAATGAATAAAAATAACAGCAACAGAAGGAATTTAGAAATTCTCAATAGTACTCATGCAATAATAATATTTCAAAGGGCCTGAGCTGTGGCTTAGCAGGTAAAGCTAAAGAAAAGCAGGTAAAGCCTGCAGTGCCGGCATCACATATGGGTGCTTGTTGGAGTCCCAGCTGCTCCACTTCCAATCCAGCTCTCTGCTATGGGCCTGGGAAAGCAATGGAAGATGGCCCAAGTGCTTGGGCCCCTGCACCCACATGGGAGACTCAGAAGAAGCTGCTGGCTCCTAGCTTTGGATTGGCCCAGCTCTGGCCACTGCAGCAATTTGGGGAGTGAACCAGTGGATGGAAGACTTCTCTCTCTATTTCTCTCTCTCTCTCCCCCCCAACTATGTCTCTCTACAACTCTGTCTTTCAAATAAATAAATAAATCTTCAAAAAAATAATGTTTCATTACGAAATGCCCTGGCTTAGGGCCACAGGAGACTCTGACTCCGCTAGATGCCCATTAAATTTCACTCACTTTCAAGGCTGGGAGGAGCAGGTTGGTAATTTCCTGCACTACCTTCCAGCCTTAGTCTGCACCTGTTCATTGTCCTGAAAAAATATTTTTCCATTTGTCATTAATAAGTTTACAGCTTTTCAAGAGTCATTAAAAGTCAAGAGAGTATAGCAAACCAAGCAACCAAGCAAATACCATTTCTCTCCCCCAATAAGATAAATAATTTGTGTTGTGAAGTTTCTTATCCAGACTTGACTGCCCCATTCCATGTGGCTATGCCCATCAGCAGGCTCCTACTACCCACTTCTCCTCTTATCTTATTGCAAGGACATGGGATTCTCACAACGGTTGAAGTCCTTTCTTATTTTGAGGGTGGTGAGGGATGCTGAGACTCCCTTCAAAGTTCAGTACTTGTGTTTTATTGGAAAAGGGTCAGACTTCAAAATATCTAGAGATGTAGAATTTCTAAACATATTTTTTCATTTTTGTCACAGTCTTCCTCTTTTCAGTTTCTTATATTTTTAGTTCTAACTCCTCAAAATTCTTCCCTCGACTATTTCTGATATTTTTGCCATGCAAGTGATAAGAACAACCACACTTAATGTAGCAGGAACTCTATGCCCATCACTGCTGTGAATGCTCCACGTATATCTCCTCATTTAACCTCATAACATCTCAAAGAGATGCCTTGACGATTGTCATCTCCATCTTAAAATTGAGGAAACTGGGTCAGAGAGAAGTTAAGTGCCTTGCTCAAGGCAGCATCTTTAAGAAACGTCGAAGCCCTGATTTTCAACCCAAGCATCTTGGTTCTAAAGCCTTGCTCCTAACCACACACAACACTGCTCTCGCCTGACCAGACTTATGCTTGGTAGTTTATTTTATTGTTGCCATTAGTCCTGGATCATTTTATACCCTCATGTTTAGAGTCTTTAATTCTTATAACAAACTAGAAATAGATGCTAAAAGTGTTTTTGAAACCTTTTAAATATCTTCTTGGCAAAGCATTTTCTAGCCCTGTATTATCATGGAAGTTAGCTTTGCTCTGAATCTCAATAGATTTCTTCACATGGAAGGTGGGAATTTTCATAACTGTATCACAGTGTTGTTATGACATCAGATTTACAAAAGCATAATGGAGATCACTCATTTAATTTGTGTAGTGAGCTTCTTACTTGGCACTGTAGACTCTAGAGTTTTAGTTTTAGTGGTCAGGAGAGTTGAACAGTCCAAGAGTCTATTTAGCCATACCTGGAAGCATTCTTGATTTTATATCTTCAGGAACAAAACGCTGTTTTTTGAGAATCACATTGCATATTTAATTACGTGCAACTTCTTATTCACATGTGCCAGCTATCAATTTATTGCCTCTAAGGTCCAAATTTACTCTCCAGTACCAGTTCCATGATAAAGCCTGGAATCCCTGTGTTTCCCATGTCCAGTGAGGATGATAGTCAGCATTCTTGATAGAGAGCACTAGAAGGACATAGACGGAGGAAGGGGATATCCTACTGGTCCCAGGGATTTCAGGGATATTCAGTAGTGTGGGAATGAAGTCAGACTTTATGCCATGCGCCAGACAAGAGCTTAGAATATATGGTTCTTGCACAACCTCGTACTCCAGCCTGGCTTAATAACAATTGGTTTCCTGCAACCTTCTTTCTGAGTAGTGATCTTCCACAGCCTGTTGGAGATGCCTGGGTACACGGTGGTGCCCTTGGGCAGCAAAGTATTGGTGTATAGGTCCTTGCTTGTTGACGTCACACTTCATGAAGGAGTTGAAGGTAGTTTTATGGATGCCACATGACTCCATGCCCAGGAAGGAAGGCTGGAAGAGCACCTGGGGACAGCAGAACCACCAGTGCCAGTGGGCATCACTTTGTCATTGGGCAGTTTATAGTTCTTCTCCAGGGAGCAGGAGGATGTGATGGTTACTATCTCCTGCTTGAAGTCCAGGTCAAGTAGCAGAACTCCTTTAAGTTGTGCACCATTTCCAACTCTGCCATAATGGTGACGATGAAACCACTCTCCCTGAGGATCTTTCTAAGGTTGTCAGTCAGATTCCTGTCAGTCACATCCGGATGCAAGATGACTGGGGAAGGGCATACCCCTTCAAGGATGTGCACCATGTGGGTGACCCTGTTGCTGGAGTTTATCACAATGTCACTCGTGCAGTCAGAGGCATATAGGGACAGCACTGTCTGGATGGCCACAGACATGGCTGTGGTTTTGAAGGTCTCAAACATAATCTTCTCTCTGTTGGGCTTCTCAGTCAGCAGCCTGGAGTGCTCCTCAGGGGCCACACACAGCTCATTGTAGAAGGTTTGGTGCCAGATCTTTTCCACGTTGGCCCAGTTGTTGACAATGCTGTGCTGCATAGGGTACTTTAGGGTCAGGATTCCTCTCTTGCTCTGGGTTTTATTGCCTATGTAGGAGTCCTTCTAGCCCATGCCCATCATCACACCTTGGTGCTGAGGGTGCCTTTCAGGAGAGGAGAAGATGGCCCAAGGGTGCAGTCACCTGTGAAGATGGCCTTGCACTTGCTGGGCCATTGCGGGCAGCAATATTACACCCATGGTGAGCTGGGTGTTGAGTGTGAAGTGGTGAAGGGGCGGAAGGGTGAAGTACTGTGCTAGTGGGCTGTGTGCAGCCTTGGCCAGCATATTCAATTTAAAAATATCTTTCAGTTACTCTTTGATCATAGTTCAATAAACTTTTATATTTAACCTACCCTGTTTAAGTCACTACCTGGTATTTTAACTCCCATTGGACCTGAACTTCCAAATAACATGAGTACTTTTACCTAGATGCAAGACAACAAAAAGGGTATACACTGGAGTCTGGTGGTAGACTGCTTCATCTTGACTAAGAGTTTATTCATTTTTTCTTAATGCTTATTTGTTTGTCTTCATCTACTTGACAGGCAGAGCACCAGAGAGAGAGAGAGATAGAGACAAAGGATCTTCCATCTGCTGGTTGGCTCACTGCAGCCACAAAAGCCACAACAGGCCACAACAGCCAGGGCAGAGGGCAACCAGGAGTCTGAAACTCCATCTGGGTCTTTCATTAGGTGAAATAGGATTATGAACTTGAGCTATCACCTGCAGTCATCCAGGGTGCAGCAGCATGAAGCTGGGTCTGAAATGGAGCAGCTGGGATGTGGGTATCCCAAGTGGTGGCCTAACTAGCTGCACCACAATGCCTGTCCCAAGAGTTTCTAACCCGGTAGCTCTTTGATATGCTTGCTTCTTTGTTTCCTTTCTTCCTTTATTCCCCTCTCTGTCTTTCCTTAGTATAGTTTATTATCATTTTTAATAGGTTTGCAAGAAAATAAACAGAACGTACAAATGATTTCCATTACTGTTGCTTCCTCCTTCCACTTTTCGCTATTATTAATATCCCAGATTAGTGTGGCACGTTTGTTATAATTGATAAGCCAATAGTAACACATCATAGTGGATATGTATAGCTTATGTCTGGCTTGCTTGTTGAGTTGTACATTCTATGCGTTTTGACAAATATACAAAGACAGGAAATAGTTTCACTGTCCTGAAAATCCTTTGCGCATCCCTTCCTCTGACCTCCATGTTCTCTGTACCATCTTCATAGTTTTGCAGTTTCCACAATGATATATTGCTGGATTGACAGAAAATATAGACTCTTTAGATTTGTGTCTTTTACTTAGCAATATGCACTTATGTTTCTCCCATGTATTTTCATGTCTTCATGCCTCATTGCTTTTTATCACAGAAAAATGCATCATTGCATTTTTTTCATCTATTCATCAATTGAAGAATATTTTGGTTGCTTCCAAGTTTTCATAATAATGAATAAAGTTGCTATAAACATTGAGGTGCATTTTTGTGGATAAAAGTTTCAACTCCATTGTGTAAATGCCAAGGGGTTTGATTTCTGGATTATAGGGTAAGATTATGTTTAGTTTTGTAAGAAATTGTCAAAGTGTCTTACAAAGTAGCTATATCACTTTGCCTTTCCTTCTCCTCCCACCCTTCCTTCCTTTCTTCCTTTGTCTTCTTCCCCCTTTCTTTCTCTCTCTATTCTGTCAGCTCTGGAGGTGGCTGTATAATGGGGAAGTTCATCATCTCTTTCTAGCCCCAGGGTGCTATCCTAGTGTGCCGCTGTGCCACTTTCTTTTCCTGTGACAAAGGCACCTCTGCTTACTGTGACCACAGGAAGGTCTTTAAAGTTGATTTGGCAAGCAGATTCTTCAGGTATGATGTCTCACTAGAAACTGGGACCTCGGAGTCATTCAGCACCAGGGTACTTACTGTGTAATTCTACTGCAGGATACAGCTTCCCCCCATGAAATCAATTTCTTTATCTTTGGCTGTATTCAGAATACTAGGAAAAGGTCATAAGGTTGTGAAATAGAAAATGGCAAGACATTTTTAAATCTATAGTTCCTGAAGGCCAGATGGTGAATGTTCCGACATTCCAGGTATCTGTTGATTAAGAATGGCCAAGTGTCTACTACAGGGAAATGCCAAGGTTCAAGAAGAAGCTTTAGCTTTGGAGATTTGAGGATGGAGTGAGACATGGATATTTAATGAAAGCTCCTATTTCCTTTGAATGTGGAACTGTTCTCAGCCTCCTATCTCTGAATTCTTCTCTGTTGTTGCAATTCTCTGCAATCTCCTTTATGCTCCTTCTAAACAATTATGCTCTAGGCGTAGCATAACAGATTCCCTGCTGTTAAATGCAGATCTAAATGAGAAAAATAAGGAAGAGACATTTGTCTCTTGCTTACACTGCAGAAGAATCATGCTGAATAGAATGGGCATGAGAGTCCATGTTTTTTCCCTGGGACAGTATTTCCCTCTGCTGGTGAAAGCGTGTAACATTTTTTTCTCCGTTTAAGACAGCATTCAAAAGAAGCAATCAACCAAGAAACCAAGATTGTTGTTTCTGTACTCTGGGGAAACATTTGGTGTTTTCTTGCACATAGTTCATTGTTTTTAGAACCTGAAGAAACCACCAAGGAAATTATGTTTTAGCTCCTCTTTTATTTTCTCACAAACTCAATTCTAAAATTTCCTTCCCCAAACAATGTGCTGGTGTCTGGGGAGAGATTGCAATCATTTTACCAAATGAGCAGATCTCTCTCAGCTTGTGGTTTATTTCCCACAGAACCCAACCAATTAGAATTTAAAAGGAGGCTCTTTCAATGTTTGTACCTGGAGACTCTCCTCTCTGTCTCTCCAGAGAATTAATGCTGCAGCCATGTTCTACAGAGTTTGGAAATGATGGGTTTCTTGCATCAAATTCATTTCACCGTATTGACACTTAACAACTCAAACCAGAGGATATCTTACAAATTGCAGTCTTCAGGAGGAAGTGGGTTGTTGTAATGACTCCCTTGGGAGAAACCCACAAGAGATTCATATTAGACTCAAAGAGAAGAACTAAACCCCATTATAGCAATGCACATATTTAACACTAGTATGGGTTTTGCATTGATATTTAACAGAGAGGAGGAAATAAATGAAAAGAGAGGGAGAAAAATGAAATAGACTTTTGGATTAAAATCATTTTCCACATTTTGATGAAAGCAATGAGGTAAATAATTAGAACAACTTATTTACAGGCAGGTTTACTGTTGCTACTTCAGTTGGCTAGCATCACGTATGATGTGCAAAAAGCTTGTCTATTTTTGTAACACACTGATAATTATTTCAAACTCAGCTCCCAATTTATTTTGACAGTTTGAGTGTCCCCTTTTCACTCTGCTGCTTTTCCTCTTGTGTTATGAATCAAATATTTACTTTCTCCCAAAACTAGTCCTATTTTGGAGAATGTTAATTTTCCAAAAAGTTTAAAATTATGACTCCTGAAGAGATAAAGTGAACAAGTGCTACAGATTTTGTTCTACTCCTTGGCCAGTGGCCAGTGAGGGAACCAACAGATGATGTGACTGGTACCAAAGGATATCTGAAGAAAAGACACATTTATAAATCATGACTATTGAAATAAATGTTCAAGTGAAAGTAAAATTGGTTTTTCCACAGAAGGGGAAGGGAAATCAATTGAAACTCTACTAGACAAGATAGAATTTGCATGTCAATAGTCAAGAATTATTTTGCATTGTTGTCATTTACCCTCAATTTGTAGAGTTGGAAAACAGGTCAAAGATATTGAAAGAGTAGAACCAAATTCCTTAGGGTTGACCGGAGCCTTGGCTCAATAGTCTAATCCTCCTCCTCGATAGGCTAATCCTTGGGGCGCCGGATTCTGTCCCGGTTGCCCCTCTTCCAGGCCAGCTCTCTGCTGTGGCCAGGGAGTGCAAAGGGGGATGGCCCAGGTCCTTGGGCCCTGCACCCCATGGGAGACCAGGAGAAGCACCTGGCTCCTGCCATCGGATCAGTGCGGTGCGCCGGCCACAGCGCGCCGGCCACGGCGGCCATTGGAGGATGAACCAACGGCAAAGGAAGACCTTTCTCTCTGTCTCTCTCTCTCACTGTCCACTCTGCCTGTCCAAAAAAAAAAAAAAAAAAAAATCCTTAGGGTGTCCTTAAGAGCCTCATTTTCCAGTGAAGAACATTTTTTTCTTCCTAGGAGAGAAATCGATGTTCTGCTTGAGGCTCTTTCCTCTATCAGTTTCCTTAGAAAATAGGCATGTGTAGCAGTTTAATCCACAGTGGTCATTCCTGGCATCCCAGAATCAGCACTGGTTCAAGTCACTGCTGCTCTGCTTCCAACCCAGCTCCCTGTTAGTGCACCTGGGAAAGCAGTAGGCGATGGCTCAATTACTTCAGCCCTTGCCACTTACGTGGGAGACCCAGGTGGATTTCCAGGCTCCTTCCCAGCCCCAGCTATTGCAGCCATTTTGGCGAGTGAATCAGTGAATGGAAGATTTCTCTCTTTGTTTCTGCCTCTCTTTTTGCAACTCTACATTTCAAATAAACAAAATAAATAATTAAAAAATAGAAAGAAAACAGGCAGTTCCAAGTCTCCCTCTGCAATCTCTGAATTTCTGTATGATCTTGTTATTTTTCTCACACAGAATATGGAGAATTCAGATTAAGATTTGTGTCCTGCCCGTGTGAGAGGGCCATCATTAAAGATTTAGTCTTAACATTGTAAAATATTCTGTTTTACACTGTGAAATATCCAGTTTCTTTTTGTTCTTTAGCATTTATCTACTCTGCTCATTGATATTCATTCTATTCATTTAGCAATTTTTTTTTTTGACAGGCAGAGTGGACAGTGAGAGAGAGAGAGAGACAGAGAGAAAGGTCTTCATTTTTGCCGTTGATTCACCCTCCAATGGCCGCTGCTGCCGGCGCATCGCGCTGACCCGAAGCCAGGAGCCAGGTGTTTTCCCTGGTCTCCCATGGGGTGTAGGGCCCAAGGACCTGGGCCATCCTCCACTGCACTCCCGGATCACAGCAGAGAGCTGGCCTGGAAGAGGGGCAACAGGGACAGAATCCGGTGCCCCAACCAGGACTAGAACTCGGTGTGCCGGCGCTAATCACCTACATACCCAGTGTCAGGCCTAAGAATATGGAAATAGATCAGAACAAGTCTCAGCTTTCACCTCAAGAAACTTAAATACAACAGGTACCCATTTTACTCTATAAACTTAGAGGTACAAGAAATATCAATGTATTTTTTTTTTTAAATCAAAGATGTTATGCATCTGAGATCCAGCCACCTGTTTGGCATAACATTCAACCTCAGTCATTATCCAGTTTCCTTGGGGCCATATGAACGTATGAAAGTTCCAAGTTTGATTTGTGGAGGTTTTCTGTGGTCTTTGTCCATATGGGAAACTGGTACAAAGCTTTGAGACTTCATGGGCATCCTGGGGGCTAGCTCACTGATGAGAGCCATCTCTGTTTTTTGTTGTCTTTGATGAGGCTATTTTACAATTTTGTAGAGATACAAGTTAATTTATAGTCTGGCAAAGGTTTCCTGTGCTTAGCTAAGCACATTATTCTTGTCATGGTATCAGATTGATGGACTCTCTCCCTGACCAGACTTAGAGAGACAGGCTTCCCTAAGACTTGGAGCTTTGACCTGCAGTGACCCCCCCATGGTTGGTTCTGTATTACTCAGTTTTAACAATTCTGTTAAGTCAGTTTAGCCAGAACTCCCAACCTCAATATCTGAACAACTCTGATAGCTATGAAACTTCGCACCCTCTACTGTGCCTTATTTCCTCTTGGGAATTTTCCAATCACTGGCTGCACATTGCTCTATAATCCCCAACCGTCATGTTGTATTTAAAATTGATTCTAATTTTACAAAGGTCACTTTTCCCCTATTGATTAAGTTATTGTAGCTACTTCGGCTAGTATTTTAACTACTTTTTAAATTAATTTTTTAAAAAAATTATTTGAAAAGTGGAGTTATAGAGAGAGATGGAGATAGGGAAAGAAAGGGAGATCTCCCATCCTCTGGTTCACTCTCCAAATGGCCACAATGGCCAGGCCTGGGCCATGCTGAAGCCAGGAGTCTGGAATTCCATTTGGGTCTCCCAGGTGGGTAACAGAGGCCCTAGCACTCAGATGTCCTTGTGCTGACTCCTCAGGTGCATTAGAAGGTAGATAGATCAGAAGTGGAACAACCAGGACTTGAATTGTTGCTCATATGAGATGCTTAACCTACTGTGCCACAAAACTGGTTCTCTATGTTTGCTTTTGAATTTTTTTAATCACTTTGTTTAAAAAGATAGCCAAGTATTTTTTCACAGTTACTTAGGATCTTATTTATGCAGTGTTTTTGACATTTTCACAAATTTAATAGTTTTGTCTTCCCCAAACCCAATCCTAAACAACATCTGATCTCTGATTTTGAGAATGCCCAGAAGTCTAGTGGAAAATTTCAAAGGATTTGCTCTCTCATCTTGCAAAAGAGATGGTAAACTAAATAAATTTATTTAATATGTTAAATTGCAGAAAAACATGGTCTCAAACAAAGAAGAGAAACTTAACTTTCTCTAGGTTATATTTGTATGATAATACAGGTATAACAGCAATTATATGAAGTTTTAGAAATTTATTAATACTGTGGCTGTCCATGATCTCTCTTATTATAATGTTAGTTTATAAATCTCATTATTATTTTTAAATTTTGTGTGCCACAGTAATAATCAGATTTTTTTTTTTGGTCAAATGAACTCTCACTGAAGCTCTAAACAGGGAACATTTAAAGTCTTCCATCATTCACAGTTTTTATTTTACTTTAGTTTTTCTCTGAAAGTGTTTGGAATGAGCTATAGACTAGAACTCTTCATGATGGAGTTCTTAAATATCATGGAGACCTTACCACTATAAGGAGCAAGCATATCTAGGATGCTAGAGAAGCAGATGAGTTCATGAAACTGTTAAGATTGACTAGAACAAGCATTAATTACAGGAGGGCTGAATGAATTGAAGGAAAAATTATGATTTTTGCTTGAGACATTGCTTGTTCATTAGCATTCTATTTTCTAGATATAAGGAACTCCTGTCCTTTTTTAATTAAAAAAATTTATTTAAAAGAGTTGGAGAAGGATAATGATAAAAACAGAGAGAGAGAGAGAGAGATCGTTTATCTGTTGGTTCATTCCCCAGATGGCTGTAATGGTCAGGCCCGTTCAGCCATGTGTGACAGGGCCCCAAATACTTGGGCCCCTTCTACTGCTTTTCCCAGGCCAGTAGCAGAGAGATGGACTAGAATTGTGGCAGCCAGGACATGAACTGGTCCCCATATGGGATGCTGGCATCTCAGGTGTTAGCTTTACTCACTACACCACAATGCCAGCCCCCTTTTCCTTTTTTTCTTAAACTGTTAACAATTTATAACAATTTGATAGTTTCTATTTTTTATAAACAGAAATTAAACATGTATTATATCTCCTTGCCTGATCCCTTCAGAATTCCAAAATTTTCCTAATATAATTGTTTGTATAATTTAATTGAATCTTTCTTATAACAGGCCATAATTGGAAACATTGATTATGTAGCAGAGGCTTTGACTGGAATGTCATTTTTGAGAATGATATGCACAAAATATGATATGATCAGACAGTTTTAGGGAACTAGAGTTGATTTTATTGAGGCAGCATTTATAAAGTTCTCTTGGGAAAACTATCCTGGTAACTACCTTACAGTGTTTGCAGAATTACAGATGAGTAACAAAGCTCATTTCCAGGGAGGTCTAGGAAACTTGAGATATCTTGACCACTTCAAGGAGAAAATTCATTCAAATCAATAGTTACTGAAGGCAAAAATCTAGTGTCAGTTTTTTGACTTGGCTTCATAGTCTTAAGAGGCTTGAAAAACCGATTCCGAGATTCCTTATAAAAATTTCCATCAAAAATAAAAAACAAAGAAAATCTATGTGGTAAATTCTCATTTTGCTGCATTTGTATAAATCATTAGGCCAAATCTAATGTAACAAGAATTATTCTGTAGTGGAGAATTTGTTATCTTCTAACAAAATAGAGATGATTTTGTATTTTAATAAAAAGCTACAGCTTTCTCTTGTGGGTGTTTATTAACTTTAATTTTCACCTCTTAGTAGTTCCATTTTACTTTTTACTTTATTATCTATTTATGCACTAGACTAGATGCTATTCAATTGCACTGATTTCCTCTTGTATCTGGCTACAAATTCTCAAATTCTCAACATTTTGTAATTTTCTCCCACTCTCCTCACTTAGCATTACCTAGGATTAAAATCTCACTGCCCAGATCCTTAGTGGAATTGTCCAAAGAAGCTCTGCAAGCTGAAGCTAGATGTGTCTACACTCTGGTCCAAGAGATACTTATGTCTGGGACACTGATGTATATGCCATCAATAAGGATATTCAACCAACAAACCAGGAAAGCTGTCAACCTCGCCTCACCACCCAAAGATGCTTTGAACCTAACACCCAAAAATGGCTTCCCTCTGTACTCAGAAACCGGGGTTACAGTCTGATCCAATCATTAATTTTTGTTGTTATCTTCATAGAAGTTCCCCTCATTAAATTCCAGGCTACTTGCATAATCCAGGAAATCTCTACTACAAATTTCAACAGGTGTTTCATCTAGCTCCTTCATAAACAACAGGTGAAGTGGACTTTCATTACTCAAGAAGAATGTCATCTGTTTCCCTGGACAGGAAGAGAACCCGACAGATACTGTCACCTTAACCACACCCTAATCAGGCGCCTTTTAGCCTTTTACACATTGACCTTCAGCGTCTTCCTTAGGAGGCCTGCATCACCAGTTGCAACAAGAATCTTCTAAGTGGGTTTACTCATAACTCACACCCTTGAAATCTGATCAAATTCATCATTCTTCTCTACGCTCCAATTGATATCTGCTTACCCTGGCCAGCTTTTAGTGTGCACCTTGTTAGGTCTGTTTAGGCAGACTCCTTAACCCTGATGCTTCATCACAGGAATTTTCTGGTCACAGACCCCCATCTTGCTCCTTATCTATAAATATAGAATTGGCTATATTCCAAAATAAAAATAAACACAAGAACAACAACAACAAAAAACCCCTTTCGTTTACAAAAATAGGTCCCAGCACGAGAGTAGTAGATGGCCAAATCCTGACATATACTAAGGTGGCTGGCAGTAACTACCCTTGGTAATCTCTGTGAGAAGTGGGCATTTGCCATTTATATATGTATCTTCTGTTTCCCTATACAGCCCTCAAAAGACCCTTGGTTTTTTTCTTGCTATATTTTAGTATAACTCCATCATTATGTTTAGTTTTTTTGAAAATTATAGATAGGAGGAAAATTGTTAGGAAACTCTTCTTTAATCCCATAATGGCCCTGAATCAAAGAACAGGATACTGGCTACCTTGATGGAAAGTGAAAGGAAAAATACAGTGAGATCTAAGCATTACTTGATATCTCAATAAGCTATCCTGTCAGAGAGATGAACTTATTGTTTTTACAATTATTAGTTTAATTATTTTATGACTCTTGTGAAATGCTTCATATTTTTCCAAAGCACTTTTCAAAATGTATACAGAAGTAGAAAACAAAGCAGTAAAAGTTAGGTCAATGGCCTTCTGGTTGATGCGCAATAACTGCTAAAGACTGAAGCGTGGTCTTGAAAGACAGTATCACGCTTGCCTGGTGCCTTTGAGACGCTTTCTTTGAAGGAAATCAGCTGCTCTGCAATAAATCTGGCTATCTGGAGTATATCATGCTTAAAGAAGACCCACACAGGTTCTCTGGTAGAGAGCCATCACCAACTGCCATCCATGTCAGTGAGCTGTTGCGGATGTCCTGGTTTGTTAATCAGGCACCAGCTGATGTTTGATTGCAACTGAGTGATGAACCCTAAGTGGTAGGAACCTAGCAGAGCACGTTTTGTGATTCCTGACCAGCGTACTTCAAACAAAGAGAAAGGTTTTATACTACTTGTTTTTTGGATAATTAGTCATACAACAGTTATGGGGAAGGAAACAACAGATTTTGTGACTATGACAAGAGTCATTGTGCACACAAATGAGGAGAAGTGTCAAAGAAGATTCTAATTCTGGGAACGGAATCATTTGGAAAGTGTTTTGCCATCTTTTGTGAGTAGGAATAAAGCAAAGGAGATAAGATAATACAGGTGATCTTGAGTATGGTAAGAGTGCATTCACAAAAAGATTTGGACAAGAATATTCACAGAACTTTAATCAGGTTAGTCTCAAATTGGAAATAATTCAGACGTCCATTAACAGGAATGTTTCTGAATAGCTATATCATCAAAATAAACAGTTTTCTTTAATGATTAAAGGAACCATGTAGGTGAGATATCCTCTCCTTGTTAAATGTTAACTCTTTTCCTTTTTATTTTTAGAAAAAAGAATATATGAACAAAAATAGAACAGTTGGGAGTCAACAAGCTTTCAAAACATTTGAAAGTCATGTATATTTGTATTGAGCTTATTTTTAAAAATAAAAGTTTGTCCTTGGGGAATACAGAGATTAGAAGATGAGAAAATAATCTATAAGAGATGATCTTTTGCTTAAATACTTAGATTTTTGCTTGTACACAGTGGACCAGTCTTCAAATACAAACTTCTGATTAGTTGAATATAGATTTTGACTCATTTCATTTGTAATCACATGTAACTATTACAACATCACTAGATTTCACATATTTTACTTCTGCTAAAATTTTCGGCAGTTAGACATTTGCTTTTATTGAAGTACACACACACACATATACAAACATACATGATTAAAAATTAAAATAGTTCAGGAGGGTATTGATGACAAAAGTACACTGTCTTTTCATTTTGAGTCCTTTTCTGAATTTCCAGAAACAGCCACTGTAAAGTTTTTTTTATATATCTTTCTATGAGCATTCTATGTTTATGCACCCAGATGGAGATATATTTAGACATATATATGCAATTTTTACCTAAATATATGCTTTATTTTGATGTATCTAGGAGACAGCCCCTTTTTAGATTGGCTGTCATGTTTTCATAATGTCATAGCATTCTAATGTGCCAGTATCCAAGGGTACTTCAAAAATGCTTGTGGAAAAATGCATTTTTCTATGATCTCTTTGAGATTCTTCATATATTTATATACTGTCAGTATATATGTCTCTATATTATAGTTAATATATTTATTAATACTAAACCTTTAGGTTGCTTTCAATTTTTTTAAAAATTACAATGGCTACTATTTTCACCCTGTCTCTTATACTACAGTGTCTGTCTAAGTGTTTACAGCAGGTGATAATGGAACGAACAAAGGCCTTCAACAACCAGGCAGTCCACCAAATGCTGCTACAAGGATTTACTCGGCTCCCCACCCAGGAGACAGCAACTTGGGACATCACCCCATGCCAGCGAAGAGTACCTCGTTGCCCCGTGTCAGCAGGAAGTAGCTCTAAAGACAGATCATCGTCCCTCTACCCCTCCTGGACTTTTGGGACTAATATAATCCCATAATCCCATACAAATCCTGCTTTATAAAAAACAAAAGGGGGGAATGTTAGGAAACTGGTGCAGTCTTAGCCAGGTGGCCACATGGCCCAGCTACCTGAGCCAGGCTCCACCCCCATCCTATTGGGATTCGCTGCTTCTGCTTCCCTGCCCGCCCTCAGGCAAAGTTTTTTTTTTTATTAATTAATTAATTAATTATTTTTTTTTTGACAGGCAGAGTGGATAGTGAGAGAGAGAGAGAGAGAGACAGAGGAAAAGGTCTTCCTTTTTGCCGTTGGTTCACCCTCCAATGGCTGCCGCGGCTGGCACGCTGCGGCTGGTGCACTGCACTGGTCCGTAGCCAGGAGCCAGGTGCTTCTCCTGGTCTCCCATGTGGGTGCAGGGCCCAAGGACTTGGGCCATCCTCCACTGCCTTCCCGGGCCATAGCAGAGAGCTGGCCTGGAAGAGGGGCAACCGGGATAGAATCCGGTGCCCCAACTGGGACTAGAACCTGGGGTGCCGGCGCCGCAAGGTGGAGGATTAGCCTGTTAAGCCATGGCGCCGGCCCAAGTTTTAAAAGGGCCTGTTCCTGAACACTTGCTCTCTTGGCTCTTGGTTCTTCTCTCCTGCACTCTCTCCTCTCTCTTGGCTCGTCTCTCTATCTTCTCTCCTCTGTCTCTCTCTCTCTCTTATACTCTCTTTCTCTCTTTTTTCCTTCGCCGCCCCTTCACTACGGTCTGTTGGGTGTTCCCCAATAAACCCTTTCCCTTAAAAAAAATTACAATGGCATTTAGCATGTATACATATATATGTAAATACATATACATGTATTTATCAGTGTATGTATATGAGAGTTTGTAGCCTAAATTTCTAAAAACAGAAGGACTAGGTCAGAGGATGTACAGGTGTTATATTTAAACCATCATGTCAGTTTGCCCTCTGAAGAGATTTTACAACACTCACTCCCACAGCCTATTTTCTCATTTTTATACCAGTGGATATTATTGTGGAAAAGTCCCTTTTTTTAAAAAAAAGATTTTATTTTATTTATTTGAAAGGTAGAGTTACAGAGAGAGTGGGAGAGAGAGAGAGAAAGGTCTTCCTTTCATTGGCTCACTTCCCAAGTGTCCACAAGGGTTGGAGCTGCACCCATCCAAAGCCAGGAGCCAGGTGCTTCCTCCCGGTCTCCCATGTGGGTGCAGGGGCCCAAGCACTTGGGCCATCTTCCACTGCTTTCCCAGGCCACAGCAGAGAGCTGGACTGGAAGAGGAGCAACTGGGACTAGAACCGCGCCCATATGGGATGCCGGTGCTGCAGGCGGAGGATTAACCTAGTACGCCATGGCGCTGGCCCCCTGAAAAGCCCTTTTGAAAAATGTATTTAAGAGATCAGATACTAAGGGAGAGAGAGAGAGAGCGAGCGAGCTGCCATGTGCTGGTTCACTCCCCAAAGGCCACAATGATCAGAGCTGGGCTGAGTGGAAGCCAGGAGCAAGAATTCAACATCATTCTCCCATGTGGGTGGCAGGGACTCATCTACCTGAATAGTCACTGTTGCCTCTCAGGGTCCACATTAGCAGAAAAGTGGAAATGGGAGCCAGAACTGGAAACTGAATCTCAGTATTCCAATATGGCATGCAGGTATCTTAATGGTGTCATAACTGCTAGATCAAATGCCTACCTCAAATAAATTGTTTTGCCATTGTATCATTTCTTTAATTTCCATTTCCTTAATTATTAGTTCGGTTTAGCACTTTTAATATGTTTTTGGCCAGTTACATTTTCCTTTCTCCAGAATTTACCAATTTTCATATTTTTAATAGATTTCCAAGGCTATTGATACATTAGGGACTTTCAACTATGATGCATTCAATTATATCATCTGCTGCCTCCCAGGCACATTAGCAAGAAATTGGATTGGCAGTGGAGGTGGAACTTGATCCCAGGAACTTGACTCCCAGTAGAATTTGGGAATCCCAAGCAGTGGGTTAATCTTGCTGTGCCACAATCCAGCCCCTCATCACTTTTTCATATAGTGAAATGATACTTGGTGGCAAGGAGAAACAAACTACTGATAAATACAATAACATGAATAAATCTTACTAACTAACATTAAACTGAGCAAAGAATGTGACACATATTAGTTTTCAAATTTTGTTATAAAATTTCATGAGACAAAATCAGCATATGGTGATTTAAGTCATATGAGGCTCTCCCTGGAGTGGAGTTGAGGAGAATGGCCTTAAGAGCTTTCTGGGGATGATAGAAGTATTGTAGCTTGATTGGTGAGGTAGTAACAAGGTTGTTTGCATTTGTCAAAATTCATTTAACTACATAAATAAAATGGGAGTATTTTATGATATGTAAGCTACATGTCAATAAAGTTGATTTTAAAAATATAGAGATGGACCCTTGTGAAGGTAAAGGATCTGCAAACAGCAACACTCAAAAGTGATGAACAGACCTCATTGTATTTCACAGTATTTCAATATAATTCTCTATTAAAGGGAACCAGGGATTCTTGGCAAAATGGCTGATTTTAGTATTAGGAAACAGAAAACCCAAAATGAACCTAGAATATCTTGTTGTGATAGAAACTCAGGAAGTACTCAAAGAATAATGGGCCATATTCACAGGATCCAGAAGGCATTTGAAGGGACTCCCACTGGCTAACTTTGAGAGAAATAAAAAAATTTTATAGCAGTATATTTTTACTCATTAAACTAAATAGGAAAACTAAGTACAAGAGTACTTCAACAGGCTCATGGAAAGACAGAATTAAAAGATAAATTTGTATTGTTGCAAAAAGATTTGAAATTTTATGTGTCGTTTTTCCCTATTATGCATTTTCCATGGACTTTTTGAAGACCTGCTCATAGGCTATAAACAAATCGAAAGGGAGGAAGAAAAAGATATTTACATAGTTTAACTCCCCACAAAATATTTTTATTTATTTATTTATTTTTTTTAAACTTTTATTTAATGAATATAAATTTCCAGTGTACAGCTTATGGATTACAATGGCTTCCCCCTCCCATAACTTCCCTCCCACCCGCAACCCTCCCCTCTCCCGCTCCCTCTCCCCTTCCATTTGCATCAAGATTCATTTCCAATTCTCTTTATATACAGAAGATCAATTTAGTATAAAGATTGCAACAGTTTGCACCCACATAGAAACACAAAGTGAAACATACTGTTTGAGTACTAGTTATAGCATTAAATCACAATGTACAGCACATTAAGGACAGAGACCCCACATGAGGAGCAAGTGCAATAATAATTTTTAATGACAAAGTGCAAAAGTGTAATGCTGAAGTGGAGAGGCTTGCCACATGTAAGTTTAATGAAGTGCTCAAAGTAAACATCACTAGTACTACAATAAATTGAAGTTGTGTGGCATCTGATAGAATGTGTGACAACACTGTGCCATTTTGTCATTTTCCTGCTAAAGATGCACAGGCTGGTTGTACTCCTAGGAGTGCAACCACAGATGTAGTATCAACTTCAATTCATAAAAATACAGCAGAAATCTCTGGTGTCTGCTCCTAGGTTAGCAGATACCCAGTAGCCAGAACCCAGCACAGGATAAGTACTGTCATTGAACCACTCACTTCTGCCTGACTTGAGAACCTCTCTGATACCTCATAGCATTCTACCTATTTACTGACTAGTTTTATATCTTTAAGTTTGGAAAAATTAGAGCACATTTTCTAATTAGAGCATTTCCCACATCCTCAGCAGATGGGTAAAAACAGCCATATGAATATTATTGAAAGATTGTATTTGAAGACTAATCTCAGATCTTTTAAAAGTATTAGGCCTCAGTCAAAAACCAAGCCTCCATCAGACAGTGGATTATAAACATCTGGCAACGAGAGGCAAGTGACTCAGCTCCTGGCTGACATTTTAGCCCCTGAAGTCATTCAGCAAGTGGCTTCTAAATTATAACGCTTGGGAAGTCTCTGGGGTCAGGAGATAGCAGGCAGCACCTGCAGACGGAGAGCGTGACCTGGGGTTCTTGGTCCTGTCTGCTACATGAGAGAAGCTTTGTAGGAAACTCAGCCACTTGGGGGCCTAGGCAAATTGACAGCGGCAGCTGCAGTCACTCAAATGTTTCCTTCCCCACTGGACCGCGTGGCCCGCTCGGCACTGGCCATTAGTGATGAGAGGAGAGCTTGGTTCATAACCTCACTGTGTTCCTTGGGCAGCGCATGCATACTTGCTGACTTCTGTAAGGGGCTAGCCTACAGCTTTTCAGCTCGTTGTCCTTATTTGAGCATGAGAGTAGAACACTAAATCCAGCTTTTAGCACCCTGCACAGAGAAACTTAAATCTCTATCACTAGGGTTTTTCCTAGGCCTGGGAATGGTGATCTTCACCCAGGAAAGAATAGTTCTCACCTGATGGCACAAATGCTGTGGCAGAAACATATATACCATTTGATTTTTAAGCTCCAAAATGAGGTTAAAAGTGGGAACATCCCTTCTCTGGGAATCTATTTTAGAAATAAAGCACTGGTAGCTGGCGCTGCGGCTCAATAGGCTAATCCTCCGCCTGCGGCACTGGCACCCTGGGTTCTAGTCCCGGTCGGGGTGCCGGATTCTGTCCCGGTTGCTCCTCTTCCAGTCCAGCTCTCTGATGTGGCCCGGGAGTGCAGTGGAGGATGGTCCAAGTGCTTGGGCCCTGCACCCGCTTGGGAGACCAGGAGAAGCACCTGGCTCCTGGCTTCTGATCAGCGCAGTGCACCAGCCGCAGCGTGCTGGCCACAGCGGTCATTGGGGGGTGGACCAACGGAAAAGGAAGACCTTTCTCTATCTCTCTCTCTCTCTCACTGTCCACTCTGCCTGTCAAAGTAATAATAATAAAAAAAGAAATAAAAAGAAATAAAGCACTAGAAGTAAATCTCTAAGACTAAGTTGAATCTTAGTCCCCAGAGCCCAGCTAACTCACTACTTTGGGAGCCAGGGCTAATGCTTTATTATAAATGGAAGTACACTTTGCATCATTGTTCCATTGCTCATTAAATGATATATATATACCATCTTTTTAATCCATGAATACACATACAAGTGTGTTTGAAGATGCATATTTTCATTTTTCTTGAGTGGTGTTCATATAGTAATTATGGCTAACTTTTTGAGAAAGTGTCAAACTCTTTTCCAAATTGGCTAAACCATTTTATACCTCTTCCAACAGTGTATGCATGTCAACTGCTTCATACTCACTGGTACTTGGTAATGTTAATCTTCTTAATTATAGAAAATCCAATGGGTGTGTAGTGGTATCTCACTACAGTTTTGATTTTCATTTTGTTGATAACTAACGATGTTGGGAATGTTTTGTGTGTATATTGATTATTAATGTATCTTCTTTTTCTTGTATATTCTGGATGCAAGTACTTGCATATATGTATCAAAATATTTTACCAATGTGAAGTGTCTCACCTTTTATCTTAATTAACTACTTCATAAAAAAAAAAAACATTTTTGGCTGGCGTTGTGGCCTAGTGCGTTACGCCACCACCTGCAACACTGGCATCCATATGGGCATCAGGTTTGAGTCATGGCTGCTCCACTTCCAATCCAGCTCCCTGCTAATGGTCTGGGAAAGCAGCAGATGACCCAAGTGCTTGGGCCCCTGGCACCATGCAGAAGACCCAGAAAAAGCTCCTGGCTTTTGGCTTTGGCCTGTCCCAGTCCTGGCCACTGTGGCCATTTGGTAACCAGCAAATGGAAGATTCTCTCTCTCTCTCTCTTTCTCTCTCTCTCTCTTTTCTTCTGCAACTCTGCCTTTCAAATAAATAAATCTTAAAAAAAGAAACTAAAGAAATATTCTGAAGTTAATCTTTTTTTTTTCTTATATACTTGGTGCTTTTTGTGTGTCCTGATTAAGAAATCTTTGCCCAACTAATGAGTTCAAAGAGCTTTCTCCTATGTATTTTTCTAGTCATTTTATAGTTTTAGCTTTTAAATGTATCTTTACAATCTATTTAGGATTTCATGCCAACAAAGAGGGCAATTAGAATGCATCACAAATTAGGACTTCCTTAGAAACTCTGAAAATACACAGGATCCGGAATGTTTTCCTCCCTTGTAAACCAAAGCAAAGTGACTTTGGGATTAAGCCATGGTTGAGCTTCCTTAGTCTATTGGTTGAAATATTTTTGGAGGGGAAATGATTTAGGGATCAAATCTTTGGGTGCTCCAAATTCCTCTTTATAGGAAAAAAAGTAACAAAAAAAACATAAGGAGTTATACATGTAAAACTCTATTTCACCCCAAATCAAATGGATTTTATTTTAAATTGCCTTTTCTATAAGTTTATAGCCTGGAAGAATGCTAACTGCCTCAGACCATTAGCATAGAAAAGTCCTAAGGCCATAGTTTGTCTCAATAACTTTTTTCTATCTTTTATTGGGAGACAAACCTATTTTCTTGTCTCCTTCTGTTCATTATTTTAATCATGGATATTAGCCAGGTTGTCTTTCCCACAAAAGAATGTTCTTTTCAGGATTGTTTTGATTGTTTTGGTTTATAATAAACCAGTGTTTCTCAATCTTGGCACTATTGGCATTTTGGGCTGAGTAACTGCATTCGATTGCTAGGGCTGCTATAACAAAACACTACAACGTGGGTGGCTTAAACAAGAAATTGATTTTCTTACAGTGCTAGCAGTTGGATGTCCAAGATCAAGGCAAGTTTGATTTCTTCTTAGGTCTCTCTTTTGACTTGCACATGGCTGCCTTCTCACTCTGTCCTTACGTGGTCTTTATTCTCAACAAGCACATTCTGTGTGTCTCCAACTTTCCTTTTAGAAGGACACCAGCCATATCGCATGAGGACCAACTCTAACAACTTCATTTTCACTTAATCACATCTTCAATGGCCCTGTTTACAAAATATATACTGAGATAAATGAGGGTTTGGGCTTCAACATAAGAATTTTGGGAGGGGCTGGCCTTGTGGCATAGTCAGTAAAGCCGCTGGCATTGCATATGGGCACTGGTTCCTGTTCCGGCTGCTCCACTTCCAATTCAGCTCCCTGCTAATGGCCTGGGAAAAGCAGTGGAGGTTGATCCAAGTACTTGGGCCTCTATTACCCATGTGGGAGACCTGGATGAAGCTCTTGGTTCCTTGCTTCAGCCTGGCTCAGCTGTGGGTGTTGTGGTCATCTAGGGAGTGAACCAGCATATGGAAGATCGATCTCTCTCTCTCTCTCTCTCTCTCTCAAATGAATAAATAAATCTTATAAAAAATAGAATTTTGGGGAGACGCAATTCAATCCCTAACATTAATTCCTTATTGTAAGTGGTGTCTTGTGTATTGTAGGATGTTTAGTGAAATAGTGAAATAGAAAGCCTCAATGTGCTCCAGTTGTGACAACAAAAATGTCTCTAGACACTGCTAAATATACCCCAGGGGCTGGGCAGAGATATAAAATCATCCTTGGTGAGAACTACTGCCTCCAAAGAACTTAAATGGCATGCTATTGTTAACTTTGTCACACAGATTTATTATGATTATAGAAAATCATTCAGTAGCTGAGACAAAATTTGAACCCACATATTACTTACATCTGAGTCTAAATATAGTCTCTCAACCACACCATGTCCTCCTCACAAGCTACAGACAATTTAAGTGAATTAGGGATCACAAATTACTCAGTATTTACCAAATGCCAGGTGGAATGTTATTTCTCTGTCTCTCTTTCACCTTCAATTCTAATCCCAAAACACAGGCTTTTATTCTATTACATCACCCTTTCCCCTACTGCTCTGCCCTTTTTGACACTGAGAAAGCTGCTTCCCTCTGTGTGTGTGTGTGTGTGTGTATTTATCTTGATCTCCCTAATTGGTTTATATCAACCTGCCATATAAAATGCCATCTCTTATTGACACTATTATTGCTGTTGCTCCACCCCAGATGTGCCTGTCTTTTTCAATCTGCTGGGTTCCCATTTTCCTGGGCTACTCCCTTACATGGACACCTTTCTCACTCTGCCCAAGCTTTATACCCCATGCTGAAAGACCTGTGCATAAAAGACCCTGTGTGGTGATAACATGATCAGCATGGTCCTTGCACCAGGCTGAGTTCTTCATGCTTCTTGGGCTCTGATGCCTCATGCTGGGTCACCCTCACATAGACACCCATTTTCCTGCTCCCTCTGCATAAGCAACCCTATTTATTCCTACTTGGCCTCTGACTCCCTGTTGCTCTCCACTCCCCATGGATGTTCTCTTTACTCCTCTCAGGCTCTGATGGGATAACTCCAGTATGGAAGTCCATGTTCTCCATCCATTCTGGGCCATTCTGCTCCCCACCCTCTGGCATGGACACTTGCCTTGCTTGGCCCACCTATTGACTTTGGACTAATTATTTTCAGGAAGAGAAATGAAGAGGATGAAGGTAAAAAGATTTTTTTTTTTTGGACAAGCAGAGTTAGACAGTGAGAGAGAGAGACAAAGAGAAAGGTCTTCCTTTTTCCATTGGTTCACCCCCCAAATGGCTGCTACGGCTGGTGCACTGTGCTGATCCAAAGCCAGGAGCCAGGTGCTTCCTTTTGGTCTCCCATGCAGGTGCAGGGCCCAAACACTTGGGCCATCCTCCACTGCCTTCCCAGGCCACAGAAGAGAGCTGGACTGGAAGAGGAGCAACCGGGACAGAATCTGGTGCCCCGACTGGGACTAGAACCCGGGGTGCCGGCGCCGAAGGCAGAGGATTAGCCTAGTGAGCTGCGGCGCCGGCTGGTAAAAAGATTTTTAAAGAGGTTGAATGACATGGAGAGTAGTTAGGAGCAACCTTATGCAAATCAAGATTCATCATCTTTTTTCTTCCAAAGTGAGCCCTTCATTCTATCTCTGTCTGAGGTAACATTCTTCCCATGTTACGCTGTTTGGTGAAAACAGAAAATTGTCATCAATTGTCATCTGCTACACATAGGTTAGAAAAGAAGTGATGTGAAAATTACTCTGAAGCTGTGGGGGTTTCTTCATTATCTGAAATATCTTAAAACCATTTTGTTTGGCATCATAAAGGCGTGGGAACATAGTATGAAAAAAAGAAAGTTTCTAAAATGTCATAAGAATGCCAACTTTTCCAGTGTCTCTGGCCCCTGAAGTAGAAAGGCTACCTTTCATGTTGGACAAGGATTATATCCTGGCATCAAAAATCTTTTTAAGTCTTGGAAATCAAACATACTGATTCGTCTTCCAAGATCTGTCACTAACTCATTGTTTCATTAGATAAGTCTTGAACTTTGCATTCTCTTTTGGTAAAGTGAGAATAGTGTTACCCATTGGCCAAAACAAGCAGAGATCAGTAA